>NC_065510.1:42564898-42591752 GCF_006386435.1 Epinephelus moara
GTCTCCCCTCTTCATATATGGCAGAATATGTCTTTTTCCAACTTGCTATGCTGAGATACATGTAAAAATGTAAGAATTTAGTAACACAGATTTGTTTTTTTCATTGATATAAAAATTAATATAAAATACAGGCACATAGAAGGACATGGAATGATGGCAAATCTGGTTAGCCCAGATTGTCCTGAAAAAATAAGATATAGCATGTGTATTTAGCCTTTATAATGACTGTGATATGAGCTTAAAAGTAAAGGCAGTAAAAATAACCCAAAAAGGCCTAGGGCCCATAGGGCTAAGGAACATTGAAAACTTGTGTATTGTATATTGTATTGTATTATATTGTATATAATTAAACTTGATTTTGATATGATGTTTGTATTTATATAGTTTTACTGTGCCAGCGTTGTCTCTTGGTGGAGCTCTGTGTTGCTTTAAACTTTCTTTCACACTGTGATGTACAGTTATGGAAAGTGTTCATTATAAAATCTTTTTTTCTTCTTCTGTGAAACTATAAATGTGTGTGTGTGTGTGTCTGTGTGTGTGTGTGTGAGAGAGAGAGAGAGAGAGAGAGAGAAAGAGAGAGAGAGATTAATGATGATAAAAATCTCCCTCTCTCTCTCTGTTGTGTGGTGGCTCCTGAGGAACAGGTCCCCCCTGCCTGATACAGTATCTACTTAAATAACACATCTCATTAAGCCTGCTGACTAATGAGGTGATTAGCCCCAGCAACCAATAACTAGCGTTAGCCTAGCGTAGCGTTAGCGGGCTCTCTCAAAGGGTTTAAGCACAGTGATTCAGATGGAATGGCTAATATGGCTGGTGGTTCAGGCTTTTAATTGCCTGAAAGCTATTAGAACTAATGTGCAGATATGTGAGGGACAAATTACTTTAATTAGCCTCTGTTAATGTGTTTGCTCGCAGAAATATTAGCACATAACGTCAGCGGGAAGAAACGCAGAGTAGTAAAGAAAGGCTGGGTGCCCTGCTTTGGATTAAGGGTGGAGAGCCTCAGTGTGTGTGTGTGTGTGTGTGTGTACGCTAGCAGCTCTTTGAGAAGGGCAGGGGGGGCCTCAGCAGCAGTGAAGTGTGCCACAGCTATTTATAGGCCCAGTTGATTGCAGATTTATTCTCCTGGGAGGGAGTAACTCAGAATAGTGTGTGTGTGTGTGTGTGTGTGTGTCGTGGGGAGGTACAGGTTATGAAGAAGACCCACTGTGGGGGAACAGCTGTCTGTCAGGAGGAATCCGGCGGTTAATTTCCTTTGGGGAAGAGGCAGAATTGAAGGCTGAGATGTGGCTACAAAAACTGATCGTTTGTCTTCTTTTGGTCCAATAAAATCAAATATATTTTCCTTTGGGTTTCAAAAGCATTTCACTTTAAGTTCAATGGTTCGTATGATATCCTACGAATTAGTGTCCCCTGAATGAGTTACGTCCTTGATGTTACGGGTCTCAGGAATGAGTGCCACGGTAACAAATATGTAAACCTGTATGAAGCAGGTAGAACAGAGGCAATGAGGACAAGGTGCGCTGCATTTCCTTCCAGATTGCTTCTCCTGGTTGTTTTATTAACAAGTCACATGTAAATAACAGGTTTCAGTTCTATGCAATTCAGTTTCTTTTGTTCTTTTCAGTCTCTTCTCTATGTTCACTCCATCACTTTCAGTATCTCACAATTCTTACAGCTTCACTAAAGCATCCATTTACAATTGCTGTGATAAACACAAACTGTTGACCTTTAAATTAAAAGTACACTCCTCGCAGTATACTACTGCTTGAATTATTCTTCACATTAAGTGTAACACCATGACATGAAATGCCCCCTTTAATACAATATGCTGTACCTTTCATTAAACTTCTGTAATAATTACAGGCCACAGAAATGAATGAACTATGAAATGCTTGTGTTACATGTTTTACCAATGTATTTTAGCAGGACACACACTTCACCACATCATAAACAATCAACATTCAATGAACTGTTTTAATCTTTAAATTTTAACCAAATCCACATTAAGTAAAGTGCATATTAATTACAAACAATATATTTTTTAAATATTCACCGTGCGCCCGGTGAGCTCTTAAACACTTAACACCTCCCGCCACGCTTGTGGCACAAAATGGCGTCACCCCCAAACTCCTATAAACGAACTGTTTTTACAGCTTTTTTATGCATGTAATAGTTGCTACAAACACTCCATTCTTCCACCAAACAGTCACGAAAATAAAGCCTGACATTTTAACGGAGGTAGTTGTGATTAATTAACAGTTTACCGACCTGTATGAAGCAGGTAGAACAGAGGCAGTGAGGACAAGGTGCGCTGCGTTTCCTTCCAGATTGCTTCTGAGGAAAACAGCGGAGCGGCGCCCCCATACAGATTCCCCGGAACAACAAAAACAAACACAAAAGTTCCGCCTCACTTCTGCCAAAAAAAAGTATTCTTCACTCCATTAGTGCCATAACAATTAGCTTGGACCACAATACTTTCAACAGATGAATATTCATATGGACATAAATGTGTATAATAAAATAAAATTATGAAAGTGGCAATTACACTCCCATTTTCACCATACAAATGTGGTCACGCTATTTCAGGTGTGCCACATTAACATAAAGTTCCGTAATTAATGTTAAGTAATGGAGGTTATGTTTAGGAAAAAAAACATGGTGACAATGTATCTTAAATGACTCCAAGTTCATTCAAAGTTTACATGTTTCTGAACACCACTCCTGGGGGAAAGTCCTGTGTTTTGTAACACATGCAATACCCAAACCTGCCTCCTAACTGGACGGCTCAGGACTGCGCCCGTCTTTACTCCTGCCAGCGCATTGTTCACGTGATTGCAGTCCTCTGAAATACATGGGTTATGCAGAAATTACTGGCTTTTGATGATGTGGGATATGAACACATTTTGGAGCACTACTCTCTACAGAAAAACATACGAAGAATGTATGACAACAGCCTGTTCATTTACTCCCCGATCATTCACCAAAATGTCAAATCACAGTCCTACATATTTGATTGATGATTGTGCAATATCAAAATATCCTCTGGGGTTCTGAATGAGTTTTACAGGTTGGAGAATTGTGAAACACTTTCCATAACCCACCATGTGAACCTTACATATAATTAAAGTTCTTTCTATATCTGAAATCCAACTGAAATGCTGTGTATTTACACTTGACTGTAAAAAAACAAAGCCCTTCCATTTTCATGAAAAGCTGGGATGGACAAAAAGACTAATTTGAAGACAAACAATCTTGCCATTATTGTCTGGAAGAGAAATGAAAAAAATCCTTGAGACAAACATTATTCTAAAGGAGAATCAGCTCAGTATTTAAAAGGTGGTGTTCCCATTTTGTACACTGTGTTCCTACACACATTTGTGTTTGTCTCCACTGTGGTCAGGGCTGCATGTGTACGTAAAAGAGGAAGAATAAAGCAGCAGAGTAAACAAGGAGGTGCATGAGGCTGGATACAGCTCTTGACAGGGGGATGGGAAATACTGCGGCTGGCGCTGTGAATTAGATGAATTCCTGACTGCTGGCATTTATGGCGCAGACAGCAGCGGGCAGGGCGGGAAGAGAGGGAAAAGTAAAGCTGATGTTGACACGGTAAATATAAGCGACGTATACATGGACGGGCAGATGAACATGCGTGCTTGTCAGCGTCACATTCATGGTGATGTGATTATTACTCTTGTGTGTTTTCGGGAGAGAGTCCTCTCACTTGAGAGCTGCATCTTTCTCTGCTTCTTGTTTATTTCTTGGAGGGTTTTGAGAGATGAAAGCTGATCGAACAGAGACAAAGAGCCAGCAGCAGCCTCAGAATTGTTTGGCTGCTTTCAGAGCGGTTGAATGACAAAAGTGTTTCAGGCTTAACCCCGTCTCTTCCTGAACTCTGCCGACCAAGTGACAGACGGACGGTGCCAAAAAATGTGAACAATGCCAGTGAGCTCAGCACTGGTTTAAATGAGCTATTCAGAGGAAGGAGGCAGTTAAAGTTAAAGCTCTGAGTCTTATTAACAGTGTGATCTAACACAGTATGCCCCTTTTGTTGTGTTTTACATCAGTGATTACAATTTTGTTTACTAGGAAATTAATAAGTTTAACTTTTTTTTATGCAGCCTGTATATAAAAGCTAAGCATAAGTTGCAAGTATATATTGATGCTAATAAAGGTTTGTTTGAAATACCTGCTACACTGCACAGAATACACTTTCAGTTTGGGGTTTGTGATTGGCTGAGAAAGCTCTGAAAACTTAGATGTGATCTTGAATCAGTGGAGGTTTACAGGACATTGCAAAAGTAATGAGCACTTGGCCTGTAAAAACACACACCACTGTGGCTTGTGGGAGGACAAAAAGAGTGCTGTTTACAGTGACAATGAGATGACTAACAAACAGGGTTACAGAGCTACACACACACACACACACACACACACACACACTCTACACCCCTGATGCTGTCCCAGGGGACCGGGCCTGTGCCTGAGTGCAGGATCATGTGTGCTGAGGCCCACCTGGCATCGAAGCTGGTGATGGATAGCACGAGACTGGCAGAGCCTCCTCAGAGTGCAGCGATATGCCAGCCGACCTGCTGCCAACAAAGGCAGCGTTACAAATACCTCACATTAGGGGAATTATGTCTTTATGTGCCATCCAAACGGGCGCAGGACCGAGACAATGGTGTGAGGGAGATGGTGTTTCCGTTACAATTAGCTGCATGTTAATCTGTTTTTCCTCATCTCTGTCTTTCCTCGTGCCTTAGGGGCCTCAGCACACAAAAACAAGAACAGTACGGGACAGTGTGACTGAAAAAAAAAAAAAAAAAAGGCTCTGTGAAATAAATCTGTTTTACAGAATGACTTTAGGGGAGAGATGAGCAGATACTGATCTGTGTGTCTGTACGCCGAGTATCTGTAACCTCCCCTTGGTATTAGAAATGTCTGGCGATGTTATCTTTTCAAATGTCTGAAACTCGCTCTTTCATATGCTTTTGAAAAAACAGGATGTACAGTAACAACACACATGTACACAGACACACAGGATATTCCCAAACAAACAAGTGTAGGTGAAGGTTTCTCGCCCCTCACTTGAGTGCAAAAAAGACCTGCTGCCCTTTAAAATGCAATTTCCTGAAACAAGACACATGGACCAAATTGGGCCGTGTTTTTTCCTCCTCTGCCCGCCTATTACTGCTTGTAGAGCTCTGTGAAAGCCCCGGCCAGGCTTTCCGCAGGCACTTTGGCAGGCATGAGCATCCAGTCTATTTTTCTCGGATAAGAGGGGGAGTGGGGGGTAGGGTGGTGGGAGGGTGCTGGTGTTTTTGTCTGCCCGTGTGAGAGGAAAGGAGGAGGAGGAGGAGAGAAAGGAGAGGAGGGGTGGATAGAGAGAGAGAGGGAGGTATGTTGGAGGGAAAAGAGGACGATGCAGCGCTGTGGGAGTGGGCTGATTGTGGGAGAAAGAGACGTAAACAGCTCATCAATCAGCATAGAGAAGAGACAGGGAAACAGACAGTGGAGCAGAGATGGAGACGCACAGATAGTGACAGATGGGGACAGGGAGGGTCTTCTCTTCTTCCTCTCTCCGCACAGCTGGCTGTGGCTGGCAGGACACCGTGCACCGCTGTCCTCTCCCCTCTCCCTCTGGGCATCCTATCTGCATGCCTGTCTGTCTGTCCGGGCCTTGGCGGGGGATCTAGGTGGTGCTGGGACATGAGCTCAAACATCCTCTGTGTGGTCAGAACACCACTTACCCTCCCTCTTACCCTGCAATATGAACTCCCTCTGGAGTCTAAGTGTGGTTATGTTTTTGTTTTTTGAGGCCGGGGTTCTCAGAACAAATGAGCTCAGGTGCTCCCCACTGACTGAAAAACACACACGTTTGTCTTGGGACGCGACACCATCTTCCAAATTCTAAGATGATCCCTTCCAAATCAATTCTGATGTTTTACTCTTTGTAGGTTTCCTTTCAGACAAGAACACATGACCTTTAACATGGCTGCATCCTCTCCTGCTGCTCTCAGAGAACACATAGATTGAAAGCCCAGTGGACTTTAACAGCCTGAAGAGTTTCTATTTTTGCAAGCTAAATTAGGAAGCCAAAAATGGCATGAGAGGCTGTATTATCGTCCCATTTTGCCTATGTCCTACAGTTCTTTGACACAAAAAATCATTTATCCATCCATTATTCTAAAAGTGCGTTCCTGCTGTTCCTGCACAACGGAACATACCTGACATTTCTTAGACTTGATGGGAGGAAAAATTCTGATCCTGAGGAGGCCAACCACTCCTCTTCGAGACTGAGAGATAATTCTGTACATGGTACATAGTGTACAAGTGTAAGTGACACCTCACATGGTGCCACGTCTCGGTGACTCAGCAGGAAATTTTCAGCGCTTCAAGTTTGACATATTTACATGAATGTGCCGAGAATAAACTCAGCCCTGTGAGAGAAAAGACTACCACAAGCAGAGTATCTGCACATTTTAACATTTTAGGACTTTTTGAAGACCTCTTAAAAAACAAAACAAAAAAAAACATGACTGCTACAAAAGAAAAAAACTAGACTATAGTATACATTGTTATTGAGTTTTGTTGAATTTGAGTAACTACAACATTCAGTACACATTAGCTAACACAACTGCCTTCTCATTAACAAAAATAAAACTGTATGGCAGCAGACTATAATTGAAAACGGTGTCCCAAAATTGTTTGTATAACAATTGCATGGCAAGAAAATATTCTTATTCTAAGCAAAATAACAATGGGTCCAGGCCTAATACAATCACAGCAGAGAGCATGAAGAGAAAAAAATAGAAGTAGTTTGAACAAAACTGTCATTTTGCAGCATTGGATGAAGTATTCAGACCCTTAAAATACTCCGCTACAAGTAAACAAACAAATGATGTTACGTCCTTGACGTAAAGTTACATAATTAACATAAAGTTACGGATGTTAGGTATAGGCAAATAAAGTTACTGTGGTTAGGTTTAGGAAAAGAAACATTTTG
Organism: Epinephelus moara; assembly: GCF_006386435.1. NCBI lineage: Eukaryota > Metazoa > Chordata > Actinopteri > Perciformes > Serranidae > Epinephelus > Epinephelus moara. The sequence continues at coordinate 42,571,908 of NC_065510.1, forward strand.
AGGATGTACCTTAAATGACTCTAAGGTCACACATCTCAACACATCTCCTCACATTCAGCATCAACACATCTACAGTAATGATACATGGTTTTCGGGAGGAGGACATGAAATATTGTAATCTGAAAAGTGATGAATGAAGATATGGGTGTGGATGTCATCATTTGCAGTTACAAAGCTGTTGGAGAAAAGTGCTGAATGCTGTGTGGTGACTGGTATTGGGGCCTGAAGGCTTTGTCAGTGCAATGTATTTGCAGTATCATCTCCAGTAACATTACCTACAGTCAAAATTTCAGCAGCAGCAAACAACTCCATGGGCATATTAGTTTTTCAAGGGCTACCGTAGCACTTGTGCTTTTCAATTTTCATGTGAAAATCCAGTCCTTTACAACCCATTGTCCAAAGTTTGAATGCTCAGAGATAAAGTTCACACCGTGCCTCAAACAAATCGCTGGATGTTTTGAGCCAGCCATGATATGTGTTGTACTCCAATCACTTTTCACTTAGTTCACATGCATGGCTGAACTTGCATTGCTTGCTAACAGCGTCACTTTCCTGTTTTCATATTTTTCCCTGCCGCAGCCTCAGCGCGGAAGCTGGAAAATCAGGTTCTTGTTCTAAGTTAAAATTTGGATCAAGGCCACACCAGATACAGCAACCTACCAAAGCAAGTTTATGCTACCTATTTATTGCACAAACAAACAGGCATAATATACTGACCCCCCCAGAAACACTTAACAAAGCATACACGCGCTCATTTATTCTTCTTAACATACTTCAATATATGTTAAAGGTGTGCTAAACATATTTTTAGTTTAATTAGTAAATCATTATTTTCCAAATCTTTTTAAATACTTTAATAGAGGGGTCTTCAATGTTTTTCAGTCCAAGGACCCCTTAGCAGAAAAAGAGATGGAGCAGGAACTATATGTATATTGTATAAAATGGGATTGCATATTTAACTGGGCTAATAATTATTGTCATATTCATATGCATCATGTTTTAATGTTAAATCATCAGTGTTATGAACTGTAAATTAAATTTTAAGTTACCACGCTAATAATGAATAGCGATTAATGACCCTTGGCCCACCCCGTAGTTTGGGAAATCAGGAAGCGATGCAGCTGTAATGTTATGGATGGCAAGCAGAAACAAACCTCGATGAGCAGAAATGTATAAAGAAAGGTGTCTTTTGAATGGCAAGTTCAGCTTTAAAGCCCTGTCAGACGGTTTGCAATTACTGTTGATGTGATCTGAGTTACCACCAAAGTAGGTCAAGCTGCTGAAAAAAACAGGGGATGTTTGGTTAACCTTTGCCTTTGTAAAGGTGGACGCTACATTGTGTTAGTATTACTAAGTTATGTTATATTCACTTCAGTATGTCCATCTGTTGTTGCCTTTTGGGCTCTAGTTTGCCATGGTATGCTTTCAACCCTTGAGGTTATTCTGGAGAATATTCTGGACAGTGTTTGTCATTGTTTTGGATTGGTGCAATAATAATAAATGCACATTTGCATAGAGCATATTTGTCCACTTCCATGTTGATAAGAAGATTAAAAACCTAAAAAAAAATATCCCTTCAAGGTACATTTAGGGCAGATAAAAAAATGTTATCTATAAATTTATCTATAGGCCAATTTGTCTTTGCTAATAATATATTAGATTCACGTTAAAGTGTTTTTGCAGACATATTTTAATTTTTGAAAAAGAAAAAAATTTAGTCTTAAAAAAACCCCTGAGGTTCCCCTGTTGAAGACCCAGGCTCTAAGAAAACACTTACAAAATGATTTATAGGAACCATTCAGCATTTTTCATTTCAAACAATCTATTTGTATTGAAGCTGCAATAAAGAAACATAAAGCCAGCAATTAACTGACCTGAACAAAAAATAAGGTGAGGCATGTTTAGGTTTAAATATGTAGCTACTCAAAAGAAATTGTAAGGTTTAGATGAAAAATTGCAATATAACTGCAAAGGCCACATGGGTGAAGTAATTTAATAAGCTCTTCCTCTAAAGCCTTGAGTGGATTTCAATCTAAAATCAAGCTAACCTCTATAAAGCTGGAGGGGCATTAATCCCTACTGGAAATGTCCAGTTAGAAAAGACTGAATAGATGTAAAGTCATGGACGGGAACCCTTTTTTTTGTGTCTACCGAATGAAGCCTGAGGTTGTGGGAAAATGAATGGCTAAAAGCTTCAAGTGCCTGACTGTCAGGAGGAACTATTATTCTGAATATCAAACTGACAAAGATAGTGGAAATTAATTCAGTTAATACATATTGAAGGGTAAAACCACCTTAACCCAGTTTACCCAAAGTGATAATTTATTCTCAGTCTGACGTTAGGGAATGTCTTTGTCATTTAGTGCTTCATAATGTGGGAGCTTTGAAGCCTTTTGAGACCTTCACTGTGAATACAGCCTATTGAAAAAAAGCACGACTTTATTCCAAGTCCCAAGGTCTTGGATGTACAAAAGCCTTAATCTAAATGTGACTAACTTCTCTGTCTTTAGCAGTGGTTTCGTCTGACCAGCTTTCTCACTGGAGGTCAGAGTTTACCCACCTCTTTATCTGCCAATGTATCGCTGTACCAGGGTAGATTTACAACAAGTGGAGCAGCTTGTCTCGGCTTGGCATGGTGTCTGGTAAGGTTTATGGCACACGTGACAAAGCAAAGTGAGGCTGCCTCTCATGTTTCCTATGCCAAATTTCAATTTGCACGCTTAGATAAAACAAACATTTAGCAGAGCTTCTTCATATTTGCGTACTACTTCTTGGGTGGTGTCACCCAGATATGCCTCAACATGAAAATGTGGCATCTTTTTTGCCCTGTGGCTGTTCCCAGCCTTTTTCTAATTCAGTAATTTACTTGTATGCTGGTGCAAAGGCCATGCTTATTTCTGTTTATTTTTTACATGTTCCCTCCAGGAGACATTTAATGTCTCCTCTCCTAAAAGGGAAAAATAGGATGTGATTGCCGGCTGCATTTTAGGAGCAGCTCTCATCTGTCATGCAGTGAAAGGACAAAGGGAAGCCCCTCACTATCTGTCCCGTTGTGCTTTACACTGCTGCTATGATGGCATTTACATGTCAGCCAAATAAACAGGCTATTTACATGTGAGTGCTGCTGACATAACATCATGTGGCATCTCTTTATAGGCATGGTAGGCAGGCACAGTGATTTATTGACTGCATGTCCTGAGTGGTGGCACATTAAAAATCTTTATTTCACGCAGGATAATCCAAATACTTATGTTTAACAGCTGAAGCCATTTTCGCACAAGCAAAAAAAAAAACAAAACAAAAAAAAAAAAATTTTCCATCACCAAAAATGTATCATTTATAAAGGTATGCAGCTTTTATTGAGGACTGGAAACATAACCTTCCACCACTGCTTTTCTTCCTCAGTACACAGACATGGACCACAGTCCCTTGTGAGTGTGTTTGAATATGTGTGTATGGGGGGGATTTGGCCCAGCTGCAGAAAATGTTCATATTATTTGAATAAAAAAATATATGCATTTTAACATCAGTTTGGACCACTCCAGCTAGTAGCTACTTTATAGTAGGCTGTACATAATCATCCTATACAGTGAGGTGATGTGAGCTACTAGTTTGTACTAGTAGCTTTAGTATGTATGTGTGTGTGTGTGTGTTTGTGTGCTCTCTCTCCTCCTCTCTGTTCTGCTGTCTGTGCTGATCCTCTCTGGATTCTTTCTACTCCTCTCTGTGCACTCTGTTCTCCTCTTGGTTCTCCACCCTGTTCTCTCCTTTCTGTCCTCCCTGTCCACTTGGTTCACTGCTCTGCCCCATCTCTTCTCCCCTCCGTTCTCCACTCTGATCTCTCTGCTCTCCTGTCTTTCCACACGCTTCTCTGCTCTGTCCTTTCCATTCTCCACTCTGTGCAGGTCCACACTTCTCCATTCTGTCCATTCTCATCCTCTCTGTCCTCATTGTCACATGGCTGTTTTTTTAAACAAATGAATCTAATGTATTCTGGAGAAAATGTTTTCTTTTTGACATCTTTCTTTCCCTCTTCTGTCATTTTCTGACTTGTTTTTTTCTATGGAGGTGGGGGGGGGGGTCAAGGAGGTTGATTAGATTCTATTGATTACATCACATTATAATGCTTGAAGATAATTAGGAATGAAGGGTTTGAATTATTGCATGTGATTATTATCAAATTCTAGGCTAGCAAGAGTAATGCAAAAAACAACAACAAATAAATAGTAGTAAACAACAAATAAATAGTAGACCTCAGTCAAATCTTGTATACAACATACAGGTTCATCACCATAATTTAGAATAATAAATTCAATATTTTTTTGTCATATATATGTATATATATCTATATATATATATAGCTATATAGTTTCTACACCACCTCACCTCTTGTAACTTTATTGGGTCATGAAACAGCCACCTGCACAACATTAAATAACGTTACCTTCGGGAGCATCATGCATGATTAGCCAGTAGCTTTCAACCCATTGTGTCACAGCTAAAGCTTCTAACATTAACGTTACTTATTAAGAACTTAACTTTTTCTTAAACTTTAACTTACAGTGGGCTGCTTGGTCATCACTAAAATAATATTATAAAAACTGTTGTTCACTCACCTCGTCTGTCAGCTAGCAGTATTGTCATCTTCCTGTTAACTGAATTCAAGTTTTCGCGTTCTGCCGATGCATCAGATAACTTCCTGCGTGTCGTTTCAAAATAAAAGCCGTCCGGTGTGTTAATATGTTTACCATGCTGTTTGGGGCTTCTTCTATTTTTTTTTCTCTTTGAAATTTTTACCGAGGTCCGAACCTCAGTGACCTCATAGCTGGCTACGGCCATGTGTTTAATATAATGTTCTTAGTGCCACTGTGCCTTACGGACAGGACGGAACAGGCAACACGCAGTCTGCCTCTTCCAACCCCCAGCTTGGCCGCCAGCCCTCAAGCAGGTAGCAGTGACGTCTTACCGACTGCAGCCACCCCCCTGACAACCCCGCTTCTTCCCCTCAAACAAGCTGTGTGTTGCGAGACTCTACTCACCTCTGTCTGCAGTCCAGAGAAAAAGTCTATGTTCAGCTCTCAGTACTTTCATAGCTTCTAATTGAATCTCTGTGGTTTAGAGTTTAGTTTCTCTCCTGCGTCCTGTTTTTACTGCAGATATCAGCTTTATTTTACTGTTTCATGTTCGCAATGAGCCATATTAGAAGTTGTGTGAAGTTGCTGCTCCAAAATTCAACACTCCCTTATTTTGCTGCCACACAATAAAAGTTTTTTTTTTTTGTTTTTTTTTAATTATCGAACTGCAGCTGCAGATATTCAGTGAAACCATTGGTAGCACAGCTCAAACCATGTTGTGTCTTGAGAGGGCCTTAACTGAGAGAGTTGATACAGTACATGTCTCTACATATACTGGGAGTTGGCTGGTAGGTGGAGCTGAGAAGGTTGTCTGGTTATACCTGCCCATCTGGGCGAAGCTCCCAGAAGACATAAAGGGACTGCCTTCCTAGTCAGTCACTCTCTATCCTCCAGGCCTGATGCATGCATGTCAGCCTTCATGTTTTGTTTGGTTTGCTGCACCGGCCAACACGCACTACATCATATTTTCACTCATCCACACACTCCTTTGCCACCTACAAACTCCACCGTTTGTTTAATATCTTTATTAGTTTTAGTTAAATAAATCATGTTTTGACCGATTCGTCGTGGCCTTTCTTTTTGTTGCCATCCTTGAGCCAGGCGGTGCCAATGATCATATTGGGCTGTTTTGGTGACCCTGCTGGCACTCGTGCCCTATGCACGGCATGTGTTGCATGTACCCTTAGCGGCGGCGGCGCTGTCCATTCCTAACTGCTGTTATTATTGCTCAGGGAATGTTAAAGGTTGTCACTTATTAAAAATATCTCTGTATTTGGCTTGAAGACTGCCTTTCTTTTAAACCGCAGGTTGATAATCTTCCTTAAAAGCTGAGGCCGAAGTTTGGGTTCTATGTCAGTAACAAGTCCTGTTTCTGTTTTCAGGCCGAAAAAGACTGGCTGCTGCTACATTTTTACCAGTTCTGGATTATGGTGATCTGTTGTACATGAATGCACCTGCACAATGTTTGCATGTTAGATGCTGCATATCATAGTGCACTAAGATTTGTTAAATTTTAAAGCCTAAACTCATCACTGTAGACTTTATTCCAGGGCTGGTTGGCCATCTCTGACCTTTCATAGGCTCAGTCACTGGTATTTCTTCATTTATAAAGCCATACTGGGTAAACTCCCTTCATACATTTGTACTTTGATTGAACAGAGATCTGACTGCTGCTATAGTCTGAGATCGTAAGATTTAGTTTTGTTGTTTAGTGTGCAGACTCCTCTCTCTTGGAATTATCTTTAAAAAGATGTGAAACTACGTGAATTGTTCTCTCTGCCTCACTATAAAGCTTTCATATGTACAGGGTGAATGAATCGGTTGGGTCCTGTCATTATGCATAGGTGTTCTAATATTTCTACTTTACTGTATATCGTTTATGTTTTTTATTGTGTTGTGTGCCTGTAACTTTTTCATATGCTGCTGTCTTGGCCAGGTCTCCCTTAAAAAAGACATAGTTGATCTTAATAGGACTTACCTGGTTAAAAATGGGTTCAAGAAAAAATTAAAAAAATTCAGACAGGGAAAAAGAGATCACCACAACAATCGGTAACGTTCTATTTATAGCAGCAGATATGAGATTCTACTCTGTATTGGAAAACACAAGCTTTATTAACATGCTTAATGTAATTGAGCCCCAGTACAATATTCTACACAGTAAATCCTGCTTTGTACAAAAAACAACAACCCCAAATTTAGTTTTTTCATACATTTGAAAATTTAAAAAACAAGTACAATTTCTCTGGCATTTCAGAAATGGAGTTGTTTCTTTGGTTTGTTTTTTTATAATTACAAAACTACATTTTATTTTTTTATAAGGAGCTGTTTTTGTTTCATATGCTGCTAAGATGACATGCCAGAAGATGGGTCACCCACGCATAGCTCCATCACTGTGAAAAGTCAAAAAACATAATACTTTATGTTCTTTTTAATTAATTAAACATTTGGAAAATCAAGAAATTTTATCTGACATTTCTACTTTTTTGGCATATCAGAAACATACCAAAATGTGACACCACAGTATCGCATTGAACAGAACCGTAAATTTTGTGAACTGTTACACCCTAACAGCTAACACATGAAGCCCACATTAATGGATTCTTTTTCAGTTTACCTCTTAAATCACACTGTATTATTCTGTTTCAGAGGTAGAGATTTCAAATATAAATCTGAATGTTTTTTTTCCATCTTTGCACCAATTACACTAACGCACAGCAATGGAAACACAGCCATAAAAGGCATCGCACAATGTGAAATATTCAGAGTAATGATATGCTGTGAAAGAACGGGCACACTTTCAAAAAGATTAGCTGACAGCTTCAAAGATGACCCAGTCAGTAAATACACACCGTGTTTTTCTGCGAGACCAAAGCCCCTTGTGAGTGTGTTTGTGTGTACGTTGTGTATATAAGGGTGGCTGTGCTTGTTTGAAAGCGTGGGATGCAAAGTGAGCAAGAAAATACATGAGAGATAAAAAAATAAAGATGATGAGGGGATCAAGATGGGATGGAGAGAGGGGGAGAGAGAAAAGGAGAGCGAGGGATGGTGGCTTTTCTTTTGTCTTGAGCTGCAGCCTGTTTCATTAGCACACCAGCCAGCTCCCCCTCCTCCTCCTCACTGGCTCACCAGCCCCAGACGGAGAGCCCGGTTACTGTCCTAATGGCAGGTCTGTATTCATTATCACCTCCGCATACGCCTCCACCCCCCCACTCTGCCGGGATGGGGGGGCCGCTGTAATTGATAATTAAAGAGCAATAACACAGCGGTCAATGCAATCTCACCGCAGGAGTGCCTGAGACCCCCACCTCTCTCTCTCTCTCTCTCTCTCTCTCACACACACACACACACACACACACACACAAACAGAGCGCAAGAAAAAGGTTGCACCGGTCCTTGCAGTTAACCCACAGATGACCTGTATAAACTCATACAAAGCATACACAGAAATATGTTATCTCTTGGCACAAACACTAAGAAATGTGTGTGCACAAGTTTGCGTGTAAATGCAAATAAACGCACGCCCACACAAACCCCTGGTAGCCATATCCTTACCCATGATCACACACACACAAACACACAGGAAAGGAGGCACAGGCAGGGAGCAGTGAGGAGCAGAGCCTTAGGAGAAACAAAACAAAACAAAGAGGCACACATGTTCATTTAGCAGTGCAGGCAGATCAATACATAGACATGGAGGCGAGGCCAAAGCTCTATTGATTATGAATGGGGACTATTGTCCTCCATTGGCAGTGCCAGTGCCTATGAAGAGCTAATTAACATCTCGTTAGTCAGCATATTTCATGAGCCACAAATACCACCGACAATTGCTGCTAATTAAAGCACTGCTCACGTTCATTCAGGAAACAGCGAAACACTCAAACTGGATTTCTGTAATAAAAACACAAGCAAAAATGCTGTGATCAAAGACATTGTCTGTGTACATTTGGTGTTGGGGTGTGAGTGTACGTGTCAGTGTGTGTGTTTGTTTGATCAAGCCGTCATGTGAGAACCCCATTCTGTCACACACACAGTGACAGAGAGAAGACAAGGATGAGAGACAGACAGAATTCATTAAAGAGGGTGAGATCCCTCTCTCTGTCTCTCTCTCTCAATCTCTTCTCTTGAAACTCGTTTAGCTCGGCGATGAGGATTCAATCTGCCGCTTGATGCTGAACGTGGGATGTAATTACAGAGGGAAAGAACGAGGCAGAGCCTCCACTGATTAGAGAGAGAGAGAGAGAACTAATGATTATGTATGTACTGTATGTGTCTGTGTGGGAGAGACACAGGTGACATTTCCTCTGCACTATGAACACTGCACTTTATAATACAAAATAAAACATATTTCAGATCAGCTTGTGTGTGCTGCTTTTGTGTTTCTGTAGGTGCGGTCTTCGGAACCTCTTTTTGTGATAGTATTTTGGATATTTAAATGAGGAGCCAGTATGATATTAACCCTGTTGTAAGGGCAATCTCTGTGTATCAGCCAAGCTTTTATCTGGTGCAATAGACAGAAATATTTGAATATAAAATATATAAAAATTTAGAGCTGTCAAAATAACGCGTTAATTTCCATTAATTAATCACAGAAAAAATAAAACGTAAAAAAAATGAAGTGGCTTAGTCACATGATAGAGACAGACGAGACAACGCTGCTTGGCCCCGTGGGACATTTACATGTCAAAAACACCCAGATGGAACTGTTAATAGGAGAAATGACTGCAATTTCGATTGTAAGAAATGTTTGTTCCAGAGTGTGTCAAGTCGTAAATATCACCTCAACGTAAAGCATTTAGCAGCGAAAGGGGGTTCACGTTAGTACAGCCTCTGATGCTAGTGCTAGCAGCTAGCCTCATCAAGCCACACTCGACCAGGTGTTCAAAGGCAAACTGAGTAAGTCTACCTGTGACTGACTAACTAACTGCTTTACAAAATGGATTGCAATGGACTGCGGACCAGTTTTGGACCACTGTTCAGTGTCCACATTTTCTGTTGGACTGATTATGATATCCTACGAATTTGCTGCTCACGAATGACGTTACATCCTTAATAATGTACAGTTACATAATTAACGTATAGTTACTATAGGAATAGGAAGACTACTATAGGAAGAGAAACATGGTGAGGACGTACCTTAAAATGATTCAAAGTTCACATGGATCCAAACAGGCGACTCCAGGGGAAAGTCACAATCTGTTTTTTTGTGACCCATCCACTCAAACCTGCTTTCTTACAAGTGCTCGGGATTGTTTGCTGCCATTAGCGCATTTGTCACGTGATCACAGCCTTTCAAACTACATGGGATATGTACAAATTTGGGTGCATTACTTGTCATACTAAAAATTTGTAAGCAGGGTGTACATGTATATACAGTGTATATGCAGTATTCAGTCGCTTTCGCTGTGTGAGACTTTATTTACAATATTAATACTGCCTAAACTGGGACATAAAAACTTCATAGGGTAGGAAGACATCTTGCTGACCACAGCAACAGTCTTTCTGTGTTCAGCTCTCAGTGCTTTTGTAGCTTCTAACTACATCTCAGTGGATTGGAGCTTAGTTTCTGTACTGTGTCCTGCTTTTACTTTCGATATATTTTTGTTGCTTTTTCCATTTTTTGTAATGTCGCTCCACTGCTTGCTTCTCCTGTCATATGAAGTGGCTTTTTAAAGGTTACTTGGTTAAATGCCTGAAATAAGGTCTGTGGTTCACGCAAGCTTAAGAAACTTTCACATTTTGTTCTATGTCATAAAATACATCAGTAAATACTCCAGTCATGAATTTTAAATATATTGTTTGTCTTAAAAAAGGTATTTGCTAACAAGTGGCTAAATGGGACTACAGAACGTCATCACTCCAAACACAACTTTACCGCCCCGTTGTGATAGTGACGTTGAAGTAATGCGACCGTAGTGTAGTTTGTTTATTGCCTAATGTTTGTTTTTTACTTCTGGTGACTGCATTCAGGCTTCAAATGTCATAAAAGTGGTGTACAATTGTAAAGATTATCTTGCTGAACAAAATGCGCATGTTTCATTAATGTCTCATTATTTATAACTGTGAGCTCCAGACGGCCTCCCTCGAAGGTCTCTCTGTATTAATCATCCTTTTTCTGGCTTGAAACATCAATAATTTATTTTGAGAAAAAGACCACAGTTATCCTTTGGCTACACTTTTAACCTACATTAAATCAGTAATGATTGAGGCTGAAAACATGCAGTCAGCATGGGTTGAGTGCTTACCTGTCTGTGTGATATGCATTACATGTGTTTCAAATAATAAAATATGCACATCAGCTCCGTGGTGAGTGAACATGTCAGGCAACCCCTCTGTGCAAGATGTTAGAGCACATGTTACTATTAGCATGCTCCGGCCCCAACAAAATGCCCTGCTTCACACACTGTGGTTACTCATATTCACACCTGCCCAGTGCAACCAGTGTCTCATCAGACATCTCTGCTGGAACACCTGAATGTTGGATGGCCAAACTGCACCGGGGCCTGTAGCTGAATGTTACACTTGCTTGAGAGAAAATTGGGTTGATAAAGTGGAAGGAGGTGACAAATCATGTGTGGACACATGAGATTTCTCAGTGACTGACAGCTTATGAATACCTGACTGACAGCCATTTCAGCCAATCAAAAGGTCAGTGGAAACATCAAAATACAGAGAGAAAATGTTTAAATCATCCTTTCAATCACATCCCCTTTCTCCATCTTGTTACTTTTTCATAATTAGCTCATGTAAATGCAAATGACAAGGCCAGGTGCTATTTTAATAAAGACACACAGAGAGGGAAGATGAGCAAATAAACAGGAGAAGAGAGGGAGAGACGGTGCATGTGAGGGTGTATGAGCAAACACATATGGCAGTGCATGTGTGAGCACTTGTGTGGGAGAGCCATATGCTGCAAAATGGCAGCCCAGAGGGGGTGAGAGACTGATAAAGATAGAGTGAGAACTGGTAAGAGAGGGAAAGATGGAGAAACAGAAGATGCATGAAAGAAATAGAGGAAGACAACGGGAGAGACAAAGTGCGTGTGAGCATGTGAGTGATAGTTTTGAGACTAGATCGAGTGTAGCAGAGCTGTCAGAGCATTGTGTGTCACGCGGGGCAGATGAAACCTGACATACTCTGGCTATCGCCCACTCCTCCCTCCATCAGTCTTGCTCTGCGGCGGAGAGCGTCCCTCTCAGCCCTTTTCTACAGAGTGGTATTGACTGTGTCGGTTCGATGTTGGCTATTTCCATTTTCTCCTGCGGGAAAGAGGAGACAAAGCAATAGCAAGTGGATTTCACTTTCACTGCGACTGAGGTTGAAACCAGAAACTCATCGGTCACTGTGACACTCTGTCTTTTCACTTTCCCCACTTTCCCTCGCTCTTCCACTCTGCGTGTGTAAAAAAAAATTTATACACACATGAAACAGCTTCTTATACACAAATACGCATGCACACACACATACACACACCTTAAAAAGAGGCCCAAAGCACTGCAGTGCTCTCTGTAGTTCATTCCCAAGAGGAGCCCAGATTGGAAGAGGGCATAAACAAAGCCAGGTACAGCAGTCCATCTTTACCACACACACACACACACACACATGCATAATATACAAAAAAAAAAAACCCCACACACAGATAGATGTATAGACTCACACATGTACTGTATGCACACATTCAAACACATTTACATTCACACACAGACATAATTCTGATAGACAAACACGTAGAGGTTTACAGACAGAACACACACGCAGTGACGCACACACACCTCTGAGCTCAGCTGTGTGGAATGAGGCCACTTTGAAGTGCTTAAAAACGTCCTCCCTCCATCCCCACCACTATCTGCTCCCTGCGGGACGTCTGCTATGGCAACAAACACACACACACACACACACACACACACACACACTCCTCATTTCCTCAATTTTGGTCCTCACACACATATGCAAGCATGAGTATAAACATACATCAGCACAAAGAACAGCGTCACTCTGCGTGACCACAGCACTGACATCACATCGCTCTGATCCTATAGCATCTGACAGGAAAACACACACACACACAAACACACACACACACACACACACACACACACACACACACAAGCGTGCTCACACAAACAAAAATCCAACTTTATTTTCAGCCATGACTACATAATAGTGAACATATGCACTGAAATGATGTGTGTGGCACAGAGTAGGAAAGAGAGAGAGAATTTTCAGGATGTAAGAAGGTTTTCAGTAAGCAGATGAACATGTGGACTATAAACAGGCACGTTGTCCACTTGCATTGAAATGAGCATGGTGTACTTTCAGTGTTTCTTCAAGTACATTTTCATTTACCTCTAGTTGTATCTTCATGTGTAAAGTTTAGGTTTAATTTGCCCAGGTTTTGAGGTATATGTCTCCATCCTCCATGTCAGTGACTACACGGACATGCACAAAATTGTCTGTTTTTTGCCCTCATTCTGAAAAAGACAATATTCCCCACTAAGCTGTTTACATGACTAATGAAAATAAATATTCTGCTAATATTCCTGTTTACATCCAGCCATGCATACTCTGATTAACGTGCCCTAACATGTTGTGTATCATGTCAAAATATAAGCCCCTTTTACAGATTTTCGGCGATTGTTGGGCCGATTTGCCGGCCAGCTGCGAGCGTTTATACACACAGAGGCGGAAAGGCGAGTTGATCCGAGGCGCCCAATTTTCCGCCTCGTAGGGTAGTTATATTGGCGGAACCCTTTTAGTTTAAACAGACCAAGACGGCCTTCCGCAACAGGAGGGGTTGTTGAAGACTTGTGGGAGGAGCTGTTGATGACGCCGCACGTGCGAGCCACTGGTGGTGAATAAACAGGAAACAGCTGATAGCAGGAATAAGCAAGCAGCTAGTAGCAAGAGGGAAACGCAAACCTGATAGACACTGTAAAGATGAGCAACTGGGGAGACAAGGAATAGCGCACCCTCCTTGTCCTCGCAAATGAAGAGGCCATTAGCGTCAGATGACGGGAACGGTGATGGACAGACCGATTAACAAGAGAATCACCGTCTGACTATCACTGCCTGACTAGCCACAGCTTCCCTCCCACGTCACTAGTTACGTCACACGCTGAGCTACACATTTTGTCACTTGCTCACGCACCCCATTTGCCCCGAAAAAGGCACATTCTGTATAAACAAAAGTAGGCAGGCGGCATTTTGCCGCACTACCCGATTTTGTTTTTATACTGCCAATGCTGAAAAAAGACTGATTGGGCTTTCCTGCAAATTTGCTTAATTCCTATCTAAAAAGGGCTATAGAAAAGCAGAACAACTGGAGCTGCTTGTCACTTCGCTTTTTTGCACCAAAATAAGATTTTTCACAGTTTCCTACCGGTGACTATCTTGCTTAACTGTGCAAACACAGCCTTCCTCTTTCATTCCCTCTTGAAAAGGTCAGTGTTGTGATATTTTTGCATATCCAAAAAGCTGTTGATGTTCAAGTCTTTCATAATGTCTAAAAGTAGGTGTGGGTTGCTTCTTCTGACCAGAAATGTGGGTTTTCTTTTGGGCACGTATCTCTACACCAGTCCACCAAACTGTTGGCATGTTGGTTTGTGTACAACATATTCATGACAATGCACAGAGCTGCTGTAAACAGACAAGAAGCAAACCATAAACAGTCGCAAACTACAATCATAACCCCAATTGAGATCAATTCTGTAAGGGTTGTATACATGCCCAAAGAATGCCATTAAAGTCTGAATAATACCGGGATATGCTAAATTCCGAAAGCACAGTTTCAAGGTGGGTTGAATTGGTGTTACCAATTCAGTATCTGACCAAAGAGTCTCCCACTCTGTTTCTGAGATACGATGTTGAATAATGGTCATAAGTGTTTTTGCAGAATGTTATGATGTCACAGTGAAGTTGAGCTTTGACCTTTGAAATATAAAATGTCATCATTTTATCCTTTTAGACCTTTATTTATGAAATTTTGTCATAATCAGTGCATACATTTGTGAGTTATGGCAAAAACATATTTCCTGAGGTCAAAGTGACCTTTGACCATCAAATTCTTGATCTTGACCATTTAATCCAAGTGGACATTTGTGCCAAATTTGAGGAAATTCCATAACATTCATGAGAATGAAATGGATGCAAGGTAATGGTGATTTTGACCTTTGACCACCAAAGTCTAATCAGGTCATTGCTGAGTCTAAATGGATGTCTGAACCAAATGTGAAGAAATGGTCTCAAGGCGTTCTTGAGATATCGTGTTTACGAGAACAGGACATACGTACATACTTATGTTCCTACTAAATCAAATCTATACATATGTTCATACGTACAGACAGGCAACTTGAAAATATAATGCCTCTGTCCAAAGCTATCGCTGGCATGGAGGCATAAAAATGGTGATTAACACCTTTCTTTTCATAGCAATTAATTACACTCACCGGGCTGACAGTCCAGAATTTAATTCTAAAAAAATATTTTTCTATTGTCATAAATGTCCACTTACTTTCTGCACAAAATGCTTACACTTTTAGCATTTAACAGATTTCATCCAACAACAAGTGGCTGCTGATGGAAACACTGACTGTTGCTGGACTCCAACATGTGAGATTCAGAGCACAGGACGTAAGTAACCACCTGACAGCTCTGCAGCTGTAGCTCAGCTTTTAGGATCTCACTTGGTCTTAAATCACACAGCACTGCCCCGGTTTTGATCCCTGCCATTTGCACTGTGATCAAACCTCATGCCCCCATACACACATTCCTTCCTAACAAGCAAGTGGCGGTCGATACTACATCCTCTAATTCTAGCCCACAGGCACACGCCACACCCGGCCCCAAATCTAATTTTGCCCCAGGCTTTTTTAGGGCCACGTCTGTCAGAGCAGGCAGCTAGTTGCCTCTATTTCACAGGTAATCTCTCCTGTATTGACTTAATGGGTTCAGGCTCTGTAATAGAGGTCATTTAGAGCAATGGTTTAGTGCTGTGGAAGATTATGGGCCAGAGTGGGGCTTACCAATCCTAATGTTACATTTTAGCTGCAATTTGGGGATATTTACGCTTTTCCTTCAACCCCCCAGCCCCTGTGGTAGCCCCCTCCCCAAAACCCCTGGAGTAGCACTCAAACAGCCCCTCGAGACCACAGATTTACAGGATCATCTTCCTCTGTGTGTGTATGTGTGAGGGTAAAGCGGTTTGTGGATAGCTGAGGGGTATAGATTGATTTGGTTTTGTTAGGCAGAGAGGATTTGCACCGCAGCAGAGCTTTAGCTCTTTATAAGTCTCTCTCTCTCTCGATTTCTCTCCCGCTCTCTTCCTCTTTTCAATAGGGATGGGGAAGTAATTAACAGCTACTTAAATTCCCTTGATGGATTTTGTGGACAGAAGAGAGAGGGGAAGGGGGCAGTGTAGTGAAAGACGGGCTCTATCCTCTGAAGCTTAATGCAGAGAGTAATTTTGTCCTAGAGAATTTTTTTCAAAGATTGGTTAGAAAAAACTGTGTCCTGATGTAGCATTATTCAGTAATGAAGCAGAATAATACAAGAAGCTGCTAATGCATTATGAAAACCTCTTTGCATTTATGCACGCCGCCATTGATTGCATCAAGATTTCAACTCCCTCTCCTGTCCAAGAGTGGCTCAGCACAGCTGCCTTGTCTCATGCTAATCAGTCTCCTCCAAGAATATTCTGTAAGTCAAACTTTATTTTCTTTTGTTTATTCTGTGACCTGCTACCCGTTAAAAGGCTTAACTCCTCCACCTGTTACAAAGTCAAATCAATTCCCAACATGCTGATGATTCACACCACGAACGTCAATCAGCTTCCTGTTGACATGTCCCCCACTTGTCAACAGTAAGTTAATAAAGTCTCCATTACTGTCCACCACTTTTATAACAAGTAAGGTCAATCAAAAGCTTATTTCACTCTTGTGATCATTCAGTAGTCCCCAGATGGAAATGGCAGCACTTCCTGTCAACATGGTTCAGCTTCCTCTGCAGTCTGCCTGTGCTAACGGCTGTGTCATGTGTGTCAGGGCTGCCAGATCAGATGTCCCGTGTCCTGCGCGGATATCAAACCAGACAATGGACCTCCTGCT
Organism: Epinephelus moara; assembly: GCF_006386435.1. Classification (NCBI taxonomy): domain Eukaryota; kingdom Metazoa; phylum Chordata; class Actinopteri; order Perciformes; family Serranidae; genus Epinephelus; species Epinephelus moara. The sequence continues at coordinate 42,588,640 of NC_065510.1, forward strand.
GCAGGCGGAGAGAACGTTGTCTACCCAGAAAGCATTCATTTCCCTTCTCGGGCTAATCCTCCATCCCAGGAGAGACGAGCGAGAGGCTAATGAATACAGAGGAGGAAATGTGAGTCTGCAAGGCACTGCGTGCTCCACTCCATCAAACACACACCATCTTTATATGCACAATGTTTGGATATATGCATCAACACATCCACACGTATACTATACACTCTCGCTCACACACACTCACAAACACACACACAAACTTTTTTGTTTATTAAACCAAGACGGGATCAGCAGTTAGATAAGTCTCATTATGAAAGAGTGTGATTATAGAACTAACACGGTCTACTTTCCACACAGATGTGTGTGTGTGTGTGTGTGTGTGTGTGTGTGTGTGTGTGTGTGTGCACTGAAGTTGTGTAACTGTGCCAATGAAATATTCACTGTCCATCGACCTCAGCTAACCTCATGCTGTTACTCACGCAGGAGCTCAAACACACTGATTTGTCCACCAAGATACTGTTTTATTTGTCTGTGCTGCTGAAAAGTGCTTTGTTTGAAAAAGGCTTTAATTTTTAAAAACGTAAATTTCATCAATTCTGCAAATTGCCTCAACATTATTATTATTACTTTTTTGTCCAAGACAACAGATGGTAGAACATGGGTCTTAGTGAATTTACTTAATACTGACTAAACAAGCTTGATAGGCTTACACGTATTTGCAATGCAACTTTGCCTTATTTTTTTTTTTATCTTTGCCGTATTCTTATTTCTCTTAATATGGTTTATATGTTTAAAGTGTGCACCAAAACCAAAGCAAATTTCTTGTAAGTGAAAACCTACTTAAATAAATCTAATTTTGATTCTGACGAAGCCAAAATAGGTGATGCATTTCTTAGATAAAAAAACAAAATAAATTAAGAAAACAACAACATACATGCAAACTTCCATTATAAGAAAATAACTGCTTATATGTGTAAATGTATGTTGATTCAGTGTGTGATTGATCGCATCCGCTTAAAACTTCATACACGACATGCTGGTGAAAATAAATAATTAAAAGTTGTGCGCACGCAAAATGCACCCTGCAGGGAGGTTTCGATCTACCAGCACCATAGGGTTTCTTGAGGTCTAAGTACACACAGTACATTAGTGCACAGTGATGAGCAGGTGAAATGTCTAGACTAGCTTTCATATCAGGTGTCTGAACATGTGTACTACATACACCCAGCAGCTTTAGTTGTCTGCATGTCATTTTTTGTTTAAATTAATTATCAAAGACGCAAGGTGGAAATGTACAAATTAATTCAGATTGAGTTTTTGTGAAAGTGGGAAAGCAATTCAGCGTTTGTCACCGCTCACACTGGGCAGAGTCAGAAGGAGACAGTGTGGTGTAACATCAGATTAGCTTACTTGTTATCAAGCTTAATGGTGGGTTACTGCCTATGATATGTTTTAATAGTAGTTAAATTTCACAACAGTGGCAAACAATGTTGAGACTTAGGCCAAACACTATCCGACTGTCACAGAAGGCAGATGAGGAAGAGGTGATGCTGCTCTGCAGGACACATGATGGCGGCTGCCAAAAGGGCAGTTGGAGAGGGGCAGGGGCTCGACTCAGAAGCAGTTGTCGGACATACAACACACTTTTAATTGAGAATTAATGCCAGGGGCCAAATTTAAACACTACAAAATAAAATTATCAAAAGAAATAGAAAAAATTTGTCTACCAAAAAGGGCACTTATCTTGACAGGGAGCAAAGAGCCGGGTGCTTGAGCACCAACTGGGGTCCTATCTGTGCGCATGCCTGGTTATGCATAGGTTACTAGCTAATCTTTATATGGGACACATTTTAGTGCATTACTTTTCATAGGAAAACATATGAACAGTTCATGAGAACAGCCTGGAGTGAACCAGGAGAGTTTTAACTATCGTAGAAACACACAGTTATATTCTTTCTGTGAATGAAATTCACGTTAACAATATTGTTACATTTTTCTAGGTCTAATTTTACTGTTGGCTCATTAATCTCTGTTCCGAGTGTTGCTTTGACTCATTCCTGAAATGTTTCCACCGAGTGTGACACCAATTGTCTCTGTGATTTTCCATCTCTCTGAGCCTGCCTTTAACACAACACACTCTACTGATTCTGTTGTATCCCTTACCCTCACACCTCTCTGGTGATATTATGGTATTACCTGTAATTTGAGGTGGCAGAAAAAGGAAAAAGTCTTGATTTTGTAAAAGTCTATAGCTACCTTTCCAGCCACAAGCCTGTAATCTGCCTCTATCAGGTGTCTGATAGCCCTGCATATAAATACCCACCATTACTGAGAGCCTGGCAGGAGGCAGATCGAACACACACACACACACACACACACACATTCTCTCTCTCTCTATAGACACACAAAAATATCACCTCCTCAACCGGCAATCACAAAAAAATGTTCTCAAAATAGAAGTGATAACTTCTACTCAAAGCCAATATATAGATCTAATGAAGTGTAAAAGGCCTTGGTAATGCTTTTAGGCCCTAACTGAGGAGGTGAGTGTGTGTGTGTGTGTGTGTGTGTTTGAGGGGGGGGGGGGTGGTGTTGTGCCAGGGCCATGTCAAGCTGAGGGACAGATGCCTCCCGATTGTCCCCCCCTGGATCGATAGCCCTCGCTCTAGGTTTTAATTAGCTAATCATTGGAACATGGGCTTTTAAGCGTGGTGGGAGAATGCGGCTAAAACCTGCCGTCAATACCTTTTAAAATGCCCGCCTCAGCTGTGGCTGCACAGGCCATTGTCAGCGGAGAATGGAAACACAACTGTACAGAGGTATCTGCTCGTGGGTGTGTCACAAATGTGCATGTGCATGATAAGGATTTTTTTCAGCTAATACCGATAACTGATAATTCCCTACTTCTCTTGGCCGATACCGATAAGATAACCAATAATTTCACATTTTTGTATTTCAAAAATAAGTTGATAAACTTGTAAACAAAAAAGGCTTTGTGTTCTCCGGAGCCTTTGTGCTTCACTGTCTGGCAGGTTAACTCATATCGCAGCGGTGCCTGGATAGTGTGACGTGTGTGGTTGTGCTGCTGCCGTGGTCCTGCCAGATGCCTCCTGCTGCTGCTG
>NC_065510.1:42591783-42696037 GCF_006386435.1 Epinephelus moara
ATGCTGATCTGTTCTGTACGACATCTATTGCACGTCTGTCCGTCCTGGAAGAGGGATCCCTCCTCAGTTGCTCTGATATTGGGCTTTATAAATAAAATTGGTTGATTGATTGATTGATTGTTTCCCATACATTGATTTAATTGTGACAGGCTGCCACAGGTCAGCACTGACCTGCCAAATTTTGATTTTCCATTTTTTTTTTCCACTACTTAAAATGGGTACACTCCAATTCTCTGTAGAGCTGCATGCAGTGTATTGATTTGCTCAGCACCTCCTTGACACACACACACACACACACACACACACACACACACACACACACAGTGACAGAGTTAACTGTAAGCATCTCATGGTGAATGTTATCTACTGGTAAGTAACGGGTTAAATGACAGAGTCGAGCCGCTTCAGTGCCAGTATGGTTTGTTTGGACCGTGTAACAGCACAGTGTGTAATGTTAGACGTAGCTGCAGTGTTAGCTAAAGCTAACCCAGCAGACATTGAATTGACCATTTGCTGGGAGGGCAGTGGCTCTGGGGACAGTCCTTTAGCACTGCATCTAACCAGTGTAATGGCAGCAACAGAAAGGGATCAGACTCCTGGCACAAACGTGTTGTCTTGTGTTTATTGGTGGGGAAGTTGCTGCGACAGTTAAGTCAATGAAAGCAATTTGGCTTTGTATTACTGACTGTAGTTATCTGCGATAATTTTATTATCAGAATAATAAATAGTGATATAAATGTCCCATTATTGTCCCATAATCTATCAGCCCAATATATATCATGCTTCCCTAGTGCTTAAGCCTCATTATAGTCATTACAGTTACAGAGCCAGAATGATTTGATTGTGTTATTTTGCAGGACACACACTGAGAAAAACAATCTTTTAAATACTGCATGTAGATAAAAGTCTCTGTTTTTAATAATGCCTTTGATCTTCTAGTTATTCCTCTACATTTTACACAAACAGTGTAATCTTTCTGCTGACAGCTGTTTCCATCAGGTTGACACAGTTATGTTGACTTTCATGAAGAAACATCTGGGTGGGCTTACAAAAACAACAGTTACTCCCTAGAATTAGTAATGCAACTGCAAGCAAGAAGGATGTTTGTTGACTTAGAAAACAAAAAGAAGTCAAACCACGCCTTATGAATTCTGGCTGAATCGCACCATGACTGGCTGCTGTGTGCACTTGTCACATGCTGTAAATACCAAAGGGATTAAGATAGAGTGACACACTGCCAAGAGACAGGACAAGTATTCAGCAGTGACCATAAACTGTTTTGCTTCCGTGTGTTAGTGTGTGTGAATCTGTGTGTGTGTTAATAAGCTGGGATGACAAGTTTGCTTTGTTTCATGCATACATACAGTAGTGTGTGTGTCAGTGCATGTGATCGCCCGCGTCAGAAAGCTTAATTTATGAGTTTAGCGGGCACATTAGCGGACCCACTGTGCGTGACTTTGTGCTCTGTATTTGTATATGCATGTGTGTGTTTGTGTGTGCTGGCGACATTCGTGTTTACCTTGAGCTCCAGCCTGGAGGTGGTGTCTGAGTTTGGGTGACAACATACCGGTGGTTTTCCAGAGCTGCACCATCACCTGTGGTCACCAGTCAACTTCCAGGACAGTACAGATGAAAACACACTGACCGGAGAGTGAGGGAAAGACACAGAGAAGTTATTAGTAGACCCTGTAAAGCAGGAACTGTTTATTGCAGCTGATGCAACTAAAAATTAAAAAAAAAAAAAAAAAAAAAAAAAAGTTAATGAAAATGAAGGAAACTTCAACAAGATTCAGAGCCAAACAAGCAGGCTTTGTTACCTGTGTGACACTTTCTGTTTCCTCTCTGTTTCCACACTAACCACTGAGTACCTCTGGGATAGCTCCCACGTAGCCACCAGTGGCCTGTAATTAGGACTTAAGTTTGATTTAGCTCCACAGTGATGATATGGCGGAGAGTTAGAAAAACATAACTGATGCAACACAGAGCAACTGTTTAGTCTGTCAAACTTTAGACACCATCTGCATTCCCAGCTACGGCTGAGAGCAACAATGCCTGCCTTTGCTGTCTGAGTTATATCACTGTATTTTACATTTTATTCATATTTTATCCCTTATTTTAACTTGCACTGACTTATTTGTTTTAATTTTCATTTCGTTTTTACTTGTGCAATTTTCTTTTTCTTTTATATACATATTGAATAAGCACTGTTGGGGGAAGCTTGAGACCAAAGATTTTCATTGCCAATGACTGCATGTCTCTAACTGCTGTGCAGATAATAAATAAAGAACTTGACCTTGAACATACTGTGTGTCCTCATGCATATGTGTGTAGTACTTGTCTGGTACCGTCACTGGAGAGGAAGACTCTACAAGTACCACAAGATAACCTGCTTTTAAAAGCCCGTACAGAAAAACACTGTAAATGGTCATTGAAATCACATCTAGACTGCATGGACATAGTCTGACTCTTTTTATTAAGTGAACTGGCGAGGTGAGTCAAGTTTAAAGTCATTATTCCACATTGATTTCCCTTTTACCTTTTTAGAACCACCACAAAAGAAAGATTTTTTTTTTTTTTAAAGGATGTTTTTAAGGCTTTGAGACAAAAGAGATGGGGATTGTGAAGATTGTAAGGATGCACCGATGTATTGGCTGAACATCGGTATCGTCAATTATCTGTCTTGCTGACTGCCACTGACCTATTGGCAAATGAGATGACATTCACTGATGGCACTTGTGTCACATCAATTTTGCACAAGCTAAAAAGCAGGGGTCCACAAAGATAAATTAATGAGGCAGGCACAGGAAGAATACAGTGAATGTTTGGCAAAGGGGCTCTGTAATTTCACCATTGTGTGATGAGATGGCTGTTAGCTGCCGGTGTCCCGTCGTCCCGGGGGCAATAGAAAACCAGTTTGGGATGTAGAGAGATCTTACCCAGGATGCCTTCTGGATGAAAGTATGCCGTAAACTCGCTGTTTTTGCATCAGAGGATGCAGCCCATTGTTTCCCTGATAATGCTACATTGTGAACAACAAAAATGTGTTAAAATCGGCAGGAGGAGAGCTAATTAACTTTAGCTGTTAGCAGCCTATTGGCCAAATTGTTATTTCAAATTTTTGTATCAGTATCTGCCCAGAATTTCAAAATAGGTGCTTCCCTAGAACATTGTCAGGGTTTTCACATTTGATAGTAAGGTTATTCGTACACATACGTAAACAAAGTGATCTGTAAGTTATACTCAACTGTTTCTTCATAACAGGCTGTTCCTATGTGATTACAACATCAGTTTAAGGCCATCAGTCCATCAGCTGCTGAAGAGTTTGCCCTGTGTATCATCACTGCTGTCCAAAGCACAAAGTACAGATGCTCTATGGAAATCCCAGTTCTATAACAAGCTTTCAGACAAACAAAGCTGACTGAAAAATGAAAATGACCTTGTCAGCACAAAACAAAACACTGTGGTGTGCTGCCTGGACTGACTGTACTGGAGCTGTGTTGCAGATATTGCAGTCTGGCTCCACTGAAGTATTAAAGAAGAGTTGTCCGTAGTAATTTGGAATAAAAATGCAACATTCAAATGGGCCTAATGCTGGATTATATATTGCTTGGTTGGCAGAAGTATTTTAAGATGCATCTGAAGGTCTTGTCTCAGCAGGGTAATTACAATGTTCTTGTTGGATTAAATCCTTTTCCCCAAAGCAGCAATAGCTTAAGAGGTTTAAGGAGGTTTTGCTAAAAGCCTAAGACTGCCTTTTGTGGCCTGAGAAGAAATGTTTCTCATTTGACAAATTCACTCACTTGTCATAAGGACGACTGACCTTCAAAGGTTAAGATTTTAATCACTTTCAGATAACATCAACATCACAGAGTCCATGGAGACATTTTGCCAAAAGTCCCTCCAGCTTTGTGTTTGCAGTGACAGCTTCAAAAGCTTACAGCAAGGACTTTTTACATGATTCTTTTTTTTTAAACAAAGCACTTGGTTTTTTTCCATTCAATAAAAATCAAAATAACTGTGTACCATAGTAGTATAGGCTAAGACATAAGGGACTGTTCTTTATTTGTCAGAGGAGGGGGATGGCTGGGTTGTGACTTTGTTGTTGTTTTTTAACCCTCATCAAAGCTACAAATATTTTTCTGTTAGCCTCCCTGACAGACGGGTGGAAAATGCATGACCCTCCCTCCACCATAAATTATTAGATTTTTTAAATGTACCCTTTGATGTTTGACAGTGAAAAGTTAAAAGTTGAAGATGAAATCCTGGAGTTGAAAAAAGCCACTTTTTTTCACCCTTTTCATGCATGCCGGTTAGTTTGTGAAAATGTTTGATTTTTGGCCAATTTTTAAATAAGACATAGAATGAAACAATTTTAAGAAAATATCACTATTTAAGCTCAGATTTGGTTATGTTTTTATCTGACAGAACCATTTGTTGCACATGATGTGTCCAAGGACTGTTATTTCTGTTTTTACTAGGGTTGTCAAGTGATTAAAGATATTAATCTAATAATTACATGCTCTGTGATTCATTAATCTAAATCATTTGCATGCATCAATTTTAGCTGTGTACGATGTAAGTATTTCAGAAATTCCAGTTCAAATGAATTTTGGTAGATGTGATGTAGTAAAACTGCTGAATTTTTGACAAAATTGTCCCCCCGTCCTCTACCATTGAAACTGGTCTGCAGTCGACTGCAATCCATTTTGCAAGGGAAATAGTTAGTCGGTCACAGGAAGACTTACTCAGTTCGGGTCTGAAGTCCTGGTTGAGTCTGGCTTGACAAGACTGGCTGCTAGCACTAGCACCAGGGGCTGTGTGTGTGTTGTTGTTTTTTTTAATCTGGGGTAAAGAAAATACAAAATACAACTATCTAAATTTCTATGTCTCTTATCTAAGCCAAAATAAAAAATACAAGTCCCTCCCTAGTGCTTAAAAAATAATTTGACATGCCTCCCCTTTCTGCACCCCTTCCCCTCCCTACATATAACAAACAGTCCCTAAGCATGTGTAAAAATAATCAAACTAAATAGAAAATAAATGAAATGAATTACCTGAACTCATTTTATATTCTATGTGTGGAAATCATTCCTTCACAAGCAGTCAGTTACAGTACAGCATTTTGTACATGCAGTAACATTAAAAATGAATATCATATACAAACACTGAATTGAATTCCATCTCTATCACTAATAGCACTATACTGGGCAGACGTGCGCACTGTCTGCTCTGCCACATCATCCACCTGCACCTGCCACAGTGCATGAGATCACCAGCACATTACCGCTTTACAAATCCACAGCTGCTTTTATGAGGTGCGACTGCTTGGCCCTGAGAACTCGGGGGAATTCAATATTTCTTCAAAGATATAATACACACCCATATCCAGCAATAAAAGAAAGAACAACAAAAGTGTCCATTTTCACTAGAAAAGAGCAAAGGAGGACGAATATGAGGAAAGAGAGGGAGTGTGTGTGTGTGTGTGTGTGTGTGTGTGTGTGTGTGTGTGTGTGTGTGTGTGTGTGTGCAATCGTTCTGTGCTTTAATATGATGACACCAGACCGACCAAGGCCATTATCAGCCTGGTAGACTCTCTGAATACAGACAGAGAGACAGACAGAGAGAGCACCCCCACTTTAATAAAAGGGGCCCTTTGCTGTTGTCTGATTAGAAATATCATTTCCTGATGCCCGTCTTTTTCCCTCCATTAAATTGGTCGGAGCTGAGCAGGGATAGACTGTATATAATAAGCTGCAGGGAAGGAGGACTGTAAAATAACTGAGGTGATAGACAGGGAACGGCTGCAATGCCCGCTGCCTCACACAGGCTAACAGGCACACATGAACATACTGTATATACGTGCACACACATCTACACACACGGCTGTGCACTTGCTAAACCTGGTGAGGTGCAGGCGCTTTAATCTAAATCGTCTGCCTCTGCTTTGATTTGCTTCCATGAGTTTAATCTCCTGCCTCTTCAGCCTGTCCCTCAAAGAAAACACAGGCATAAATAAACCAGCAGCTTTCAGTGGGACCACACACACACACACACACACACACACACACACACACACACACACACACACACACACACACACACCAGGTGACCTACATAACAAAGCTGATCACATCATTATCAGTATCTTCTAGTAGTATGCTCCAGAATAAATCCCAACATTATTCATGTATTTACATTGTTACTGACATGATTGTTATCTAAGAAGTATTCCAGTGTGACATCGAGCAGTTCCCTGTCACTGCTATTACTGCAATTGTTGCTCTCAATTAGCATCATCATTATTATCATAATTATTCACGAGGCTAATTATCATGTCATTTTTTTCACGTGTATGTTGGCATCACTGCCCCAGAAAATAGATAACGATTACTTTTATTAAATGGCTCATCTCTGTATAGGTGTGTGGGCATGATAACATTATCATCACGAGGAGAAATGGTCATTTTGGAATGAAACAGACACTCCTTCCAAGCTGAGTGGGGGAGATGGCCTGATAAGTGGGGAGGTAATAAATAGCCGGATCCTGCCGAGAACAGCATGCAGACACACACACACACAGAGTCGCACACACTCTCTCTTTTTCTCTCTGTCTCTTTCTGTTCGGCCCCTGTGGCCAAAAAGGCATCTGCTGCTCATGCTGATGTCATCTGGAGATAATAACCAGGCCCAGCATGGCACCGAGCCACAGCCAGCATCTCAGACCCCCTCCAACCTGCATGGGCTTACTACGATCTGGCATCCTGCATTTGGGGGGACTGAGGACCTAGCAACACACACCTGGGGAGGGGTTGGGAGGGTGGGGAGATGAGGGGGTGGGGGTGCTGGAGACACCAACAGTGAACAATTAACAAGTTACTCTGGGTGTGTTCAGGGTCACAACTGGAGCACATATACAGTTTTCTCCCTTGCCAGGAACCTGAAAGCCTCAGTAAGTGTACAGCTTCACAAACAATGACTGTAAACTGGTGACAAAGCCAACATGTAATTTAAGTGTTCCAATGAACAACATGGAATGTTGCCTAAAGGCCCAGAAACACCAAACGGACTTTAGAGAACTGACGAAAGCCCCCTGCTGTGTTGCCTCACGTCACCGTGTCTCAGCCAAAAAAGTTGCATATGAACAGCTGCAAAGACTACAGCTGACAGCCTACCAGCATGTGTGTTCTGCGCCTGCATTAGAGGAAATAACTCTCCAAACCAGCAGCAGTTGGTAGTCAGTATTCGTCAAAAAGGAAAACAAACCATCAGGAAACATTTCTGCTAAAGAGCTCAATGTGATGCCCTTATGTAACACGTTTGTTTAGTCTCACTTTCTCACTTTTTTTTTTTTTTCAGGTGTTACAACTAATCCCAATGACAGCTTAGCAGATATTCTCTCTTACTCTTTTTTTTCAGCATGCCATGAGATTTGGTAAAACAAAAAAAACTGATGGGGTGTGGTTGAGGCAGGAAAAGGTGGTAAGGTCTGTCCCCAAACCATTCTCTATCTGCCATGTGATGATGAGAAGATACTGCAAAAATGAAAATGAATGAATACAAAACTCCAGAGAAAGAGGATCAGCACAGCTGCCCTGTGTGGGGATCACAGCAGTCAGAGTCTTTAGTGCACAACAAAATGTATCTTGACTGGTTACTTGACTGAAGCAGCAGACCTTTATTTTGGATTCATTCTATGTGAGGTACAGGTTAGCGATCTAGATCTTAGCAGGAATTGGTTATTAGTGTATTTATGTATCACTCTTTTGTGTGTAATGTTTGTCATTGTGTTATTTATAATTCTTCACTCTTACTGTTACTACTCATCTCCTCGCAGTTGTGGGGTAAGTTGTAACAATTGAACTCCTTGCATTTGACATCAGTTAATGAATTCTGTGACATAGTTGAAGAAGTTGACAAAGTTGCTATTTGTAGTTGAGAAATAAGGGTACTTTGGGCCAAAATTTGAAAGCTCTGACACAAAAATTTAGCAAGTTGTAGGTGCTGAGACAAAAGTGTTAAAATCATCCCTGGTCTCCCCTAATAATAAAAAAGTCAGTGATACTTTTTACACCACGTACTGCCTCAGTAATTATTAGGCTCCCCAGGCACCATCAATATGACCAGTGTTGGAAACGTTACTTTAAAAAAGTAGTTAGTTACGCGTTACTTTACCCAAAAAGTAACTGTTAGTAACTGAGTTACTGCACTATAGAAGTAACTAATTACCTGGAAAAGTAACTATAGCATTACTTTTTTTAATAAAATGCTCAAATATGTCTAACTGCTTGGACATCCCACCTTAACGGAACTGTATGAAACTCAACATTGAATATGACACTTAATAGAATAAATCATTATTATAAAACATTGTACACTTATCTACACTACACTGCATTGTTGTGTGTGTGTGTGTGTGTGTGTGTGTCTGTGTGTGTGTGTGTGTGTGTTTGTGTATCGGTGTCGGTGTCGGTGTGTGTGTGTGTCGGTGTGTGTGTGTGTAAGAATTTAAATCTGAAAGGTCTCACTGACTGACCGTCACCTGTTTGTATGCGGAGAGGGAGAGGGGCAGAGGGAGCGGAGCTGTGGAAACATCCTGCAGTCCGACATACTATCATACATTTAAATAACTTATTAGACAGATATATATAGAGAAAGGCGACGTTTAGAGAGCAAGCCCAAATAAGCAACTCCACTTTAGAAACAAGCCCAAAAAACAGCAACCCGCCACTACCAATATTTGTAAGCGACTTTACCAAAAAACAAGCCCAAAGTCGCTGCTAATAAGCGAACCTGTCAACCCTGCTTGTGTGCTTGTGAATACCCGCCCTACTCTGCCTCTGATTGGTCTATGATGAAATTCTACTCTCCCTAAGCCAATCATCATCACTTACTTAAAAAGTAGCGCCATTAGTAACACCGATTATTTATAACGCTGTTATTCCCATCACTGAATATGACCAACATTAGAATACATACGTGTAGGCCTACTAATTATGGATGAAAGCTGCATTCATGAACACGACTACATAGCAGTCTGATATTAAAACAAAATATTTCTGCAAAGGAAAAATTTAATTTAAATTACATTTCATGGCTCTCATAGTTGAAGTATTTTCATTTTAAATGTTGTGGAATTTTAATTGCATTTCATTGCATATACATATTTTAATGAAGCATTTCATTTTTTTTAAAGTATTTCGGAGATTCCTCTGTGTACCACTAGATGGAGCTTGTACCATACTTTGAGAACCAGCGCACTGTGTTGATATCTGAAAGGTTTGGCTATCACATATAAGGCACAGAACGCATTAAAGGCTGGATGTACAGATATGTGTATATCTTTCTTTGTGTGTACATATATATGTGGGAATATGAGACTGTCCTCCATACAACAGTTTCAGTCCTTTTAGCAAATGCACGGCAATTACATATTTTATGTTCAGTGCCTGAGCGGCTGTCGTAATTATAATGGAAGTTGTGTGACATCATTAGGGTGAATAAATATACAGCAAAACAATGGACTCTAACACAGGACACCGCTGCTAATTTCCCTTTTACTACCAACAGTCAACAATGCTTTCTTTTAACCATGATTGCATGTGTTCCCTCACCTTAATCATGTGTTTAATACTGTAATCATGGTGACAAAGGTCCCCTAACCTTTATGAAGTGCTTATTTTAAACTAAATCAAGATCTTTCCCTGGATCTTACTGATATACGCAAGTGATCAATGAAGACATGAACTCTGTTCTTGGTCTCAGCTTGACTGGAGTGATCACTTTTTGTAGAAAATTATCACGCAGACAGCTGGGTCAGGGTGACAGCTCTTTTTGGGGCAGCTGTGGCTCAGGAGGTAAAGCAGTTCATCCTCTAATCGCAAGGGAATCAGTGGTTCAATTCCTGGCTCTTGCGATCTGCAAAGTGTCCTTGGGCAACATACTGAACCCCAATTGCTCCCACTGTGCCATTGGTGTGTGAGTGTGTGTGAATTATATTAGATGTTTCCCAAGACTGGTCGGATGCTTCAGCATAATGTTTCATTTAAAATTTGTTGTTGATTTGGCTGACTTTCAGACTTGTATGATCAGACCTCCTTAAGATAGAAAGATATCTTACATACAAATCAACGCAAGTACAAGTACAACAAAAATAAGTCTGTGACTCCCAAACACAATGCAGTAAAAGACAAAGCATCTGAACAGAGAGTGGAGAACAGCTATGTTTTGATGCGCCGCAAACTTGCCACCATCTACCTCTTAAGCCTCTTAAGCAATTGCAAGAAAATGTGAGGATTTTTCACTTGGAAACTGTGCTAATTTTTTCATAAAACTCCTTAAAATTCACATGAACTGGCTTTCTCAGTACCGGTAGCTGCATGGTCTGAATTGACAGTGGCACTAACCATGCAGGTGTTGTGTCGAAGTCTATTCTCCAGGTGAAAAGTGTTTCCCTCCTGTTATTGTGCTAATACGTAGCACCCCCCTCCATGATAAGGGAAAGGATTAAATTGGTTCAGGTAGCAGAAACAGTCTTTGACACAAAAGACATGCCAGGTGCTGCAGATCCTACATCTTTTAAATGGATAAAGGGTTTCAGTCATCGGACACCTGGATTTTAAGTCAACAGACCTGACCACTGCCGTACGCTTGTGACAGAAACCCCACCAGCACAAACCTACCGGCGGCTGATCTTAGCAGCGGGCCCAGTTTTTTGGGCCCACATCGGTAGGTTCCGACAAGGAGGAGCTGCCAGCTGTGATCAGATTGTCTCACCCAGTCATTTAACTACAAACAACACCTTTTCTGCAGAGTTTTTTTTCTCCTCTTTTTTCTCTCCTCTTCCTTTCAGGCCTCTGTGATTTCCTCATCCGAAATACAGTTAGCGGATCAGTGTCAACACAGCTTCACCATGAACAGTTTTTACCTGGTTTTATTCCTCCTTTTATGATACTCTGTGCAGATATTGGATATTTTGAAACATTTATATTTGAACTGGTTAAGGATTTTATTTACCGGGCGTCTCGCTTTTAATTATCTGAGAAATACACATACGAACCATGCCATTTGTGAACTCTGAACTCTTTCTTCAAAAAGCAGATAAAAAGATAACTGGCCTTAAGGAGGCTCTCCGATGAACTTAGACAGAAGGACTAGTCCAACGGATTGCCTCGCTCAGTGCCACCATCCAGGACACAGTTTTGCGGGATCTCCACGGCCTTCCTCCTGCTTAACCCCCACCCATCAGCCATCTTGGTCAAAGGTGGTGGTCTGCAGACTCAAGGGACACTCAGACAGGGCAGCCTCACCTCCTGGCGTGGTCCTCTCAAAGTACTATGCACCTTTGTCTGATGATGCTCTGGTCCACCTAGCTGATACTCCTGCCGCTGTGGCTCTGGCTACTTCTCACCTGGGCCCCCTGTCCGACAACCGGTCCCAGCAGCTGCAACCTCTTTGCCTGTGGTGGATAACAGTGCGGAGGTGGTTTCCGATGCCACTGGAAAGCCAAATCAAAGGCCCTCATCCCATCCAAAGACATCTTCTTCCCATTGTAAGCTCCTGAAAGACGCTGTGTTGAGACGCTCTGGAAGTTTTCCTCGCTCCTCTCCCATCTCTACAGTCACTGCCTCACCACAACCCCCACCTGCTCAGTCTCCCCATCCTCAACCTCCATCATCTCCTTGTCCTCTTGTCTCTCCAACCACAATCGTTGGGGTCTTCATGACTAGAAACATCTGCTTCTTCAATGCAGCCACACAGTAAAGAAGGAAGTAGTATTAAGAGCAAATGTCCACTTTATGTAAGCTCACTTTCCTGCATAACTTGACCATGCCCCAACCATGTTTCTTTTCCTAAACTTAACCTACATAACTTTAGGTAAAGTTCATGACTTAACATTAAAAATGCAACATGATAATGTCATTTGTGGGTTGCTCATTCATTAGGTATCATACAAACCGTGGTATGAGGACACATTGCATCATGAAACTGATGTATTTAGCTATTAGGTACAACTTGGTTTGTCATTTAAAGTAGAGTATTGTTCGTGAATACTGTATATGCATTGCCGGTCCGTGGCATAGGCAGTATGGGGGAAGAAAAACAAATCCAAAGGTGTATATTTTACAATTTTTTTTACTAATACTATTACTACTATTATTTTGAAATATTACATAAGGTCACAGCAACATAATTAGCCTGTATAGTAAATCCTACTAAATAACAGAGGCCTTTTTATCTGGGTTCCTGCTGCCCCCCTCCCCAGCTTGTTACACTTTACCTGCTCTCTGGGGGAGATGGGCAAGTTATCCGACGTCACCTGAAGCCGAAACACTCTGTATCGTTATCATGTCACAACAACAAAAGCTCTCTGGTGCCCACTCAACTACCACTACACTCCTGAGAGGAGTGGATATGGAGAGAAAGAACATCAAAGAACAACAAATCCGTGTTGACACTGGCCGGAGGAGAGCTACTATCGTTACCTCTAAAAAACCAGCGGACGCAACGAACAGTTCACGGAGGTTGCATTGATTTACATTGTGAAGCATTCACGTTCTATTCAGTAAAAGTTAGTACTGGGAGAAGGTAAATTATAATATTCTCATGATGTGTTCATTGTAATCTTGTAAAATGTAGCTTTTAGTAATAAACTTGTATAAATCCAGCTGTCTCAAGGAGAAATGTGTTGATGTTTCCACAGCACTATAAAATAGACATTATAGGGAAAATTATGATGTATCACATTGTAAAACAGTCTTTTGCTTTTTTTTTTTTCATGTGAAAGATGATTATTTTAAAGGTTGTGTCATAAATGTGTATTATTGAATTTGTGCTCATCCAAAGGTAGTGTAAGGAAGGACTGAATGATTTTATTCATTTTTTTTTTTTTATAGTGATGATTTCTGTTTTCTGCACAGAAATCAATAACTTATAATTAATAAATCAATAACAACAAAAAAAAAGATAAAAGAAACACAAATATAAAAACATTGGTATAGGCTATTGGCACCAAATGTGCTAGGACTGCCACTGTTGTAGGGGCATGATGACCATTAGTTCATTTCATGCATTGCATGTATTATGTGTTTTTCATGTTACAAAAATGTGCAGGCTAAAAAAGCAAAAATTGGGAAAATTACAATTTGTGCATCATTTTACACTCAGTTCTCCCAAATTCTTTGGAAACCTTTGGATTTCCACTTTTATTTAAAACGAAGTTCTGTGGGTTCAGATGACAACTTGCTGCACAGCATGAGCTTGTAATGACTGAGGTTAGGGGGTTAGTATGTGTGCATTACAATAATTTAAATTAGACGGGTGGCAGTATGAGTAGACTTATTCCCAAATATAAAATTATAGGTCAACTAGTATCTCTCTCCACACTTTGACTTTCTTATTCCATTACTAAACAAGCACACACACACTCACACACACATATAAATGGACCCACTGCATCATGTGTACACTGTACACAAACGCACATGGACCTTCACAAAGGCAGACATGCACAAAGGCACATACACACACGCACGCACAAAAGACACACCTCCAGCATTCATAATGTAGGCTACATAATGTACAGGACCCACAGACACACACACAACTCAAACTGACATTACGTTACGACAAGGTCAGCCACTCTCACCATAATTCACCTTGCCAGAGTCCCCTGTGGGTTAGTAAATCTATCTGTGTACATGATCACACACAGCGAGGTAAGAGCACAGTATCTGTTCACCGCCCCGATGTGCTGAAACAAGAGAACAGAACCGAGGAATTGAGTTACTTTGGACAGGATGGCTCCCTTTCCTGCTGCCTACCATCCATTATAGGAGCTCTTAAAGGAGCTAACAGGCGTCAATCTGCCCATTTGGACAGCAGTGAGTGGGTGGACTATTAAGTGGCTGCCTGATGGCCTCTCCTATTGTCTTCCTCTGTTTCGCTCCCACTGACACACTCAACCTTTCCCCTGCTCAGTTTTCTTTCTCTCTGCTTCCTTCTTTTCATTGTTATTTCTTTTTTACGTCAGTCTTAATTACCTGCTCCTTAATTACTTGCATGTTTCAGAGTGCCCTCTTAAATTCTACCTCTATCTTCACTCTTTACCTTCATCTGTTTCTCTTTCTGTCTGTTTCTATCTGTGTCTCCGTCTCCTCTCAGACCTGTTTGTCTGCTATCTGTGAGCATCAAACCCTCTGTGCTGCCTGCATCTGTGGAGGAGTAGGAAGCCTTGAAGACGAAGAAATCAAATTGTCTGCTAGCATCTAATTCCCCCCGACAGCCACTTCAGCCTGACTGTCTTTACCCGCATCCTGAAGGGAGGAAAAGGGAGGGGTGGGGATGGATTGAGGATGCAGGGGGAGGCTGTGGTGGTAGGAAACCAAGGAGTGGGGGCAAATGTGTGTATGTGTGCGTGTAAAGGAGAAAGTGTGTGTGGGGGGGCAGTTGGCTGGAGGCGGATTCTGACTCCCTGTGCTTCTTGTCAGATCGACCGTGGATCAACCTGAGGGTTAGACCTCACCTCAGCATGAATTTACAACACATGTGCACACATTCATACACTGGCACACACATAGATGCACTATATACTGTACACCACACCTGCACACACTGCTATTTCTCTTCATGTCTAGGTCTAGAGAGTCTTGCAAGCAAGCACTCAAAGTAAAAACTGCTGGATCCCTTGACAGATGGGAGTTACATATTGTTATATGTGGAGCTAGACTGTATTAGAGGGGCTATGGATTTAAGAATAATAAGTGTGACTATAGTCAAGATTCTAAACCTAATGCCCCTTTGTATTTGATATATAATAGGAATTTGTTAAGTTGAGTTCATAAAAAACACAACACACAAAAAATGTATGTCAAAACATGCATTGAAAGCAAGAAGTCATACAAATTCAGCTAAAATGTTTGTGTAGATAGGTGATATTCCTGAACCCACAAGGATACATAACCGGAATGTAAGAAAAGGAACAAAATTATATAAAGAAACACTTGAGGTTAATTGAAATCTCTGTACAGCTGCTCTCTTACAGGTGTGCAGACCAGGTCTATTAAGGCAATGTTAACTGTTCAATAGGGATGGCCAATATATTGATTATACTTGATGTATTGCAGCTTGTTACACATGGCATGTATAAAATGACTATATTACTTTATTATATAACACTTTCTATTTTACTAAAAAAATATTGTAACTGTAGTTTTTTTAATAGTTTAATACAGTGGCATGCAAGAGTTTGGGCACTCCTGGTCAAAATGTCTTTTACTATGAAAAGTTAAGTAAGTAGAAAATAAATTGATCTCCAAAAGGCATGAAGTTAAAAATGCTCATAGAACTGTTAAAAAACACAAACCCCGATTGATTGCAAAAAACCTGCAGGAAGATTTATCAGACTGTGGAGTGGTGGGGCACTGCTCTACAGTGCAGCGACACCTGTACAAATATGACCTTCATGGAAGAGTCATCAGAAGAAAACCTTTCCTGTGTCCTCACCACAAAAGTCAGCGTCAGAAGTTTGCAAAGGAACATTCAAACAAGCCTGATGCTATTTGGAAACAAGTCCTGTGGAGTGATGAAGTTAAGATAGAACATTTTGGACGCAGTGAGCAAAAGTATGTTTGGAGAAAAAAAGGTGCAGACTTTCATAAACAGAACACCTGTCCAACTGTTATACACAGGGATGGATCGATCATGCTTTGGGCTTGTGTTGCAGCCCGTGGCACGGGGAACATTTCACAGGTAGAGGAAAGAATAGATTCAATTAAATTCCAACAAATTCTGGAAGCAAACATCACACTATATGTAAAAAAGCTGAAGATGAAGAGAAGATGGGCTTCTACAACAGGACAATGATCCTAAGCACACTTCAAAATCCACAATGGACTACCTCAAGAGGCACAAGCTGAAGGTTTTGCCATGGCCGTCACATTCCCATGACCGAAACATCCTTAAATATCTGTGGAAAGACCTCAGAAGAGAAGTGCATGCAAGAAGGCCCAAGAATCTCACAGATCTAGAAGCCTTTGCAAGGAAGAATGGCCCTAAACAAGAACTGAAAGACTTTAAGTACTGACCATGCAGGGTGCCCAAACTTTTGCTTCAGACCCTTTTCTTTTCCCCTTTCCTGTCCTTTTTTTTTTTTTTCCTCTGCGTAGCTATTCACAGTTAACAGAATTTTGAGTGGGGGTGCCAAAACTTTTGCATGCATCTGTATTTTAGTAGTCTTCTGTGGTTTAGGGGAGATTTAAAAATATCAAGATACATATATTGATATAGTTTGAAAATATTATGATATATGGCCCAGTCCTAATGTTCAACATACAAATATATTTGTTATTTAAAAAAACAAAACAAGACAAAACAAAAAAGAATATGGTTATACTGGTTGAATGTACTGTAAAATTATCATCATTTTATTCAAAATCAAAATTCCAGTACAAACATAATACAGCCTTAATTTGTCTATGGGTTTCAATAAGTCCACTTGCTGTAAGATAATTGAATTTATCACCAGTTATCAATTAAATGCTTCAACATGCTACACAAAAGACTTTTTGTGTAGGGTTCCTCCTCTACACGTTTGTGAGAGGCCTTGTGTAACGGTTGATCCCTAGATTGAGACAAAAGCCATGAAATGAGGTAATAACAGGAGACCTCCAGTCTCGTCATTATCTGTGGTTTACTGTGAGTAAATGACATCATTATCAGAGGGTATTGATTGTCTTCTGGCTGGGTGACAGCAGGTCAGCTAATAGATGGTGGTTATTCCAGCCGAGGTTACGTTTATAGACCGGAGAGAGCTTCAGAACAACACATTAGCACTTCAGTGGAGATGTGCAGTAAACTACAAGATGTGATTATTGGACATTACATTGACATTATGTCTTATATTTATATAAAGACTTTCTGAAGAAATGAAAACATCTCTGCCTGCATTACAGTGCTCAATACAGTTTTGCTATTTCTGCAACAGCTAAAGCGTGCATGTGCCCACAATCACAGACACGCATACATGTCTACATACACAGCCATTTTGTACAGATGTATACATACATACATGTTGCTGAGGTGGTAAACAACATGTAGACAAAAGCATCTCCATCTGAATAAATGAGAAAATATCAGAAAGTAATAAGAGACGTGATCATGGAATTTGTTTTGTTTGAATTCCATCAAATGCAGCCTTAAAAAAAAAAAAACATTTTCTAAGCTGAGCACATACAGTAGCATGTTTAAATTCCATGAATTCTGCATGTGTTATATAACCACCAGGTCCTGTCATTTCGAACTCCAAGAAGATTTCACAGCCTTTATTAGATAGCCTCACCTTTATGTATTTCGTCTCAACTGTCCATATTATTCCAATATCCCACCTACTGCTACATACATTTTTTATAAACCATTCTTCTGTCTGCACCTCTCATTGCTCTAGCATTCAGAAGAGACTTTCACTGAAATTTTATTTTTGGCTATTATTCTGCTAACATTTGTGTCGGTTTGCTCTCTTTACCCTCTCCTCTTTCTTCCTCTCTCTCTCTTTCCCTGAATACTTCTTTTCCCAACTGTGGTCTATCTGGCTACAGAGTAGTGTTGCCATGTGGTCGAGCCATCACCACAGTGACTCTGACCCTGGCATTGTGTACCTCTGACTCTCTCTGACCTCTGGGCACAATGGCTCCACTCACTGCCTTCCACCTTCCAGCCGGCCTCAACCCTCACTGTCAGCCAGAGAATGAAGGGGGAGAAAAGAACGGGTGATAGAGGGGGGAGGAGTGCAGGCTGAGAGGAGGGGAAAGAGTGTGTGTGTGTGAGAGAGAGTCTGTGAGAACATAGTCAACAAGTCAACAAGGTATGGTGGCAGCAGTTCTACTGCTTTTATTGTAAAATGCACCTCACATGAACCCAAATGTTCCAAACATGAAATACTCAGATCAGATGGCGTACATCTTCTGCTGTTCCAGCTCTCCACTGAAGCCATATTACACTTACACTTGCTGACATACTGAAATTCCGGACAGTGCTTTCTTGTATACTTCATACTCTGAACCTTTGCACATTCCCTGGGCAATATTTTGCACATTCCTGCACAAAACTGTATGACTTTTGTTGTACTTGCTTTTATTTTTTTTATGTTCTCTATTATGTTTAATATAGTTGGCCAAAACACTAAGACAAATTTCTGTATGTGAAAACCTACTTGGCAATTCTGATTCTGATTATATTACTTGGAAAATTCTAGATATCTTTATTTTTTTTAAACAGGGTCAGATCATGACTGACCCATGCAGCAAAATGCAAAACGGAGTTAGATGCAGGCTGCTGCCAAGGACTCAGCCTCCAAGGGGTGCACGCTCTGAGTTAGAGTTAGTTAGTAAGAAACCCCATGTCAAATTTAATGAGCTATAATGTTCATTTAGTTTGAAAGCTTATTATGCCTATAGCTGCTTTAACACCACATTACAGGAGTTGATTCTTTTCGTACCGCTAAGATGAAACACTGATATCAGTGTATAAGCTATGTGTTTCATCTTTTTGAAATTAAATTTTATTTGCATTGTGGCTTGCATCAAAGTTTTTGCTCATTCTTTGGGTTTTTGCTTCTTCTTCCATTTCTGCTGTGGTTTTTGTTACATTTCTTCATGCTGAATGTAATATCTGTGCTTTCACTCTTGCAAATATCTTGATACACTTTGTGTTTTTGGTACTGTGGCACAGGTGCTTTCGCCCTTGTAGTCAAAAATGACGATTAATCGGTACTTATCAGTTCTGGATATTCGAAATTATTTCAATACTAATTTTCCACAGTATTGAAAAACTGGTGCCAGCCACACTTTTTTGCTCTCTCTTGGTGTTAATGTGTACAAAAGTAACACTGCTGTTATCTGCTAACCAAGAAAAGAAGAGTTGTGTTTGTCATGTTATAGCCTTATTATATTCATCTTTTAATACAAATGTTAAATTGTATGCCATCAACGTCAATTTTCCCTGTAGTATCAAAAATGGTATCCAATACTGATATTTTTCAAGATACTAAATCAAAGTTAGAGAACCCTGTATTGTGACAACACTACAGTCTTGTTTGTGTTTTGTCTTTGGACCATAACACATACATGTGGCATGCATGTGACTGGTTTCTACACTAACTGTAAACTGCTGGTATAATATTACTGTGATGCAAGGAGAAGAATTATAATAATGCTTCAACCTGTTTTTTCACATTGTGTACAGTACTGTGCACTGTAATATCATATTTGAGATTAACCTTTCTGATCAGACACAAGGGTAAACATGTTAAATGAGAGCGTATGCAAAACATTGTTCCATGCTGTACTGTGCTGTGCTGTGAGGCTACGTGCATGTCCTCAGGGCTGAAAAAGAATCTTTGGATGATAGAAGCTAGATTAGTTATTGTTACTGCAGTTGTGCATGAAGAAACTTGTTGACTTAGAAGAATTCCCACGAGAGCCTTAATCCATGCTGGTACACAGAGAGGCAAGGCTGCTCTCAAGGTGAGCTCCAAGTGTGAGGGTGTGTGGGAGACAGATGATTGTCTGGAGAGACTCATGTGGGTTTGCAGCCACTCCTGTGTGACATGTTTCACACCATGCTGGGTCATCAGAGGGTCAGGGTTCTGCAAGGGGAGAGACAAGAAGAGACAGAGAGAGATTTCTGTTTCAACTGGAATATCATCCTCAACAACAACAGTAAAGAGTTTATTATGATTTGTGTTGGTTGCCACTTAACCACAAAATGACCATGACTGTCAGCTACAGTTTGGGCTTTTTTCAGTCAGTAGTGTAATTTGATTAGCCTTCTGAGTGAAACTGCTTCTAAACAAAACCTTTAAAGCTAATACACAATTTTACACTAACAATAGATCAAATGACTTTGTGTTAAATGTGTCTCTGCCAAACAGAAAAGTACTGCCAACTCCAGTCCCTCAACTTGTTTTTTGTTGTTTTTTTTGCCTCCTTTAAATTATTGTTCTAGTTTTCTAGCTCGTGAGCCAACAGTGTTTCCACACACAACAGGCAGCTGTTTACAATTAAAAATTTCAGATAAACCTACACTACATTACATGCCCAGCATCCAATGACAAATAGACAAAGTAAACAACTAGCTGGTAAAGAAAGAGCCACATATATGGTGGAGACCAAAACAGAGCTATAAGGAGAGTGAACACTGGACTTACATATGTCAGGTGGACAGAAAAATAATGTTTCTGCTGGATGTGTAAAAACATAATACAAAATAAAAATATATATATTTGTTTCTGGCCATGTATGGTAAATGCAAAATATACAGTAGTAACTTTTACCTTATAATTTAAAGGCCCTGCACACTCACACAGATGTTTCCAATCATTGTGGCTGATTAAACCCCTGCTCATGTTAGGGCTGTCCCCAGTAACATTTTTGGAGCTTCAAAGCTTCAGGGATTGTGAATGTCTAACGAGGGATGAGGACAAAAATCTGCCTTAAAAATTTTCCTTTATATTGAAGCAGGAACTGCTACAAAATGTGCAATAACCACATCAAATAAATCAAAGCCATACCCCATAAAAACAAATTTGTTTATATGTAGGCCTATGAACAACTGAATAAATACATCGACTATGGCCTATGCCAGTGTTAAATAAAGTTGGATTACTATTTCTTATTTCATGGTTTATTTGGGATAACGCCTATGAAAAAATGAAACAAACAAACAAAAGAACCCCGAAGCATTTGATTACCAATTTAAACAAAGATTACCATTACAACGGTAGAAGCGTCAATGCATTTGGGACAGCCCTAACTCTCATTGATGTGGTAGGTACTGGGATGGGACTAAGCCTGTACTGGGAATTACATCACTTCAATTAACTTCAATTAATCACCATTTTGTGTCATCATGCACAGGTGTAGGCTTGCTCAACTGTAATTTTCACATCTACAAAATGCATTGCATTGAGAAACTACTTCCAGCAGCTAAAAACTTTTCAAGGTATTGTTTGTTCTCTTGTGGGAATTACTGAGAAACAGGGAGTGACTTGAATACAGCCAGAGGCATGTATCTGAAGCACAGTCTGCACAAGCCCACAGATTTGTGAGAAGGGCTCTATTAAGCCTTAATAAGTGAGAATTTCTGCGAAGGTCGACGATGGCTGTGAGCAGTGGTGTAGTGGTAGCTGATGAGGTGGGTGCACTGGGTTGGTTACCGAGGAGTCGGTATACTCTCCTATATACCCCAAAGGCTTTTTGGCTGAAAGGTGAGTACACTGTAAATGGACAGAAAAAGAAGTGGGTATACCCCATACACCAGTTATACTCAACTTATGGCCCGTAGGCCAAATCTGGCCTGCAATCAGGTGCCAAGTGGCCTGCTGATCATTTTCAAATTCACAATGAAAATAAACTGATTCATACTGGGATTTTTTTTTATGTTTTTTTTTTTTTTGTAAAGTATCAAAATTGAAATTGTTTCTAAAAAAAAGTGCCAGGGGACGTTTAGACTAAGGGCTCATTTATGGTCAATGTTAGATGTGGAGATGGTGATGGATGGAGGCTTTCTGTCCGTACATTTTCTGAAAGCTTACGGATAGGGACCAAACAACTGTAAGAGTCAACGAAAAAGTTAAAATAATGGTGGAACAGAACGAATCGTGAGATTAGTGAAAAGAATTCTCCATCCACATGTTGGGATGTATATATTGGCTGCACAGACCCGTGCCCCCTGCCTCCATTTAAAGGTACAATATTAAAACCTCCTCCACCGTCGCCTCATTTGTTGTTGTGTGAAGCTTTTGTCTGCCCTTTAGTGCCACCTATTGGCTGTATGTATGCCAACAAAAAGAACACATGGAACTATGTGTGCATTGACATTTACAGTGTTTGAAACTAGAGATGCATGAAAATATTGGCATGTTATCGATATCAGCCGATGTAAGATTTAAAATGAACGATCAGAATCGGCCAACATGCTTTTTCTTATTTTGCACATTGAATGAATATTACATGCATTGAAACACATTGTATTTCATGTCTCCATCTGCTGGTGGGCCATCACAATAAGAGCATGCATGCATAATATATTTATTCTACTACAGAAGAGACATGCTGATCACTAAAATTAGGTGGGGAAAAAAATTGATTTATTGATATCGGTTATCGGCCAAATAAGTTGTTATATATCGGAATATTGGATAGCAGAAAAAAATCCAATATCGTGAATTCCTATTGGAAATGGATGTATCTGAACCGTATGCCCTGAATAGCCTCAAATCCTACAAACACCCCTGCATCCAACAAACATCAAAAGGTTGAAAACTGGCGTTTATTATATGTCCTGATAAATATTTTTAATGTTTAGTTTAAGTTTTTAAACTGGCCCCTGGCCTCCTGTCATTTTACAAAAGTGGCCCCTGGGCAAAGCATATTGAGTATCGCTGCTGTATACCCTTTTTTACACCACTGGCTGTGAGTGGATGTAAGCCAAGGTTTTGGTAGTGTGTGGTGCTTATCATAAAAGCCAAATTTTATAAAATAAAATCCAAAGCTTACATTTTAGTTTAATACTCAACACTAGTGTGAAAATGCCTCAAATTGTGATGTGAGAAAACACTAGTAAAATTCTGCGAGAAAACTCAAATCCACATCGTAAGATCTACCTTTTTTTTCCCTCAAAATTTGAATAGTTCTTTTAGTCACAAGCAATGCACTGAGCAGAGCCCTATTGTTTTTAATTAATGTGACAGTTTTACTCTCACATCAAGGAGAGAGGAATTTGGCAGCAAAAGGCGTTTCTGACCGTAGTATGAAATCGTTCACACTTTACAGTGCACAAAGACACGGCTCCCGGCTGTAAATCTCACACATGACAGACACACACATGCCCGTACACACACACACACACACACACACACACACACTGTGATTTAGGGTAATTGCAAATAACAAACCTTCTGCTTTGACATCCAACCTCTATCAATTAAACATCAAATATACTCCCCAACAGTTTTGCTGCCAAACACATTCTTCATTCCTTTCATCCCAAAAGCTGAAACTCAACCCAGTTAAAATGCCAGTGGAGAGCAAGCGAGAGAGCGAGCGAGCGAGCGAGAGACAGGGGAATCAAAGCATGTTAATCAAGCCCTACAGTGCAGTATGCTGTGTGTATGTATGTGTGTGTGTTTTTGAGACGGTACAAGAGAAAGGCAGCCAGTGTAGATGTGCATGTAATCATTTTTTTTCTTGAACCCCCACCTCTCTCTTTCTCTCGCGCTTTCTTTCCCCTCTCTCTAGCCAAGGTTTCTCTCCATCTCTCTCTCTGTCTCTCTCTCTCTCCATGTCAGTGTCTATAATGCACTCTGACAACACACAAATCACTGGAGTGGTTTCCCGGCAACAGGAGGGAGGGTTTAGGGTTTTGGACCCTGATGGAGCCAAAAACGTCTTCCAGGAGAGGAAATTGATTCAGTGGAAGTCTTAAAAAAATCTTTCAGATCCAGTCAATAATCACCAGATAAAAAAGGGGAGAAGGGGTGTAGGGGTTAGAGGGGGGAGCATTGATTATCCTTGTTTCTGCTGGCCAGTGCACACAGGCAGTAAAATCAAGAGCTGGTAAACAGCCAATGAACCAGCATGACAGTCTGATGAAAGACAGCAGTGTTGTAGGCTTGTGGTCAGAAATCAAAGTGTCCCCTCTCATGTCTCCCTGCTCTTCCCTTTCTCAGTAGGAACCATGTTTTCCTCCCCCAACCACTCCCTCCCAACACACATTCATTTCTCTCTGCCTCCCCCCTGTGGCCACTAACAGTCATGGCAGCTCTTTCAGCTAAAAAATAATTCTCTGTCTGAAAATGTAAACAGATTAGAAGGATTCTATTGCTTTTTAACATCCAAGGATGAATTATTTCCTCCATGTGGTACCACTTTACAATACTTACAGGCTTTGTAATGACTTGTAATGACCCATTAGTGATAAGCATTTACAAATAAGTAATAATCCCCAGTGATGCATATTTTATAAAAGATCCTAATATAAATAATTAGTTGCCTCATAAACTGGCAACCTAACATCTTTCAATTTACTTACTGTAACAGGTTTTTGCTAAAAAGCAACGTAAAGCAGCAATAGCCTAAATGATTTATAACAATTAGGCTTGTAAAGTAATGGCCATTTACAAACCCTGTAACTATCAAGTGGTAGGGGAGGGTGGGGTCAGGTGGGAAATTTTTGTTTTAACACAAAATAATCCTCCATCATTCAAAGACTATTCGAACATTAATGAGAATAATTTGATTCCTGAACAGATGGAGGTGTCAAGTTTTTTGTAGCCCAATCCAAACATAAAAGGCACAATATTGTGAAATAAACGAGTGCCTTTTTAAAAAAAATTCTGCTTCCCGGGATGGTAGGGAAGGTGGGTAGGGTCGGTAGGAACACATTATTATAGGCTAAAAAAATTAATTGAAAAAAAAAAAAAAGTAGTATACCTTATACTTACAATGTCATGTGTTCACAGATTAAGAACTATAAATTGTAAAATTATTATAGTTTTCGTAAATTACCAAGATATGAAATTTAGCTGTCCTTCAGATCTTTATTTCAGCACCCATCAGCTCAATGTGGTTACCATAGGCTACAAGGTTTATATAGGCTATTGAGTTTGTTTCATTTTGAAAAAAAAAGAAAAGAAAAAAGTCAATGACAATAACTTGAGAGTTTAAAAAAAAATTATGTTCAGGGGTTCAAATTTAGACCTTTGTGGAAGTCATACAGTAAACATTCACTCATGGTGCTTTCACACCTGTAGTTCAGTTCATCTGAAGGAAAATGGTGACACATTGTTGCATTTTAGTTTTGGTTCGGTTCCTGTTCACAATCACGTTTGGGAAATGAACCAAGAGGAGTAAACATGAAGTTCTACTGACTGACAGGTAACTCGTTGATTGGACAGTTTCTAGTGACTTTAGAAGTTTATACAGCAGCACTTTAATGCTTCTAAAGTGTTTATGTTGTTTGGTTTCACAAAGAACCCATCGAGAAATATCCTCACTGATGTGCATATGTGTTACCATGGTTACATGTCTGCATTAGCGTTATGGTACATGGCATTTATCAGGATTAATTATGAGATTGCGGACCGATTTCATGATCATCAGATGGTGATGCTGAAATCACATATCTGCTGTCATAAAATCCTGTGGTTGGTTAATTTCCTTTCACACCACAAATCAACTGCACCAGAGATCATTTGGAAGCAAACTGAGGCCCACCTTTTTGAGCCGTCTCGGTTCGGTTGTTTGGTCCGCACCAGGGTTTGATTGACAGCATTCACACCAGCCCAAATGAACCGTACAAACCACGGAAACGTACCTGAGTTTGTTTTAAGTGAACCAAACAGGTAAAGCACCCTCAATGACTTCACAGTGGGTTTTATTCAATTAGGACAATACTTTTTCTTGTTTTTGTTCACTTTTTGACACCTAATTTGTAACATGGTTGGTACTACAATAAGTATCATCCAAACCGCCCCAGGGAGAGCTGACACACTTTGAACTCCAGTGCCAGCTACAAACAAATATCCAGAGAACTGACACTAGAACCAACTGATAGGCTAGAAAATTTGCTTTCCACCACTGTTGGCCAGAGTTATAGTGGTAGAGGAATTGGGGATACTGTCCTATATATTCCAATGGCTTTTTGGCTGACAGGTGACTATACTGTAAATGGGTATACCCTCAACCACATCACTGAGTGTGGCTGAGTATGAGCGTCATGAATGGCATAGACATAGCTGCTTTCTAACTTGGTAAACACTGTCCAAACTGTCCCCCTGTCCCAACCAACCCTGGCCTCCCCTGATCCAAATTTAAATATGACTTGATCTTGGAAAGTGTAAAATAGTGTGGTGCAAAGCTGTTAGAGAGATATGAATAGGATTAATATCAAGCAGTACTGTTAGAATCCTACCATCAGTCCGTTCTTACAGTAAACCTAAAGGATGTGTATATAGTATAAATATCAAATATTCTTCAGTTAATTCATCATTCAGTGCTGGTATATGAGTAAAATTTGCTTAAGTTTGGTATGAGCTCCTCAGTTGTAACTCAATGTGAGCCTGTAGTGACTACATGTTACAAGGTACTTACATGCCTCACATTGTGAAGCAGAGAGGTGTAAGCTGAGGCCTGAGGGCAAAATGTCAATCACCTGCAGAGCTGGAGGCTAAACTAAGGGTGTCCAAGTGAAAGAAAAAAAAACAAACACATTAAACAGACATGCAATGACAGTTAACTGTCATTATTTATTCCCTTCCACAAATTCATTCCAAACATTTTGGCCAGTTTACAGAACAAACACTGTCCAACTAAGCTAGCAGAAAAAACTACTGTTTTTCTCCTGCTCTTTTTTCATCCATTAAGCTCAAGCTGCAGCTCCAGCCAGATGAGACCCCTTGGTGTTGTTTGTAGGAGGTTAATAATAGGCCTATTGTCGATGGAAAAACCGACCTCAAGTTTGGACATATTGGTAATGGCCTGCTGTAAGTCTTTTCCTATTAAAATGCCAACTATTCTGTCTCTATCTTGCTCCCTCTTCTGGTGACACAGCTACTAAAAGGAAGTGTTACCTTTGAGCACACACCAGTGCTGACTCTCCTCATTAGACCCAAAACTGATTCCACCTGTGACAATTTTAGAAAATATGTATCTGTGTAAAATCTAGCAAGACTGATTTTTTTTTTTTTTTTTTTTTTTTTTTTTTTTAGCAAAAAAAAAACAAAAAAAAAACAGGTAAGGGACTGTTCTTTACTTATCAGAGGTGGCTGGGATGTGACTATGTTTGTTTATTGTTTTATTTTGACCCTCCCTAAAACTATAAATATTCTTTCTTGAGCCTCCCAGAGTGACTGGCAGAAAATGCATCAATCAATCAATCAATCAATTCAATTTTATTTATAAAGCCCAATATCACAAATCACAATTTGCCTCACAGGGCTTTACAGCATACGACATCCCTCTGTCCTTAGGACCCTCACAGCGGATAAGGAAAAACTGGTAAAAAAAAATGGTAGAAACCTCAGGAAGAGCAACTGAGGAGGGATCCCTCTTCCAGGACGGACAGACGTGCAATAGATGTCGTACAGAACAGATCAGCATAATAAATTAACAGTAATCCGTATGACACAATGATACAGAAAGGGAGACAGAGAGAGATGCAGGACAGACGGTAATGACAGTAGCTTACAACAACATTATTGAAAGTAATAATATTATAGTTATAGTTCTGGTTACAGTGGTACAATATGTTGAAAGTATATATTAATATCTGATAGTGTACATATGTGACAATAATCATATGTGTATAATAACAGTAGAAGTATGACTAATGATGACAGCAGCAGCAGCAGGAGGCATCTGGCAGGACCACGGCAGCAGCACAACCACACACGTCACACTATCCAGGTACCGCTGCAATAAAGAGTTAACCTGCCAGACAGTGGAGCACAAAGGCTCTGGAGTTTGTGCAGCAATGCATGACCCTCCCTCCACCAAAAATTGTCAATCCACCATAGTCGTCATTCAATTTTTAAATCTCACCCTTTGATGTTTGAAAGTTAAATTTTAAGAGTGAAGATGAAAGACTGGAGATGAAAAAAGCCTCAGTTTTTCACTCTTGTTGTGCATGCTGATTAACTGGTGCAAAGGTTTATGGTTTGGCCAAATTTTGAATGAGACATAGAATAAAGTGATTTTGATGAAATATCACAATTCTAAGTTCTGATTTAGTCACGTTTTTTTCTGATGGAAGTCCGACAGTATTTGGACACACAATGTGTCCAAGGACCATCAGAAATTTGACAATCTAACAAAAAGTTCTGTCTAAATAGTTTCTGGCCATAATAAATGGTGTGATTTTGCTGATTTTGCCATGTTTTCTTAAAAAAAAAATAACCACCAGTAAAATAAATACAAATTACAACGATTTAATTGCAAATGCCAGTCCCCTATCCAATCCAATCCAATCCAACTTTATTTGTAAAGCACTTTAAAACAACCACAGAGTACCAAAGTGCTGTACAGAAGAATAAATAAAAGACAATAAGTAAAAGACAAAACAGCTTGCACAAGGCATAAAATACAAGTAAAATAAATTAAAAAACATTTGTAAAAAATAACAGCTATACAATAAAAACAAACAATACAATAAAATAAAACAAACAATAAAACAAAATAAAATCAACATCTTACAGGGTGTCAAAGGCCAGGGAGAAGAGATGGGTTTTAAGAAGAGATTTAAAAATAGACAGAGAAGATGCCTGTCTAATGTGCAGAGGCAGATTGTTCCACATTTTAGGAGCTGCCACAGCGAAAGTACGGTCCCCTCTGAGCTTGCGCTTAGTTTTTGGCCCACTCAGGAGCAGCTGATCAGCTGACCTGAGAGAGCGGGTAGGTGAATACATATGCAGCAGCTCAGAGAGGTAGGGTGGGGCAAGACCATTTAGGGATGTAAAAGCAAATAAAAGAATTTTAAAATGTATCCTAAAGTGTATGGGCAGCCAGTGGAGTGAGGCTAAAATGGGGGAAATGTGGTCATGTTTACGTGTGCCAGTTAAAAGACGCACAGCAGCGTTCTGAACCATCTGGAGACGGTTGATGGAGGACCCACTAACCCCCACATAACGTGCATTACAGTAATCCAACCGAGTGGTGATAAAGGCATGGATTACTGTCTCAAAGTGCTGCCTTGGAAGAATTGGCTTTATTTTGGCAAGCTGCCTCAGTTGGAAAAAGCTTGATTTAACGACTGCCTTGATCTGATTGTCGAGCCACAGACGGTCTCAGTGGTGCCACCAAAAACCATCACTTCTGTCTTCTTTTCGTTAAAATTTAAAAAGTTCAGAGCCATCCAGGCCTTTATGTCGTCAAGACACTTAAGTAACGGACTGACAGAGTATGCTTCATTCTTTTTAAGAGGCATATAAATCTGAGTATCATCTGCATAGCAGTGAAATAAAATACCATGCTTTCTCAGTATGGAACCAAGCGGGAGCAAGTACAGAGAGAAGAGAAGAGGGCCTAGGACTGAGCCCTGTGGGACACCACACGACAGAGGAGGATACAGAGTCACCAAGGCTCACACAAAAAGTTTGATCTGCCAAGTATGACCTGAACCACTCCAGTGCTATGCCACTGATGCCCACCCACTGGTCCAAACGTGAGATCAAGATATCATGGTCCACTGTGTCAAAAGCAGCAGTTAAGTCTAAAAGTACAAGAATAACACAGTCACTGGAATCAGAAGCTAAAAAGATATCATTAAAAACTCTTAAAAGCACTGATTCTGTGCTGTGCAATGTTTTAAAAACCGGATTGGAAAACCTTGAGAATATCGTGCTCTTCCAGGAAGGACATTAATTGACTGTAGACAACCTTTTCATTGATTTTTGAAAGGAAAGGCAGTTTGGAAATAGGCCTGTAATTAGCCAGAACTGAAGAATCTAGACCTGTTTTTTTAATTAGAGGTTGCACTACTACATGTTTAAAATTTTCAGGGACCACACCTGAGGAAAGACTGCTGTTAATAACTGCAAGCACAGTTGACCAAAATAAAAAAATCATAAGTCCCTACCCAGTGCTTAAAAATTATTTGACATGCCTCCCATTTTTTGCATTGCCCCCTAACCTGCATAAATAACGAACAGTCCCTAAATAACAGAAAAGTCGAGGAAGAAGATTTTTAGAGTAAAGAATTACCTCTAGGCATTTACTAACTGAATTTTATCAGATGATTAAAGGGATTTTCAGAACAGAGTCTTTTATCAGAAAATAACTGAGATTAATCTGGAGACAGTTTCTATACCAGGTCAGCAATGACAGGCGTCACATTTTTCAGTAAGTGAACATGGCACACGTTTTCTCAAAAGCTGTTAATAATCTATTTTATATACTAAAATCAAACATTAAATTCCAAAAGGCTGTAAGAATAAATTTACATACGTCATGTAAAGTTGTCTGATATTTCTATATGCCTGCCTCATATGCCTACTTTAAACAAGCCCACACAATCACCATAGCAAATGTGCGGATTTTACTTTGTGAGTTACTCCTGAAGCAGTCTGTCAAAAATTAGCTTATGAAGCTGCTTCCAGTGACTTTGATCAATCACGTTATGTTTACCTGAGTAGTGACTACAAAGGTTAACTCAAGTGTGTAAGATTTAGGGAGATTCAGTGGTGAGGATTGCAGTTTGCGACCAACTGAAACTTCTCCTGGTTAGAATTCCCTCAGTGTTCATTGTTCAGGAGGTTTTTACTGGGAGCCAAATCATCCGCAGAGGTCTCCTCCTCTCCAAAACAAACAGGCCAAAAAAGTGATGCTGTACATACAGTAAGCGCCACTATAATTGCATAGCTTTGTTCAGTCACATTTATGTAACGTCACAGCTCAACGGGTTAGATAAAAATTAATCTATAACATATTCTCTCAGCTGACATCCTTTATCACCCGTAGACTGAAATTTACTTTCAAATGACACTATTTGGAGCTGTAAAAGGTGCTTTTAAGGTGAAACTCGTGATGAAAACTGGTTCTGACCAGATCTGCAGCAGAA
Source organism: Epinephelus moara (assembly GCF_006386435.1). Taxonomy (NCBI): domain Eukaryota; kingdom Metazoa; phylum Chordata; class Actinopteri; order Perciformes; family Serranidae; genus Epinephelus; species Epinephelus moara. The sequence goes on from NC_065510.1 coordinate 42,622,390, forward strand.
GTTCCCATGGTGATGTACTGCAGTTAAAAGAGAGCAACCATCATAGGATGGAGATTTCTGACTTTGGACTAAACATATTTTACTAACCCACTGATAATGCCTCATGGTACAGTCCCTCAGGTGATTAAAACAGCAGATTCATGTTACAAATGCGTGTGTTTTTTTGATGTAGCTCACTGGAGATGTGCTTATAATTATAGTGGCCGACACGGAAACACAATGCAAATGGCCCTATCTAAAGCCAGTGTTTGGTTTATTTGTTCTGAGCTACTGCAGAATTATGCACTTATTATATTATATTCAGTTTCTGTTAATATATCCACCTACACTAGTCAAGTCAAACTTTAAGTCCTACAAAGTCATGTTTGTAAGTTTTGAAAAAAAAAGAAAAGAAAAGAAAACTAGAAATTTGAATTTGACTTTTATTTGAATTCAGACTTAAATAAAAATAGCTTTTAAATATAGCTACATTTTTATTAATGCATACAGTGAGACACATTGGAAACAAGAACAACCGGAGATGAGATGGAAAAAGAGGGGAGCTCCTGTGAAGAATAACTGCAGTAACATCCCTGTCATGAACCTGACATACTGTGTACAGATCTCTCGTGATGTAGAATCTTAACTGGCTATAATCCACCTGCACATGAGTTCCACTCTGACATGGTGCAAACTATTGTGAATAGATATAGTGACTGATGTTTACTGTCCAATGTGTTACAAATTATCTTCACTTCCACCTAATATGAGTCCCAGCTCATACTAATTCAAATAAGAATTAAAATGACAAAAGACTATAGTGTTCTAAATAAACACAAGAGATGACGGATCCAGAGCAGTCAAAGGTAATCCCTCACAGTGGTACATTATCTACAACATATTGTAGAGATGGAGCACATACAAGTCATAGAGTATGTTTTCATGGTAAATGTTTTTAGTAGACACCTGACACCAGTGTTTGCTTTAAACAAATGCCTCAAAAAGGGAGGCAACACAGAGCAAAAAATGTTTCTGGGTACAGCAATAATGCTTCAGCTTCATACACAGAATAGAACTTCACCCAGTTACTCCTAAGTATCATAGATACATACTCGTGTTTACAAAAATATCTATTGTAAAGCTCAATATATTCTCAACATGATGTTAACCAAAGGCTGTTTGAGAATTCACCATTCCTATTATTTTAATATTTGATGTGTTTTCTCTGATTCTTGTCTGCTCTCTATCCTCTGCTTCACCACAGGTCAGGCTCTACCCAGACAATCTTCTTCTGCTCCTCCCAGATGATGGTGCGTAGGGAGGTCAGCAGGGAGGCCTGGTCACACCAGGAGTCTGGAGCCACGCTGTGATACAGGCACGGCAGCTTGTCCAGCAGAGGCTCCTCACTTCTGGAACATGCCAACAGCTGCTCCTCTGATTGGCTGTGACGCTGCAGCTTTGACCTGGAAGCGTCAGAAGAATAAATAAATTTCAATTTTGAAGAGGCAGAGATACGAGTTTTTCCAGTGCATGAGCATGAATAGATCAGAACAAACTGCAGCCACAAGGGGACGTCACTTTGTTTTGTTTTGTTTTTCTTTCTTTTTTGTTTGTTTGTTTGTTTTGTTTTTGCTTTGGTGGAAAAACTAAATTTAATTCAATTCAATTTTTTTTTTTATAAAGCCCAATATCACAAATCACAATTTGCCTCAGAGGGCGTTACAGCATATGACATCTCTCTTTCTTTGGACCCTCACAGTGGATAAGGAAAAACTCTCCAGAAAAACCCTTTAACAGGGATAAAAATGGTAGAAACCTCAGGAAGAGCAACTGAGGAGGGATCCCTCTTCCAGGACTGACCGATATGCATCATCATGCAAATGATGCATGCAAATTTAAGTCAGAAACTGATCTTGTGTAGCAGTGCATTAAAAGGCGGATTATTCCTTTGAAGTGGAGCATTTCATACAAATCATTTTAGAGGATTCATGTTAAAAGGAGGGAGAGAGGTTGCAGAACTGCAACTTCTTCTGTGTGAATGTGAATGGCCATCTAGAGCCAGTCACTGTGTTTACATGACATTAAAGAAAATCAATTTATTGTGTTAGTCCGACTAAAACCAGACTTTTTTAAAGATATTTTTTGGGGGCTTTTTTTTTAGCCTTTAATGGATAGGACAGACAAGCGTGAAGGGGGAGAGAGAGAGAGGGAGTGACATGCAGCAAAGGACCACAGGCTGGAGTCGAACCCGGGCCGCTGCGGCAACAGCCTTGTACATAGGGCGCCTGCTCTACCACTAAGCCACCAGCGCCCCACTAAAACCAGACTTTTGAAATACAAATAAACATGTTAGTCTGACTGTAAATTGAATTTCTCAAAGTCGGACTAATACACCCAGATAATGCATTTGGAAGTTAAATTACTCCTGCATGTATACAGTCAACCAGACCCAAACTGGCTGAGGCGCACTGCACACGCTCTGCCGTGTCCGCCCCAGGCTTTGAACCAGAAGTCAAATAGCACTGAATGCGTAACAGAAGAAGAAACAGGTGACAACATGATCAAATCTACATCCAGAGCTGTGCATTTTTGGACGTACAAGGAGACACAGTTCAGGCTATGTCTCCTTGTACAGAGCTGTGAAGCTGTCCACCATGATACCAGTTTGCTGCCAGCTAAAAGTAGCTAACTTGTTTGTTGATTGTTTGGTTTGTGACATAATAGATCAACTAGAAAAAGGTCCAATACTAACAAGCTGAAAGGGGACATATCACCACCTATCATAGCGTTGTCAGACATACCTACAGTAGGTCAATAAATCGATTGTAACTGCAGTTACACTTAACTTTGGTCTTTCTGTTCTGAGCCACTGTAGAAACAACACGGCGGACTCCGTGGGAAAGGACTGCTCCGTATGTAGAACAGTTCAGTTTAAGGTAATGCAGAGAACAACGATTCTTTCAGGTGATTATAAAGTGATGAAAAGGTAGCTATGAATATTATATACCATTTCTGCCAGTATATCCCCCTAAATCCTACACACTCGACCTTTAAGGAAAAAACTATCTGTTTCTAGAAGATGGAAACTATGGCAGTTATCAGTGAGGCCATCAAGTTTGACCCATGGAAACATTTCCATGCTTAGAGTTATATCTAAATGTGATATCAGAGTCATGAGCAACAGGGCAAGCTCTATCAACATGTACGAAGAAGTAGGAGGAGAGTTTACCTCAGTTTCCGTGCACTTCGTGCAGACTGGCCAATGAAGACTATGATGGGGAAGATCTCGGCCCGGTGCAGACGACGCACGCAGTCCAGCCCCAACGGCAGCACGCAGTGAATCCCCTGTAGGATGAGGAGAACAACATATGGAATATGGGTTAAAAAATAAAAAAAGAAATGAGCATGATTCAAGAGTAATGCTAATACATAGAATACATTTTAATGCTGTGAAGATGTTTAAGACTGAAATTCTTGTACAGCACCACAGATCTGCAGATGGTGTATTATTCAGTTAATTAAAATTAATTAGTGCAATGCCCTTTGTCACCGGTTCTGTTCATAACTTTCATGGACAGAATTTCTAGGTGCAGCTGAGTGGTGGAGGGTGTCAGATTCGGTGACAGGAGGATCTCGTCTCTGCTTTTTGTGGATGATGTGGTCCTCCTAGCCCCATCGAACAGTGACCTCCGGCTCTTGCTGGGACAGTTCGCAGCTGAGTGTGAAGCAGCTGGGATGAGAATTAGCACCTCCAAGTCTGAGACCATGGTCCTCAGTGGGAAAAGGGTGGATTGCCCTCAGGTGGAGGAGTTTAAGTATCTCGGGATCTTGTTCACGAGTGAGGGTAGGATGGAGCGGGAGATTGACAGGCGGATTGGGGCGGCGTCAGCAGTGATGCAGGCACTTAACCGGTCCGTTGTGGTGAAGAGGGAGCTTAGCCAGAACGCGAAGCTCTCGATTTACCGGTCGATCTACGTTCCAACCCTCACCTATGGTCACGAGCTCTGGGTAGTGACCGAAAGAACGAGATCGCGAGTACAAGCGGCCGAAATGAGATTCCTCCGCAGGGTGGCTGGGCTCAGCCTTAGAGATAGGGTGAGGAGCTCGGACATCCGGGGGGACTCGGAGTAGAGTCGCTGCTCCTCCACATCGAGAAGAGCCAGTTGAGGTGGTTCGGGCATCTGGTAAGGATGCCTTCCGGACGCCTCCCTTGGGAGGTGTTTCGGGCATGTCCAACCGGGAGGAGACCTCGGGGCCGCCCCAGGACACCCTGGAGGGATTACATCGCCCTGCTGGCCTGGGAACACTTCGGGGTTCCCTCAGAAGAGCTGACAGATGTGGCTGGGGAGAGGACTGTCTGGGCTTCTTTGCTGAGGCTGCTGCTGCTGCTGCCCCTGCGACCCGGACCCGGATAAGCGGAGGACGATGAGTATGGGGGACGAGTACGAACTACTAAAATGAGTTTCCGTGTTGAATGTTTTACCTTTTTCATGATTTTCTCCACACTCTGCAGGGTGTAGCAGCAGTTTCCTCCCTGCTCGCACTCCTCCAGGATCTCAGACCTCTGCAGCCGGGCTGCGTGCTCGCTGGCATTCAGCACCTCTGTAGGGCAGAATGGTGGGGAGGGAGAATCCGAGAGGTGAGGCATGAAGTATTTTCATCAATATAAATCAAACTCTGTATTAAGATATGGCATCTTTACCTTTAGTTGTTACATTATCTTTAAATCATTTGGTACATTATCTGAACATTTATCAGTTGTCTCCCCTCTGAATGTCATTTCTTTTTGTTCTCTTGAGTCCTTATTTAATGATCAGATTTCCCCACAAAGATCATTAAAGTTTGACCTTATCATTGCAGGGAACACAGGCAAACATTTATTGTCTTAGCATCTAGCAGCCTCTATCATGTTTATTACTGTTTATTCATCAAACTTATTTCCTTCCTAGTCTGCAGCAACAAACATATGATGTGTCAAGTCAAACAAACTTATCTGTCAGCACAGGAAAGTGCTTCCTCCTCTCTATCTAAAAATGTGTCTTCAATGGCAAATACACCAGTGGAAACAGATACAAAATATAAATGCACTGGGTTTCATTTCAGCAACAACACTGTATTTCTTACCAGGCTCACAGAGCTGGAAGCCCTGCCAGTCTGCCATCTTCTTGTTCAAGATGTTTCCCAGGATGGTGGGCAGCAGCAGGACAGGCCTGCAGATGGGTGGGAAGTGTGGGGTGACAAGGCTGTAGGGCATCAGGGTGAGACAACTTTTGGGTGTAGATGCATCACCTGTGAAGAAAATGATACACATTGTGAGAAAAGTAATTTTTTTCATGAAAAAACATCCAAAATGTTTATCAAACAGCTCATTTAAGATCGTACCTGATTCTGAGCTCTTGGTTAAGTCATCTTCCACGCTGACCCACAGTGCGTTCCTGCCCTGGCGCCTGGTGCCAACAATCCTGACTGCCTTCTGCTTATTCTGGTCTACCACACGCCCAAACTGGTGATGGAGAGGAGTATTCAAGAGTTAGCACAGTGAAATTTTGGATTGGCTCAGTAGATGACAGTATTTCAGATTATTCTTACCTTCACAGGTTTCTTTGTCTGGAAGTTCATGTCTTCAATAGCTCGAATCAGAAGTCGCTGTGCCCTGTCACATCAGAAAATCATTACCATTTTCAGTTTAAAGCACTGTGAGTTATGATTTCCTTTCACTTTCAATTATTCTGATGATTCTGACTCCCTACCTGCTGCTCACTGACAAGAAACTGAACTGATCGTGCATCCTACATTTCTATGCTTCACATCAGTATTCCAACCTGTAATAGTTGGGTACGTTTCCACTCTGGAGGTCCAGCAGCTGACAGGGGTGAACTTGGCTGGCGTGCCATGAATCCTCAGTGCCAGCAGGTCGTGTGTTGGTTACATGAAGGATGTCGTTGCAGGACACAGCTAAAGTTCCGTTGGGGCCAACTGGGAGGGACATGTTGACACGTACGTAGAAGGAATCTCCGGACGATTTCTCACTGCTCTGCAGCTGCTGCAGCAGTGCTTCATAGTCTGAGCAGGCAGAGGAAAACACTGTAACTAAAGCCACTGGAAATTTGTATCTATACACAGACCTAAACCTTTTCTGCTTACAGGTTTCAGCACCAATCAAGAGAGAAAATATGCAGAATTTTTTGCTTGTAATGTGATAGAAATTTGATTAAAAAAACTTGAGAAAATAAATCTGTAGAAAAACTGCTTAGATGTCCTCGGAATTCTGCGGCTGAGTGGGCCTGCTCATACAGAAAATACATAGGATTTAATAACGTAAAAAGTCTTCACTTGTGTAGTCATAGTAGCTCCACTGTCCATTCCAGGTTTAACAATATACAATGCTGTAACTACCTGCCCACGAGTCAAAGAAAGGTTTGACCCCCTGATGTATGGACACAGCTTAGAGACATAAATATTTTAACTTTAATTGCCACTGAACATTTAATGAATCTGTCCACCACTGAATTCATAGCATTCAAGTGTTTTATAAGTGTTAATTATGAAATTTCCTGATTTGCAAAAGCTAATATCGATTTTTTCCCCCAGTATTCACAAATAATTCAGATCCAAAAATTCGAGTTAGATAATTTCAAAAAAATAGATTTAGGTTGCTCAGAATAGATTGGTCAAATTCAGGTCTAAAAATTCAAGGTAAAACAGTAGTAGAACATAAGTCAAATCTGATGATACGGCTGTGGTCGGACTCATCTTGGGCGGAGTTGAGTCAGCCTACAGTGGTGAGATCCAGAGACTGACAGCATGGTGTTCAGTGAACAACTTGATACTGAATAAACTGTCTCCACTACACATAAACAGGGACAGTGTGGAGAGGGTTCCCATCTTCAAGTTCCTGGGAACTCTAATTTCTGATGACCTCTCCTGCTCTGCCAGCTCCACAGACAAATTTGGCCTTGAAATTGCACATCGAGAAATCTGGAGTTTGCATGTTTTCTGTTGGTTTTCTCCTTGTTCTCCCACAGTCCAAAGACATGCAGGTCACATTAAGTGGTGACTCTAAATTGCCTGTAGGTGTAAATGTGAGTGTGAATGGTTGTCTGTCTCTATGTGTCAGCCCTGTGATAGTATGGCGACCTGTCCAGGGTGTACCCTTCCTCTCGCCCAATGTCGGCTGGGATAGGCTCCAGCAGCACCCCCGCGCCCCCGCAACAGGATAAGTGGTTTGGTATAATGAATGAATGAATGAATGAATGAATGAATGAATGAATGAATGAAATGTAATGTAATGTTACAATTTCAAAGAGGTAAATTCAGAACAAATCAATTCAGATACATGATTTTTAAAGTAAAATATTCCAATGCTATGTATAGGAGCCAAATATGTTATTGGGAGGTTTGCTTCTAACTGTGTAATTCACTGTGTGGGCATTGGGGGGGCGCTGTACTGTCACCTGGTGAGTTCAGGTATTTTAGGATGTGACCTCACTATGGTCATCAGGTGTTTGGCCCAGAAGGGCAAATGGTTTTTGACGGCAATGGCACAGACCGCTACAGTTTTGTTTGTATTGTACTGAGCGTCAGATGTGGATGTAACGGATGGACTTTGCCATGCACACACGGAATAAATGTTACAGTGATGCAACGCAAGAAGCTTCATGGACTCTCATTCAACATTTGAATAACGAAGGTAGCGTAGCGTGTCCAGCAACAGGCGCGTCAACCCTGGTCAAATACCTCAGTGGCTAGTAATAGACTTAGCTCCTTTAACAACACTATAAATTAAAAGTCTCTTATTTGCTTCCATATTATGTTTCTGCAGTTGACTGGTGAATACTATCAGTCATTACTGTGTAGTGGTTTGAACCAAGTGACTGGCTAATGAACAACGCTGTCCTCTCCTAATAAAGAGGCAGCATTAAATGCAATAAAATGTAAAGTTGTAAAGAGTTTTCTGTTGATGAAGCAGTGTTAGCAGTGCAATACCTCATCCCTCTGCAGTCCACATGAAAGCATGAGACAACCATATGTGATGTCCTTGGATACATAAAAACTCTTTTATGAAGCTATTGAATTGTACTTTGTCTCTGTAACTAGTCTTGTGTACACTGAAGAACGCTGAATTCTTTAAACGCTGCAAAACAAAGGCACCCTCATAAACACAGCAGGGTGATCAGCATTATCCTGCTACTATTTCAACGAGTCACAGTTACATGAGTTACCTCACGTGGCAGCTGGCTATCCCTTTAATCTCAACAGAGACAGTCTGCTTCCTGGGGGCCTCATGACAGCTGAAGCAGCCATAAACTTTTATTGCCAGGTAATGCCAAGATATAGTCGCTGTAATTTGTTATAATGCAGTCCTCCTTTACGACTGTGCTCTTGCATGTGTGTATGTGTTTATGTATGTGTGGCTCAGAGGTAGAACGGGTCGTCCACCAATCAGAAGATCAGCGGTTCGATCCCCGGCTCCTCCAGTCTGCATGTCGAAGTATCCTTGAGCAAGATACTGAACCCCAAGTTGCTCCTGATGGCTGTTCCATCAGTGCGTGAGTGTGTTAAAAAACAACAACAACTGAGTAGCAGGTGGCACCTTGTATGGTAGCCTTGACCACCAGTGTATGAATGTGTGTGTGAATGGGTGAATGTGACTTGTAGTGTAAAAAGCGCTTTGAGTGGTTAGATGATTAGAAAGGCGCTATACAAATGCAGGTCCATTTAGGTCCATATATGTTTGTGTATGTGTGTGTTCCAAAGCTTTTTTTTCTGGAAATGGAAATAGCAAAGTGTAGAAATGCGTTCTTTTGTTACTGTTTCATGATCCTGGAATTACGGAGTCAACATAAATAGTCCCACTGTCACTGTACTGGAGTGGGGTAGTAAATTCATTCTGTGGGACATACCATCTTGTCTGGGCCGAAGGGAGAGGTGACAGAGGCCTGTAACCTGGCCGAGAGCCCACATAGCTTCCTCTAAAGTGGAATCTTCCAGCACCATCCTCAGAGCCTTCTGGTTCTGCTCATACTTCACCTGCACAACAACAGTATTATGCGATATGCCTAAACAGCAGGCATGATGATTAGAGTTAGTGTTCAGAAACACACTTAAACCCACCTCCACTATCTGTGACCCAGGGCTGATGCCAACAGTATGGGCAACAGAACCTTCTGTCACCTGGTGCACAAACACTCCGGTCTTATTGCCTCCCACCACTGCCAGCTGGCTGAGCAATGCATCCCCCTGCAGGGAGATGCTGAGGACACGACCGTTGACACGAATTGCTTTTGGGCGAGAACGCATCAGGAAGGGGGGAACTGAGGTTCTTGACTGGCTGGAGAGAGAATGAAAGGATAGAATGCTTCGTCAAACATTCTGATTGTTTTAAGGGTCCTTGTTTCCTTTAATGGAGCAGAAAAATGTTACTTCTGATTGAGCATAGAGAAATCCATATTTACAACTATACCGAGTGTGGTCTGTAGGTTGTATGGCAAGGATACATTTATAGTACTTATTGGATTTGAAATAAAGCTAATTTGGTGTGCTACTTCTTTAAATGTACATTATTACTTTAACCTCAGTCATTATTTCAGTTCAGATCCAGTGTGCTGGATCTGACAAGAAAACAAAGTTGCTTCCCCACTTTCCGCTATACATCCCTTATGTCTCACATCATAATTAACAACTGGATCTAAGTTAGTACATGGGTGAAAGACAGGGTTGGGAGGAACAAATACACTTTACTAAGTTATGTATTAAAAGTACAAAATATGAGTGACTGTATTCTGTTACCGCTACAGTCTAAATTGGTGGAATCTGAATACAGATAGTGTCTTTAAAAATAGATGACTTGAGGAGATCACTTAATTAGTTTTGTTTTATTTACACTGTGTCCTCAATGAATGTAACACCAGCGAGTTTCTTTGCATGGTTATACCATTTTGAGGTGAACATTTGCCAGACACCTTGTTTATATTTATTGCTGTTGCTTGATGAAAGCTTCGCAAGGATGAGGAACAGCTTGTTCATTGGTCCAAAAAATCTCTCTCAACCTCTCAACCGAGAGCCCACTGTTCACTTTCTGTGTGAAAGTTGAGCCAAACCGTGATGTTTTTTCTAAACCTAACCACATGCTTTTGTTGCACAAGGAAATAAATGTAATGTGATGTAAATACGAGGTGTTTTACAGTTCATGAAGAAAAAGATTGTAAGGATCTACAAGCAGAATCTGTACATTTCCTGTAAAATGGAAGTTTATCTTGAAAAGACACAACGCATGTGACAAGATTCGTTCATCCCAGAACGTCAACAACAGACACAGGAGGATACCTAGTGCATCATATTTAGACGGGAAAGTCCTCCAACAGTGGCAAATGAGTTGGGAGAAGAAAGACTGAAGATGTATTTTCTGGTTAAGAAGTATAAATGTAGAAAGACTCAAAGAACTTGCCCATCTTTTAAGTAGTTACGCCTCCAGAGGAGCACACAGCTGATAGGTGGCCTACATGGTTTGTTTATATGACTTAAAGGAAGTGCATTATTAACAGATTCAGTGTGGACAGAAAGCAAAGCTCACTTGCTGTTAGGACATGCTGTAAAATTCCTATGAAGCACACATTTCCTATTAACAGATTTAAAAAAAAAAAAAGTGTGTCCAGTGTGCCTGCAACATGGCAGAGGAGATGCATGGCCAGGCCACTATGGTGTTTTTTCTAGAACTGAAATATAAGACCTGGACAAACGAGCTCAGCAAGATGACTCTGAGGTATTTAGAATATACTACTTAGTTTGGGTAATCATTACATATTATTTCATTATTATATAACACATTTTAGGGCATGTATTCAGTAATCTGTAGTGGAATACGTTACTCTTCCAACACTGGTTAAGGGTGGGTATGTTGTGTTTAATTAACCAATGCTGATTACTGATTATTTCGAGTATCATTATTATCCTCTTTTAAATGATGTATGCGGATGACGCCATCATATATGCTCATGGAAAAACAGCTGTTTCAGAACAACTCTCAAAACATCTGGAAGCAATAGCCTGTTGGCTTGGAAATGCGTGTTTGTTGCTCAGTGTAAAAAAAACGGTATCCATTTGCGTTTCTTCTGGAAGATGGCCCACATCAACTGAATTAGACATTAAGATCAATGGACAGCCAATCAGTCAAGTTTCTGAGGTAAAATATTTAGGTCTAATGCTGGACACTCACTTGAAATTCGACAAACATGTTAAAAAAAATGTGCAGAACGGTTAAAATTAATCTGTACACATTTAGACTAATCCGAGACTGTGTGACATTTGATGCAGCCAAAACATATATGCATTCAATGATCTTTTCACACCTCAGCTACTGTGTCACTTTCTGGTCTCAGGCCAGCCCATCAGTGATTAAACCTCTGGAGAGGCTATACAATCGTGCAATAAAGATTTTAGGCAAAAGGCCGATAAGATCGCACTACTGTCATGTCCTGAGGGACCTGAATATGCTCAGCTTTGACAACTATATTGCATTTGCAAATGCCAATCTTATACGCAGGTGTTTACATGGCCAGGCCCCTCAGGTTCTCAGTGACATGGTGCGACCGTTACAGGCCGTGGGACTGGTCACTAGGAATACCACTGCAGGGAACTGTAAAGTGTCGTACCGGAAGACTTCCTTTGGCCAGACATCCTTTGTCATAAAGGGAGCTAATATATGGAATGGACTGCCTATCCAACTTAAAACAGAACAAAACTGTCGACATTTTAAAATTAAACTGAAGGAATTTTTAAAAGGTAATCAGTTATGTAGTCATGTGTAGGGGTGGGTAGGTGGGTGGGGTGGGAGGTATACAATATGCATATGATGTGATATGCTGTGATACATTGCATTAGTTAATTGCTGTGCAATTCTCTATGTTTATGTATCTGTCCCTATCAAATAGACATGAAAAATGAAAAAAAAAATAAATAAATAACTAAATGTATCACTACCTTAAGCACAACCTTCAATGTACAGTACATTGCACACATACTGCTGTCTGTTCTACACGAAAACGCTCAGTAGTATGAAACTCTTTATTTATAGCAATGTTGGTCCAGTGGACTGCCTCACCCATCACTGCTGGAGCCGTCAGAAGAGGAGAGCATGGGTGTCTGCTTGTCATCACTCCCCACTAAACAAAAGAGAGGTTGTGTAAAGATTTTGTATCAAGGTTGTTTCCCCGGAAATAATGTGCGTGTGAGTTAATGTGTCACTTTACAGCCCTGGCAAAGGTCCAACATTGAACAATAGCTAAAGAAAACCTTGCCACACAACAGCAAACCACCACCTCCTCCGACCAGAAACACAAACACACAGACACTCACTGAAACAAAGAAAGTTCATATGTTTTCTACACATACCATTGGCGATAAACACAAAGTCATCAAATAGAGATTCAGTCTCCGCTGTTTCCAAACTGCAAAAGAAAAAGAAGACAATAACTATCACATTTATCTCTGTCTGTCACTTTCTTGCACAAACAAACATACACATACAATGACAGTGTTGAGTTTAGTAGCCAACCTTATAATAAGCTTACTTTAGTGTGAGATAATCATCTGTCATGCTACAACCCACAGACCGGTTTGGTGAGTAGGAATAATAACAGCCCTATGATGATGAGGCTGAATCTTTTGTCAGCACTCTGAATGTGGGAAAAAAGTTCCCCTGAGTAGAAATACAAGAATTGTGGAATGTGAGTCTGTAGAAAGTCTATTCACGATGTGCTCTCACTGGGGTTTGTCTTGCTCCTCAACACCCTCTGCTTGCACCTTTCATGTTTGCTGTAATTTACTCTTGATCACACTTATGTCCATCTGTCTTGGCATCATTAGATCCTAGTTAAGCCCCTCTTATTGCTGTAAATTGATAATCCAGCTGGATCCTGTTGTTAACAGAAAGGAATGCAGGGGTCAATAACACCTTCAAGTCAGCCCTCCTGCTGGGTTTGCTGCCAGCAGCCCTGTCAATTGAAACTAATAATAAACTCTCCAAAAAACGCAAGAACACAAACACACAATGACATATACTGAAGATAAAGGTGGAATCACACACACCTGCTGGCTGCATACAGAGTATCCACCCTTCTGCGGAGAGACTCTGGACTGGGGGGCTCTGCATTTCGGGATCGGACACTACTTGCTGCACCATCTTCACACTGTGCAAATACACACAATTACAAATGTAACACATGAGTAATAATAATAATAACTTTATTTGTATAGCACCTTTCAAAACCAAAGTTACAAAGTGCTTTACAAAAAAACAAAAACAATAAAAACAATTAAACAAATAAAAACAAATAAAAGATCCCAAACATCAAAACACATATGAAAATAGATTAAAATAACAATACCAAGGAATTAAGAAAAAGCCATACGATAAAAGTGAGTCTTAAGAAGTGATTTAAAAGAGGACAGTGAATTTGCCTGCCTGAGATCTCCAGGCAGGGAGTTCCACAGCTTAGGGGCCCGAGTGGCAAAAGCTCGGTCACCTTTAGTGAGTAAATATGAATTCTATGCTGTATAAAAAAGTATAGTGATAATTATTTTTTAAAGGAGGTAAAACAATCAGTCAAAAATATCTTGACTCTTAGAAGTGGAGATGAAATACAGGAGGTAGGTATTATATGAAATTTTTGATACAGGAGCCAATATGACACCTAAGCTTTAGTATCGATACCAAAATTGACTTGAGAAATACTTTTTAAAAACAGCACTCTTTTTTCATTGCATTTGCATATAATATATATATATATATATATATATATATATATATATACAATTCAAAAGGATAAGGCTAGCTTTATTCAGTATTTTTCTTATTGTCAACAAATCCCACAAATAGACCAAAGCCAACCATGTGTTTGTTTGTCTCCAAATAGTTTCTGACTTCCCTAAAGACCCTGACACATCAAGCCCAGCGGTTCGTCAGCATTGGGTCATTGGTGAGTGTCTGTTGCCCTAGTCGGTGCGGTGTGTCCCACACTGTTGGCCATTGTCAGCCCTTGTCAACTTTTTTTCAACCAATTCATCATATTGAATTGGCATCACAGACGGTGAAGCCTGTCAGTGAATGAAATCACTCTGATTGGCAGTTAAGTTCAGTGCACAAGAAGAGAAACAGAAGTGAGGAAAGTGAACTGTCTGCTGGTGTGGAGAGTTATCTCCTCTCACACAGGCACAGAATGTACATGCTGTGCTGAGATATCGGATTTACGAGAACGAGATGGATGCACATATGACCACCAATATATAATCAGTTCATTGCTAAATCCAAGTCAACGTTTGCGCCAAATCTGAAAAAAAAAAAAAAAAAATCCCTGAAGGCGTTCATGAGAATGGGATGGATGGACGGATGGACGGACCGACAGATGATTGGGCGGACATACAACCTGAAAACATAATGCCTTATTCCAGCCAGCTTTATTCTTCAACACAAGCAGCTGTACAAGAACTTTAACAAAACAAAACAGTTTAGATCAAGAAATATGTTATCAAGGATTAAGTGAACAAGACAGAGAATCAGACCAAGCATTTGATGCCATCTTTTGACACATCGTCAGTGTTCAAAAGGACTGTGTAATACCCTGCCCTGGTAAAATAATAGCATCTGATCTCACACAAACTCACCTCTGCATTACAAGAAATCTGTGACATGGGATTGACTGCATCCATGCGGCGAAGTCTACGTCTGGTGGGGATTCTGGATGAGGCTACTGAAGACTCTTCATATCCTGATCCCGGGCTCTCAGAGTCCTCGCTCATCTCCTTTGACAAAACACAGAGAACTGCATTAGCATTATTATTTCTGTTTACGTTCAGTTTATGTACAGTATGTGCTGATATGTGCTTGTGTGAGGAATTACATCACAACTTTGCTGTTCTCTGGAGCTGCGTTTGGTCTGCAGGCTGAAGACCAGCTCTTGGAGCTCCACTAGCTGACACCTCAGGGTGTCCTTCTCAGCCAGGATGCGGGCAATCACGGCCTGAGCCTCGTCTCTTGACAGGTATGCCTAGAAGCACATTTATCATTCATATTTTACACAGAATGGACTGTGCATAGGCACACCCTGTTTTTCTTCTTCATGCAGATAAACACTATCAGGCCGAGTTTATGCCTCATGTAGAAATCACAATGTCATGATAACCACAGTGGCTTCACTCATCACACATCATCTTTAACTCAAAACACAGATATGCACATGTCCTAGTCAAGGATTGTTTGAATGAAGAACTGTGTGTCAGCGTTGCTGCCACAAAGATGTAAGGAATGCAGGATGTTGTCAGTATGGCGTCTCTGGCTGGTAGCTTTCCATCATTTGACACATTCTTGTGAACACAACAACTCAGGAACAACAGCTACATGAAAGCAAATGTATTCTCATAACAAACATCACAAATTAACTGATGCAATAGCAAAATTGCTGAATAAACAATATATCCAGCGAAAAGTGGTAGCGTTGTATTTGATGCTATCATACTGATCTTAAAAAAGTACAGTATTTTACCGCTGGAAAGATGGTCTTTTCATTAAAACATGGTTATCTGTTCAGTGGGAAAATGCAAATACTTTGCACTTGGTCGGTGGCCCATCTGCATCAGACACTGACGCACAGAGGCACCCTTTAGCAGCGGTATGAGCAAGCAGCAACCTCCAGGGCTGAAAATTGATGCCAACATGAAAGTGCCAAAAACTGTAGTTCTTTGAATAACCACCTTCAGGCTGGCTCCAGCAGCCAGTCAGTCCCCATAGAACCCCATGTTAAAATGTCCAACTTTACAACATAAATAAACATGTTTACCCGCCTGGTACAAAAAAAAAAAAAAAATCAAAAAAAAAAATCACCCAGGACCATTTATGGCAAAGAAAACTACATTTCCCATTTGCAGTACTATATTTGGCAGTATGGCTCTGTTCTGGGGCACTCTGCCTTTCCTAGGCCCATGCAGAAAGCCTTAGGCAGAGAGAGCACACCACTCTGCCCTTCCATGCGCCTACATGGAAAGCCTAAGGCAGGGAGAGCAGCAGCAAAGACCCCCAAGGAACAGAGCAGAGCAAGCATCACTGACATCAATGACAATGTTAAGTCAGGCACAACATATAAAGGAGGAGCTGGGGTGGAGGCGGGTTGCAAAGTGGCTTGCAGAGGAAGTAGCAACATTAGGCAGGCTAAAGCAGTTTAAAAAGGGTGCCCTGAATGCAATTTGCCAATTGGTTGCATAGAAAGGAATCATGTGATCTACCAGCTGACTCCCTTCCATCAGTCAGCTACTCCATCAGTTGACTGGGCTGCTTGAGATCAGCTGATGTAGCTGGGATGTGAGCTGAGCTTTACATCCTACCCTGCCTGAACTAACGCTATGCTCAGTTTTTGGTCTCTATAGCTAATTTCCCTGTTCATGACAACTGTACAGGGGGTGAATTTCTTTATAACTCACCTGTTAACATTTTGTTTAGGCTTAGAGTTACACATAATTAAGGACAGACAGCTTTGAGTGACAGGCTGTCTACTGGTAGTGTCCTTGGCCTCTCAGTCAGATCCACTCCTGACTCCTCCATAGCGCAAGCCTCTCACCCAAATATGGTCCCTTCTGGCTCCAATGAACCAAGATAGCAACCGCTTAAATGCCGAACTCAAGACTTCAGAATGGAAGTCCACAAATCAATGTGTGATGTCACAGTCGCTATGTCTATTATTTTTACACTTTGAGGGTATGAGATGCTCTGGGCAAAAGCATTTGCTGATGCTCAGGCAACTACCGTGGTGTAGAGTAAAGAGTTAGAAAGTCTGCATCAGGTGGGAAGGAGGGGAGGTGGATGGATACTATGCTAGTGATGTATGTCACATTATGTTACATTGCATTAGTAACAAGTGTAATAGTACAGTCTGTAGTTTGAGTAACAGCACTTGAGCTAGCAAAATCTGCTGGTGGGAGGTGAGCTGGGAGGTCTGGGTGCTGGTAAGGAGGAGTGAAGTTTAACATAGTTCATTTAAACATAGGAGCCACATTGTTGTGATACAGAGCAGGTTGAAAATCCCTTTAACTCTTAACTCCATATATATTTACTCTTTAATCCAAAATGATGAATAAAATAGAACATGTAAAATTTCTAGTGTTGGTTTTCTTGTTTTAAAATGAATGAAGTTGGATTTTCCAGTCAACTACTGGAGTTTTCTGCCAGCCCTCTTTTTTTTTCTTTTGATTAAAGAGTGAACACAAGGAATACCAACCCTACAATCACATCCAGATCCAGCGTATCACACCTCATACAGCAAGCATGATCCACTAATCACAGCCCAGAGCTGTCAAATATGATCACAGTGTTGTGTTGTTGGTTACGGCACAGCTCCAGAGGAGCAGCTGGCAGCTATGTGACCACCTGACAGTTGTTAGGGTGTGGGTGGATTGTTCATTTCATTTGTCTTGGAGGAAAAGCCTCAGTGATGTTTGGAAAGGTAATTAGAAGAAACTGGCTTGAAGATGAATCATTGCTGCATGGCATCCACAGGTGTAATCAAAACACCATGTACTTTTACTGATCTGTGACAAAAATCCTAGTATTTCCAGTATAGGAGAACTTAATCAATGTCACCATATCAAAGAGACATAAATAACTACACACCTACACACACACAACAGGGAGTTACCGAAGGTAGGAGCCAAGAGAGAGCTGATTGATATTTGATCCTCTCCATAGCAGCACTGCTGACACCTGACTACTTGACATTTCAACAGGAAAAACAAACAATATGATGTTATGGAAGATCATTTCCAAGCCAGCCATAAAAATAGCACCTAAAACAGTAAGTACTGCTTGGAAAACTGAATTAATGTTTAGGGAGGAGGGGAAAGTATGGTGAGATCGTTTCCTTACTTGGTCTCTCTCTGCCTGCAGCTCTTTCATCTGGTTCTGGATCACTGTGTTCTTCTGCTGGTGCATGTTACAGTCCAGGGTCAGCTGTTGCACCTGGAGGCTCAGGCTCTCCTTCTGATCCAAGAGCTGAATGCAAAGACACACACACATTACACCAATGTGCCCTCAAGTGTGTTAGGTATATATTAAAGATGCACGGGATTTGATAAGCGAGTCAATGCAGTGCAGAGTTACACATGAACATAGATAGTGTGATTTATAGTATTTACATTTACATATTTTCCTCACTTTTTATTGTATTACTGTTAGTTTGCTTTAAAGGTCCAGTGTGTTGGATTTAGGGGGATACATTGGAATATAATATTTAAGTATATTTTCTTTTGTGTATAATCACCTCAAAATAAGAATCACTGTGTTTTCAACGTCTCAGAATGAGCCGTTTATATCCACATAGGGAGCAGGTCCTTGTTTATGGAGGTTGCCAAAACAGACAAAAAACAAACGCTGGCTCTAGATAGGGCCATACATTTTTTTGTGTCAGCCACTGTAGTTAGAAGCCCCTCCATAATGAGCAGCGTTGGAAAAAAAATTTATTTTTATTTTTTTATATGAAACTGCTTTATTCAGTGTTTCTACTGATTTAAATCACTGGATCTGTTTGTTCTGGTGAGGAAGAGACCTCTGCAAATAATCTGGCTCCTGGTAAAAACCTCCTGAACATCTTGATCTTATGTTATCAGAAAATATCCTTTGACTTTCGTGTTATAAAATGTTATTATGCAATGCCTACTTTTTAAGTGCTAAACAGACTCTGAAAAATAACTTTAATTAGCATTTTTCCTCTGTCCAGAGGCTGTTAAATACGTCATGGCACTGAGCAGCAGTGGTATGATCAACATGGCACATTCCAAAAATAGATGTTCCACTGAATTTGTATGACACAATGACAAAGCAAAACACACACACACCCCTTTCTTTTCTGCGAGCAGCTGTTCGTTCTCCTCTCTGTAACACCTGAGCTGCTCTGCCAGCTCCACCTGGCTGTCTATGGCCTCAGCCAGGTCCTGGGCCAGGATGTCCTGACGAGCCTGGCAGAGACACAGCAGCAGCAACAGCAGATGAAATATCAACATGAAGACACAAGTGACTATTGACTCTGTCTAAAGATCATGTGTAAAAGCTGTTAATACAGTATTCTACATAAAGCAGCTAAAAACACAGAATGATAAATTGATTATTCTCACTGGGTCAAGTTTTTCTGCCTTCACCAGCTGGCAGCGCAGACTCCTGACTTCTTCTTGCAGTTGTGGATTCTCAGAAACACATCTCAGCGAGCGCCGCTTCTGGAACTCATTCTCCGTTTGTGCCTTCTGCAGCTCAGTCTGCAGCTGATACATCTGCAACCACACAAGAATAACAATGCTAACGGAGCTGCAGCTGTGATTATTTCCACTATGTTTTTTTTTAAATCAACCGATTAATAAATTTAATTTTTGTCAGTTGTTTTGTCTGACTGTCTCACAGTCTCACAATCCCTGAAGGTATTCAATTTACAATTACATACAGGCCTGTACATTTTCATCAACAAAATTTTTAAACTTTTCCATACTGTACCCACGATGTAGGCTCTGCATAGAAGCGTACCCTACACCAGTGGTTCCAACTGGTGGGTTGTGGTCCAAAGGTAGGTTGCGGGTCCATTCTGAATGGACTGCAAGTGACATGCAAACGTGTCAACCTTGTAAAAAACCCACCTTATTTTGAAGCTGAGTGAATTTCCTACAGAGCTTTTATTTTTAAGTGCCGTTTCCTGCTGCAGTGTGACTGACTAACGGACAACTACTTGACAGAGACAGCAATCCAGCTTAACCACATGGTCAACACAGTTATAAAGCTGAATACATTAAACTGTGTGGACCTTAAACTAATGACTAAGGAGAAATCTGGACCGCGTGGCTGGAAATGTAACCACATGTCACAGTGACCTAGACCTCCTGGTTTTTGTAAGCTGAAACCATTTCCCTCAGTGGAAACCAAGCTTTTATTCACTTATTTTTCACCGATAAGAAACAATAAATTGTGAGGACAATAAAGCCCCCCAAAAATAGCATCTAAAGTCCTTTGTGTGATTTATATGAATGGAGAAAAACAAGACAGCCGCTAATTTATACAATGTAAAATGCTAAAGGTTTATGCTAATAATGTTAGCATGTTGATTTGTGGGGAAAACTTGTCTAGCATAGGACAGTTGTTTTATGAATCTTGTGAATTGTTATTGAGCTGAATTTCATAACGTCACCTCTGTTAAATGTTGCTGGTGTTCCTGGCTTCATACAAGGAAGGAGGAAGGAGGAAAACTCCATTAGCAGCCAGGCTAACTTATACAATTTAAAATGCCATAGGCTTGTGCTAATAACATTAGCATGTTGTGTTTGTGGGGAAGATGTGTCCGCAAAATACAAGTGTTTTGTCTGTGAATCTTGTGAGTTTAATTGGAGCTAATTTTTATAGTGTTTGAAATTGTTTGTTCTGTTTTTCCATGTGTATTACGTATGTTTTGTATCATCAAACTTTACGTAATTTCACAAAAACTCCACTCTCGACTAGTGTTTTGGAGGTGTGGAGAAACTTATTTTATGTTTCCCTGACTTTTGTAAAGTGAGGAACAGACTTAAGTTAGCATCACTGACCTGCAGGTTGAGGTCATGGAGGCGCATGTTCACGGCTGATTTCTCCTCGATGGCTGCTGTGTAGCGCATATACAAATCACACTTCTCATCCTTTAGCTTGGTGACGTCATGTTGCAAAGAACACAGCTGTCTCCGCATGCGTTCATTCTCTGACTGAAGGCACCTGGACTTCTCCTCTAGCTCCATTATCTGCCTAATCTCCATCTCCAGGGAGGCACAGCGTGCACTCTTTCTGCTGGCCTCGCAACGCGCCTCCTGGAGCTCCTTCTGCATCCCTGTTACTGCTCTGACCAGATACTCTGTCAGCTCTGAGTACTTTATCAGGCCTGCAAGGAGACCAATGCAAGTCAGACATAAAGCAAGTGAAACAAAAATATTCCATTAAAATGCACTTATAACCACTGACCACTGAATCTTGATGGTTCAGTGCTGGGTTTGCGTCCGGTCACTTGGGTGTACAGGGTGGGGTAGTGGATCATCAGGCTCTCTAGTAAGGCCACAGCTCCATTCCTCCCCTGGGTCCTCAGCAGGTCCAGCATATAGCCTGAAAATGGTAGAGAATAATGTGGTGTTGTCAAACTCCAACTCTAACTTTTGAATCAGCAGATTTTATCTAAAGATAAGTGTTTCCGTGATTCTTATTCAAGCACTGCATTTTCATTCCTCCTCAGAGAGAAAGCAAGCTAACATTAGCTCTGTACAGTAATCAATGTCAAAAATTTGAAAAGAAATTTAATTAGCAGGCCCATATACTCTTAAACCCTCAGGCAGCATAATGTTAGTTTTACTAATAAATATTTGTTCTTAGTAGGCTACTGAAGCATTTCCTCTGTCACTTGGCAGTACAAACAGCATTCAGTGTAAACAGATTAGGTGCAGTAAAAGAGGACAAAGCAAAATCCACTTGTCCTCTACAAACTGAGGCAGCCCCATGGACAGGCTTTTAACTTTGTGTAAAATCCAAGACGCAACAAGTCAGGTCAGAAATCTCACTTGTTCTCATGCTGCGGTTGGTGAGATTGTGGCAGGACACAATCTCATCCTCATCCATCTCACTGAGCACCCTGGCCTGCCTCAGGTACGGGATCAAGATGCATGGCCGCACCCCCAAGGAGATCCGGTGGCGGTTGTCATTAATCAATTCCCAAAGTTCCTCCTCACCCATCTCTCCCAGGTCTCGACCCTCAGAAACACAGTCCCCTGCCATCCTGAGTGTGTTATGTGCTGAGACGATGGGCACGGCCAAAGCAAACAGAGTAAACACACACCCTTAGCTGCAAAGACACTAGTCGCAGGCTCATTCCAGGCAGCAGACTGAGTGGAGGCAGCAGAAAAAGCAGTATAAAAGGGCCAGGCTTTCCACGCCCTGTGGGTGTTTGTGTCAGAGCGTGTGTGTGTTGATGTGTGAGCGTGCAGGAAAACCTGTAAGACAAGACCTCTGTGATGCAGTGCAACAAGGGACTGACTCTGTGAATGTGGGCACAAACAAACAATGGTGCAAATAGAGCTGAAACACAAGCTCTTACAAACAACTACATTTCACACACACACACAAAAAAAGACATCAGTCATCTGAGCCACATGTCTCCTCCATTCACACTCTTGGTGGCCTTGTAACATTTGTTTGCTTTCAACAGCTAAATCAATATATAATCACATCATAAACCTCTGCCTCATTCTATCAATGAGTGAAGCCAGATGTGTTTGTTGAATGGAGTCAAACCACAGCCCATGGCGTGAATGCACAAAGCTGCCCACTAAACACAGAAACATTAGATGACATGCGAGTTCACCTTAATAATTCCTAATCACAGTAAAGTAAACACACATACCACAGTGCTGACAGAAGAGGAGCAAACACAGAGCTATGAAGTGCAAAGTCCTCTGTTAAAGAAGGAAATAAGGTTGGCGGCATATCTGGCGCCGGCTGTCAGCACAAGGTCAAAGGCTTTCTCATATTGTTGGCTAACTTACCGCCTTTGTGAGTGAACTTACTGTTGACTGTACTGTAAAGGGTAAATGCAAACAAATAGAAGCTATCAAGGCAAACTACTGTAAATGATATACTGGCACAAAGCCTCTGGAGGATGCAGGAAATCTCACAGCTACAGGAGATACAGAGACGTAAAGAAAAAGAACAAAAATGAAAAAAAAGAGATTTTAAACAACATTTGTGTAGAGCTTAAGCAATCAAAGGACACAAAGTTGTCTCACAGTCACAGAGCTACATATGCATTTCCAACTAAAGTGCAACACGCACCGCCGCCGGCGCGGCGCTGTGGCCGTCAAGTGCCGCCCCCCAGCACACACTGGCAGCGGCGCGCAGCGGCACCGTCGACGTGTATTTCCCACCCCAGCCCGCTAGGTGGCTGTATCTACACTAGTTGCCAACGGATGCCAACTGCTAGTAACGGAAGAAGAAGAGGAAAAACTTTTAGGCAGCAACAATTTGGATTTCACGGGTGAGTTTCTTATCAAAGTCGTCTTATTAAAAATTTGAAACAACCGGAGTTGATACTACGGCGGCCGGGACGTACATAAAAAGCTTTTCTCGCAGCGCCGCCATGAGCGCCGGCCGCGCTGGAAATAGAGCAGTGGGCTGAAGCAGAGCGGCGCGGCGCGGCGGCCGGCGCTAGTGTGGGTTTGTTCATAGAATATAATGGAGGCGGGCGTTTTGACGCGCGGCGTATGGCGGCGGTGTGTGTTGCACTTAATGATGTGGTTCAAGATCAAAGGAAGTTATTGAAGGGAATTAAGGTGTGTGTGCCAGTAAACTGTGCTAACAAGAACTGTGACCAAGAAAATGAGATGGAAGTCGTCCAATGGACAACACTAATGCACAGTTTCACTGCACCTTGACAAATGATGGATTTTCAGCTTGTAAAACTTAAAGACACGACTTGCCTGCTCAGCACTGCAGCTTATGTTCAACCACACTATTATCAGCAACAAAGAGGATTAACAAAGTATTATCCTCTCACCCCCACATCACATCTACAAATCTCAAAACTGTAGATTCTGTCACCAGCACTGAGCCTCATTAATATAGTGAGGGCATCTTAGCCACACAGCATTATGATAATATAAGGAAAATAGAACAACATTAAAAAAGGTAGAATAACAGAAGTTCTATCCTGAAAAAATGTGTTACATTCTCACATATTATGCTGCAGAACAAGTAGAAAATAAGAAATTGGTAATTACACTGGAAGGTCACTGATCACATAATGAATTAGACATGTGCACTCAGTAGAGTGTAGATCTCCATACAATTCTTGTGATGTCACCAGACTTTGCGCAGCGTGTTTCAGAAGCGTCCCAGAAGCTGATAAAAATACACGCCTTGTTTATTTTGACAGAGACAAAGCACCTTGCACAGAGCAGATCGAATTTTCCTGCAAACTGTCACTGTATGTGAAACACAGATACAATATAATTATGAAGATGACTGTAGTTTTAATAACTGAAACACAGCCAGATATCTGTGATGATATCTGTCGTTTATGACTTGACTTTGAACGGTATTAACTTGGTCTGTAGGCTACAGCACATAGGAAATAACAATAAACACAAATAAAACAGACTAAAAAAGAAACAAATTAACTACATAGCCCACTTACTTGTGATAGAAGCACAAATATCAAGGAAAAATAACCAAATCAACTCTGACACAGGCAGAGAGGCTCAGAGGAAAGGAAAATTTAAAATAAGATCTCTTCATTGTCCAGCATATTTCTTCAAGACATAACTGAGCTTGTTATAACATCAGTGAGAGATTTTGACCATTTCCTTATACTTCCTAGATTCAGCTCCTGACTGATCCTAATTTGCAATCTTAAAATGCTCATTTTCTGTCATCTTTATTTGTCTGAGACAATTTTATAAATTTGTCTCTATGATCAACTGCAGGTATTTTGTATTTTGGCCTCAGAGTTGAGAAACCTCTGAGCACAGCAAAAGAACTCCTGCGGATTTATTCTTTTGCTCCTTATTTCTCCAACGTGGGTGGGGGGACAGATCAGAATTCTGCTGATATGTCCTCTGTACCATACATCCCTGGAGGATCTTCATAATAATTGGCTATTGCGGTGTGAATCAGTTGCTGAAGTTCAGATTTTTTTAACTCTCGGGAATAAGCATGGCCGGAATTTGCGTCTAATCGCATTTCTACATTGACTTTACATGTAATTCACATGTGCAAATTGTTTTATTCGCGCCTGGTGTGAACGTAACGGGAACT
Source organism: Epinephelus moara (assembly GCF_006386435.1). Taxonomy (NCBI): domain Eukaryota; kingdom Metazoa; phylum Chordata; class Actinopteri; order Perciformes; family Serranidae; genus Epinephelus; species Epinephelus moara. Next base: position 42,647,207 of record NC_065510.1, read on the forward strand.
ATTTCATATTGTAACGTGCCTGACTGTAGTGGATCTTATCTTATTGGGTATGGAATTAATCTGCAGGTGCTCCAGTTCAACTTGAGACCAAACTTTTCTATGGGTGTCATAATGAAGGCCAAAATCTGACCTGCAACAGACAGCAAGGCTTGTTGGAGTGGTTGGAGTGAGGAGTTGGCAGTCAACAAGGGTATGAAACAGTCAATAAAACAGGTCGGTGGTTGTTAACCAGGAGAGGTCATTAGGCATACAGTCACCAACATGCACACAAAACATTAGACTGATTGGTCCAGTAGTTTGCCAGATAAATTGCAGACAGACGGACACACACTCTCACACATGCACACATACACACTCACTCTCGCATGCACAAACACAACCAAACGCATGATCCCCTCAAGGCTTACCTGTATTCAACACATAATATACTACTTGGAATTTCCCACAGTGAAGTCTTTAACAGAGTGATAAGATGATGAAAAATGAGTCTTTACTGCATATAGATGAGAACAACTTCTAAAAAGTGCCTGTCATTAATAGTAGTGTATTAAACTATTTATGGGATATTTTTTAAGGGAATACTACGCCCATTTTCAATTTCATACATGCTATTCCTATGGTCTAAAACTGTCCAAAAATGTTAGTGCACATAAACAACTCTGCTAAATCTCAAAACTAGAGAGCTAAAACTCAAACTTGTGATATCATCACGTTTAAGTCTGGTACTGCTTAACTGAGAGCACCCATGGGGATGTTCTCTTTTCAGTTTCAAAACTGAGAACACTTAGGTGTGTAAAAAAAAAAAAAATTGGGTCCACAAAATCAGACTTCCATTCATTGTCTATGGAGCAGCTCCAAACTTGATACCCTGTAACATCACAGGTTTGAGACTTACTTCAATATTGATTGAACTTTCCCAGGCCATGGAAATATTATATAATAATGGAATTCTTAATTGAAGTGGTGTTCCCCTCTAAGGTGCTGTTAACCTAGAAGTACAAGAATGTTTTGTGATAGATCAGATGTCATCTGCCATACCCACACAGTAAGCATGGGTTTGGTGTGTCAGGTTAGATATTGAGGTGAGATGAGTGTGAGAAGAAATTTCAGTAAGCGGACATTGAGTTCTTTGTATTAGCTGCCTGTTTTGCTATACTCCAGGGTCTGTGCATGCATGTTGCCAGTTCTAGTGACTGTAAGGTGCCTCTGGGTGCTATGGAAAGTCCGAACAGACACAGTATAGGATGAAGCTCACAGGGAGCATGCAGCGTGAGGAGCTGGTTCCACAGCATTGCATGGACAAGGCTTGGTGATAACACTTGCAGGAGAGTCCCATTTGTAAGTGCTGAAATAGCTTGACGTCACTGTTGTGTAAAGCAGATGTGCTGCCTTTAAGGATGGTCTGCATCTGCTTGGGCCATCTCTGTTGAACTGTCAGTTACTGAACAACTGGCACATGTTGTTTATGCTTGACAATGCAGGTCTGCTGTGAAATGTGTTGCCATAGCGCTGGTCTATTGTTAACAGACTATGCAGTATGAAGACACACCCATGGTAAATGTGCAGGTGCTGTGTTTCATGTTAAACTGATGAATCACAGATGAATAACACTATAGCAATTACAACATATTACAGTTACTGAACACAAAAACATCGCCCTACCTAGTCAGTTAAAGCTGACACATGTTTAAAACCAAATCTATTAGATTCCAATTATCTTGAAAACAAGTAATGTTTTTGTTTTGTCTTGCATCATCAATCCAGCGCACCCTCTCCTTTACAGTGGTGTGCTCTGTGTTGCCAACTTTATGCCTTTCTCGCAATATTAAGTGACTTTTCAGACTGTGCGACTTCATTTCTGAAAAGCAACCAATGACAAATTTGGCAACTTATTGAGAGCACGTGAGAGAGAGAAAGTGACAGTCACAGTCCATGACGCTTCTGCCAGCAGTGGGGTCTCTCCCTCACCTCCTCCTCCTGTTCATATGTATTTATTTTATATTTTATTTATTCATTTTATTATTTATCTATTTATTATGTTTATTATATTATTCCATTTTTAAAAACTTTTAAAAATTTGTTTTAGTTGACTTTCATTTAAAGTTCAAGAAAATCCACTGTTTAAAAAAAAAAAAAAAAAGTTCAATAAATGCATGATGTTTCCAAAATCAGTAGGCGTGTTCAGTATTTGTAACCTCAATGACTATGACTTTTGCCAAAACTGAGCAGCCTTACTGTACAAGAAAAAAACTTTACCAAGGATCCATGGCCATGAGATGTAAGCTGTGGACCAAGGCAAGCTAGCTTAAAGCAACGCTTACCTTTCTGGAAATTTTACACTTTTCTTTGTTTAGGTTAAAATGCTATTAATAAGCTGATGGCACACTAAAATGTAAGTGCATTCCACCAGAGATAAAAACTCATAATTATACCATTCTCATATGGTTCTAAGAAAACTCCGACTGACCGAATGCAATGATTGACCGAGCATCCTGTCTGTCTTCCCGGGTCCATGTCATTGGTCCAACAGCCCATTGGTCCGACATCCCATTAGTCTGACGGTCCGCGGTGCTGAACGGCTCCCGGCGGGCGTATTTCTACCTTGATGGTGCGCCGCGACCGGCTCTGAGTCAGCTGGGAAAGGCTTGAGGCAAAGCAGGCTCATGGCTTATGTGTTTGCCACTTTCTTTTTCATTTTAACCCACACCATGATCTTTTCCTGACCCTAACCAAGTGGTTTTTGTGCCTAAACCTAACCAGACCTTAACCACAGGGCATCATGATGATTTCGGAACGGACTTCGGAACAATGGGTTTAATATGGTCGGAACAATGGGATGTCGGACCAATGGGCAGTTCCCGTCTTCCCCACGTGGAGGCCTCCGACTGACGTAACCGCTCGCATAACATCCTGACCCCGGATAAGTTTCAAAACTCCGGGGTTGTGTTTGACTGTGCAGGACAGGTAACGTTATGTTTAATTCGCTTCTAATATAACATATAACGTTATATGACAACACCGCATCCAGTTGCTAATGGCTAACGTTAGCCTGCTGTAGCGTAGCCTCTGAAACATTAACGTTATCTTCCGTGCGTTTCCACTTACTAGTAACATTAACGCTACTATCTAACATTAGCACTGTAACCTTATTCTAAAACTCATCAGTCATCACTGACTCCGGTTGAGTTTTAAAACTCCGGGGTTGCATTTGTAACGTTACACTTGCCCTCCTCTTCCGTGTATCTAACGTTACCATGCCAATGCCTACGTCTATCATAGACGTAATGAGGACGTACTGAAGGAGGGGGGAGTAGGCCTTTGGAGGGAGGTGGAGTTGCAGGAGGAGGGGGATGGGACTTTGGAGGGAGGCGGGAGTTGTGGATGTTCAAATTTTTTCTAAGTGCTGTGTGAAATGCAAGAAAGGTAAGAGTAGCTTTAATTTATATAGTGTGGAGGTGTGGTGAATAACATAACAGGAGACGGAGATGAGTCGAGTCTGCTTTACTCTCCACATAAAATAATGTACACTGTACAGTGAGGCAACGACATGCTAACTGCCGGAACCGGAACCACCAAGCACTCTGTTCTACTTTCTCTTTAAGGTACAGTCCTTTGGTGAATGTCTCTTTCAGTTTCTCTGTATGGGTCACCAATAGCACATTTCATACACCAAGGCAATTCAAAGTGCTTTACAGAGCAATAACATGTAAAACATGATAAAGGATACAGATTTATAATAAAATAGCAAAGGGAAAAAAATATAAAATTAATTACTAAATAATCTACAATGTTAAAAAAAAAGCACCATTTAAAAAAAGCAAAAGTGCAGACAAGAGGTGCAAAGATAAAATAAAATATTATTTAAAATGATTAAAATAGAGTTTAAAATTAGTTTGCACTCTATACAGGGTGGAGTAGGCAGGAATGTTTATAGCTTTCACTTAAAAGTGTTCAGAGCCGGGCCGTGTCTAACATCATCTGGGAGGTTATTCCAGCCTTGTGCTGCATGATAACAAAAGATGGCTTCACCATGTTTTGTTCTGACTCTCAGGACGGTCAGTGGGCCGGCCCCAGATGTCCACAGGGGGTTCATATGTCACAAACATGTCAGAGATATATTTGGGTGCTGAGCCACAGAGTGATTTATATGCAAGCAGCATGATTATGAAATCAATTATTTAAATGACAGGTAACCTGCGTTACCTGATTTTAACCAGTGTAAGGACCAACACTAAAAGGAAACTTTGCAAAGGCCACCGCAAATCACTTGATGACACAATAACATCACTGTAAAAGTTGAGGAGGAAGTAACACGGAATACGTCAAACAAAAATACCTTCACTGAACATGTTGAAATTCACAACAATAGCTATAAACACAGGACCCCAGAGGCAATGACTGAGACAGAGAAAAACCAAATCAAACCCTGACACACTGCAGACAGGCAGCACCCATTCCTTTATGTATGTTTTAACAGTGTGCACGTAGTTACTTCTGCAGTAGCTCAATAACATTTTTTCAGTGGGTGTAATTTTAACTGCTGCACAACTGGTGCACAGTGGGAAAATCAAGAGCATCAGTGTGGTTCAGATGGGTCCCAGTTTTAAACAGTATACATATTAACTGTATTCAAAATGAACTACTTGTATTACTTGTCATAAAACTTAACCCACAGTGTTGTTTTTTAGGTTTAAAGTGAATTTGCTTTCGCCATTTTGTACTCAATCTCCACAAAAGCAAAAATGTATTTCAAAAGATTTAATACATTTGTGTTCTGTAAGGTCTTGTTGGAGCTGTCTCACAACACAATTTATTTCAAAGCCTGTCACTTAAGTGACCCCGCCCTTAAAAATGCCTAACTTTAAGCCTTGAAAGAATGTAAACAGTTGAGTTACAAAAAAAAAAAAAATCCCCCGGTGCAGTTGTCATGAATGTTGACATTACCTATACAGACCAAAGCCATTTTTTGTACCAGGCTGTGAACATGTTTATTTCTGCATGGGGGTCTGTGGGGATTTACCCTGTTTTGGATCCAGCCTTAAGTGGTCATTCAATGAACTGCAGTTTTTGGAACTTTTACATTGGCTTCATTTCTCAGCCTGGAAGGTTGCTGCTTGAACAGGACTTGTTTAGAGTTTGTGTGTGATGTGGAACTGGGGTGCAGCAAATTTCTGACCATGATGAAATGTATGTATACTACATGTTTGTATGCTGTATGTACAGAGGAATTAGTTTTATAATACAAAAGTGCATCTTAAGTGTTTGTGCTTAAGGAGTCTTAATCAGGAACTTTTCCGAAATTTACGAAGGTTGTGAAATGCTGGAGAGAAGAAAATAAGTCATTCATGTAATGGGAATCACACTTTGTTTGGCTACTGTATTGGAAAAGGGTACTGTTTCATCAGCAGCCAAAACACATAACCAGAGCTGTTTGTGTAATTATGCAGGCTACATGCTTTGAGGATTTTAGTGGGAGTGAAACTTGAATGACCTCAAGACTGTTTCAAATCCACTGTCCAACACTTTTAAAAAATCAAAATCACAAAGTGAGGCAAAATGCACTTGGAATATGATCACATCATCGACCTGGCAAAGGATTTAAAGAGCTCAAATGTACTGCTGTTTGTTCTTTTTTTCAGTATCGGGTGCTCGTGGAGAACGAAAAACAAAAGGATTGACAGGAAGGCAATTCAGGCACTCCTATAAAATATAGAAAAACAAGGAGGGAAATATTAAAAAGCCTTTATTGACGTGGCTAAATCACTAAAAGAGCCAGCATGTTTCGACCACTGCAGGTCTTGGTCGGTTTTGAAAGCCCTGAAGACGACCTACAGCGGTCAAAACATGTTGGCTCTTTTAATGATTTAGCCACTACAGTTTCCTTCCTTGTCATTCTATATTTTCTCTGTGTGCCTGGATTTCCCTACCGTCGAGTTCAGTAAGTGATTATAATGAATGGTTTAACGGTCCAGTGTGTAGGATTTAGGGGGATATATTGGCAGAAATTGAATATAATTAGTATGTTTTCTTTGTGTATAAACACCTGAAAAAAAGATAAGTTGTGGCTTCATTACCTTAGAACAAGCCATTCATATCTACACAAGGAGCATGTGTTCATCTGTGGAGATTGCAATGTTCACCATCATGTTTCTACAGTAACCCAGAACAGACAAACCAAATACTGTTTCTAGATAGGGACATTCACATTGTTGCATCAACCTTAACAGTTAGAAGCCCCTCTGCAATAAACAGCGTCGGAAAAACACTGATCTTTAACATAAACTGCTTTATTAAGTGTTTTTTTTTAACTGGTTTAGATCACCTGGTCTGTTTGTTTTGGAGAGGAAGAGACCTCTACAGATAATTCTGCCCCTGTTAAAAAGCCCTGAACATCTGGACCTTAGGTTATAAGAGAAAAATGTGAGCACACATTAGCATGTGGTGGGTGGGCTACCCATCTCTGACATGCCAAACGCTGTAGGAGAAACACTGATTTGTAACATGAAACTGTTTCTGTGTATTAACCACTTTAAATTACCAGGTCTATTGGGTTTGGAGAGGAGAAGATCTCTGCAAATAATTCAGCTTACTGTAAAAAACCCCTGGACATCTGAAACAGAGAAAAGTTGAGCACACATTAGCAGGCGCTGGGCTAGCAGACCACGATGTGCCAAACCTTGTCAGAGAAACACTGATTTGTAACATAAATCTGTTTTATTCACTATTTTCTCTGGTGTAAATCACTTGGTCTGTTTGTGTTGGAGAGGAAGAGACCCCTGCAGATAATTCTGCTCTCAGTTAAAACCTCCTGAACAATGACCATGAAGAAATTCTAACCGGAAGAAGTTTCAGCTGGTTGCAATCTGCAATCCTCAACACAAGCTGCCCCAAATTTCACACTACACCTTTAAATGATTCAGAACCACTGAAACAAAAATCTATATGTTTCCTTGCGGGGAACTGGATTGAAAAAGCCAAACACTGAAGGATTAATGTAGTTATATTTATTACTGTTTTATTAATGTTTATTACACTATTTCACAAACATATTTCATTCAATGCATCAAAGAATGCAAACATTAGATTTAATGACCTCTCATTCTTCTCAGGTCATTCCTTATATAATCATTCTCCCCTTATCTTCACCTATTTTTTTACTCCCTCTCCTTCCACTGCACTTTTCTGTACTCACTGTCATGTCTAAATCCTCCCCTCACTCTCAGGACTTTTCCTGCTCCAGGGTCTGTGTGCGTGCTGCCAGTGCTAGTGACAGCCTGCGGAGCGCCCCTTGGTGCTGGGGGAACTCCTCACACATGCGGTGCAAAATGGTGCTAACAGTGTTCACACGCTCCATCTGGTTCTGCAGAGTGGCTTCCACGGATTCGCTGGTGGATAAAGCTTGGTAGCTCCCCTCACACACACCCTGCAGCTTCTTGGCATGGCTCTGTAGAGCCACAAGGTGAGCTAAGTTCTAGGGGAAGGGAAAGACAAAGAATGAGTGTGGGTATGTTTATAGCTGTCAGTTGTTTACAGCACTGAACACAGAAGGGGGAGAAACAATGAGTAGTCTGGTAATCTTTGTGTGTGGGAGTGGTTTTCTATGAATGGAAACTATGACGCTCAAGTCAGTAATTCCACAGTCATGACTACATGACCCAGAAAAATCCAATAAACATTCTCACCACACCTTTGTGTTACTCAAACAGAGGTTGAATGAGCATATTTCAGTTGATTTATTGACTTGATTGACAACAATTAATTATTACTAGTAGGTAGTTTAAACAATTAAACAATTTAAATTTCAAGACAGGGAGGAGTCAGTTGCACACACAATGTAGGTACAAACCAGTGTTACAGCTGATTTACAGTGTAATTACATGGTAGCATGTATGAATGTGTTATAATGCATGACACTGTACAGTATGTGCTCTTTACCTTGTCTTTGGTGTCCTGGAGATTTCCAAACTCAGCGTCAAGGATGTAGCTGGTGCTGCAGAGTTCTACCAGCTGCTGCTTCTGCTGCATAAGCCTGTCACTCAGACTCACCTGGCTCTCCCCTAGCTCCCTTATCACCTGAACATGCTCTTCCACATGCTGAAGACATAAATACTGCATTTGAGATAACTGTACAACTTTAGGCACATATGTAGATATGGAAAAACCCTGTCCCGTACTTTGTGAGTGTCCTTGATCCTACGCTGCAGACCCTGTATGACACGTTTCAGCTCGCCCTTTGTAGTCTGTTTGTGGGAGCTGTGCATCATGGCCTCCCTGCGCAGGACAATGGTCTCCCTCCTTGCCACTGTTGCTTCACTCTCCCTCAGAAGTTGCTCCTGCTGCTTCATCAGCTGGTTGAGTCGCACCTACACACAGGCCCAGCCTTTCATTCTGGATCACTGTAAATGTTTGCTTCATCCAAACCAAATACAATGGTACTGTTTGGGATGACGTTTTACTTTCCAGACATTTTTATGCCTCAGATGAGCAAGTTCCAAAATACAGTGTTGATGAATGAAATGAAGAGAATGAAAATGATAAACATTTATGTTGAGATGTCTGATATGTATGTTTTGACTCTACGGTCAGCATTACCTAATTTATAATATGTGCAGTAGCTTAACATAGAATACTTATGTTATAGATGATAGATACATGGACTAATGGTTATCAAGCCCCTGAGCATTTGCTATGAGGGCCATGAAGAAACTGTATGATTGGGCTAAAATCATGACTACATTATATTTTTATAAACATTGTTTTGAGATAATAACATGGAAAGGCCGGGAAACAGGTTTGTTAACAGTAGAAAGCAGCATGGAGGCCTGTGAAAAATGTCGCTGTGTTTACTTTTCTTTTATATCTCTTACTTATTCAGTCTCTCAGTCCCTGCTGACAAAATCTGGAATGATGTTTGGGCGCTGCTTGGACAGAGATGGACGGTATTTCGTAGCAGTTGGCCATTGCATCGCAACAGGAAAGGTGATATCGGAGCCGATAAATACCCATGACTACTGCAGAGTAATTTGACCTGGGTATGAATGCTGATTATAACCTTTCCCATTATATAAAAAAGGCAGATGTTAGCGGGTGTTAGTGGGGTTTTTTGTGCAGTGGGAAAGGGGCTTTAAATTGTTGATATTCTGAAACATTTTGCTGAATCTCCCAGAGATCATACAGGTTATGAATTACAGATGATGTTACCAAGGATGTCCAAGTCTTCAGACAATAGTGTTCAGAAAGGTGTTAGGGGATTTCTGTGCTCTTTAAATTTTACTGCCTTATTGTACATACAGTACATGTATGCACATACAGTATAAAGTCAAACAGTGGATAACAGCTCAATATTACTGTTGATTGTCTCCTTGTGTAATCATATTGTGTGTTGTTGTGATTACCTCCATACGGTGTATCTCAGCCTTCATCGCCTGGATTTCTCCCTGGCCCACCTCCGAGTCCACGACTGACAGAGTCTCTTTAACAAGCTTGATCTTCTTCTCCCACAGCATAATCTGCCGCCTATTGGCCATACACGTAAAACACAAGACTGTAAAAACCAGCACCCAGTATGTGTGGTGTGAGCTGTTAATGTAGAGGGAAAATGACAAAACCAGACTGATGTGAGCTGTCAATAACAGAAGGTTTTCATTTCAATAAATAGGCCATTTTTATGTATTAATTATTGGAAAATCAGTGTCTTGACATCTATGAATCTGTATATTTAACTAACTCAAATACCCTTAAGGTAGCATTTTCTAAGCAGTGATCTAAAATTAGCTGCTAACCATAACAATCTGCTGTCTGCATTTTTCTGCATAAGGTCAGCATTGATTTATAAGAGTAGGAATGCATATTTTTGTTTCACTCATTAGGGAATAAAATTTATCAAGTTGCCATACAGACAGAAATATGAATTCATATTGAACAAGCACAAAATAAATAAGTAACCAACTCTGCCTCCAGCAGACTGTTGAGGAGTCTCTCTTTTTCCTCCTGGGTCTTCTCGTGCTTCATCTGCATCATGATAGAGTCCCGCTCTGCCTCCTAAACACATTACACTATAATCATTTACTATTAAAACTACAGAAAAGAACGAACTACAAGATGAATTTAACAATCATGCTGTGCCTTAAGTCTGTGAAGGAAGTCTGTCTCCATCAGTGCGTTCTCCTGCTCCAGTGCCTGGCTGAGCTGCCCCTTCTTGCTCAGATGGGTGTTGAGCCTTAGCAGGTCTCCTCTCAGTATCTTCAAATTCTTGTCCAGCTCCATCTCCTCACGGTGCTCCACTTCAATCTGACCTGGTGGGGTTGGAGTTAATTTAATAGAAACTTATGTAAGAGTGCATAGGAAAGGTCACAGCACATACTGTATAAATGGTTTCACTATAAAAACAGATGTTCAATACAGAAAAACCCTAGTTACATTCTCAGACCTGCTGTTCACAAGCTTACAAGCACTAGTAGTATAACTGACAACTGAGTTTGACTGACTGACTTGGACCTGTGTACCTGTTTGTACATTTGTGTGCTTTTTCATAACTATATTACTTACTCTCCCAGCGTATTTTCTTCTGCTGTGTGCAAGTGTACTCTGCCTGCAGTTTGAGCATGTCCTTGCTGTTGGTTCCTATCTCCTGGGTCAGTCCTACTAGAGTCCCCTGCCGTCGCATCCAGAGCTGCTGGTTACTCTTGACATTGGCCGCCAGCTCCTTGATCTGAGCCATTAATGCGTCTACCTTGATTTGCAAAGGGCTCAGGTCCTCATGCTGGGAATGGAGACATACAAACCAAACAGACAGCAAGTGTTTTTTATATGTGATTGTTAATAGAGCTCTGATTCTCTGCCCAAGTCCGACTGGGCCCAACCTGATCTGTCAGGTTCTGGCCGGGCCAAGCTGTGATTTCTCATTATTCTCCCAGGCGTCACTCGGGTCTTTAGCTGTGTGTGTGTTTTTTTTTTGTTTTTTTTAATGAAAGTGACGGTTCTGCATAAATGACAGGAGTTTTAATGGACTGAATTAAAGGGAAAAAAAGTGTGTGGGGGGGCTGCGACTGATAGAGGGAATGTGACAGAACAATGGAGTAATATAGTGGAGAACCATGGCAAGAGATAGAGCATGCATTGGAGAGACGTGGAAAACGAGGGGTGCTGCCTGCTCTGCAGAACCTGCATACATGAGCGCACAGAATAAATAAGGAAGAGAAGGAGAAGTGGTGTAGGAAACACATCAGCTTGTAAGAAATGTTTCAATACTAAAAAAATATATTATAATATATAAAATATAATAAATAACATTTAGAAATAGAAATTCTGTTTTTTAATTGTGCTCCAGCCCAAAACTGCTGCCGACAGAAACTGTGCAGGTTCATGTAGGGTTGGGCCTGATTTTCGGGCCTGAACAGAGCTCTAATTGTTAAGACTGTCAAGTTTGCAATGACTTTATATTCCAACTAAACAACACACAACCAGGGATTACTGTTTCCTCAAAATTTCTCACCCCAGTGCTGGCTGCAATTTGACATATCTTTTTGTTATATTTGGCGATGCTGGCCTGCTTCTGCCCGATGAGTGTGACAAAGGAGGAAATCTTAGTCTGGTTCGCTGTCAGTAATTTGCTGTACTTTGCGATCTCCTCGTCTAGGGCCCCCTGGGTGGCAGTCATGCTGTCCAGATGTTGGCTGACCTCGCTGCCTTCCAGTCCCACCGCCAATATCTCATTCTCCAGCCGACACAACTGATAGATCTACAGAGGAGGAAGAGACAATAACAAAATGTATTATTATTATATAAATGTATCTTAATCCTTTGCATATTTCATACAAATTGTTTGTAATGTGTTTTTAATGTTCCATCATCTGCACATTATAATTTTTGCAGTTTTGGCATCCTCTTTGCTGTTTAGGTCCCCAGCTGTACTCCTTTCTGTAAGACAGGCCCACTTAAAACTGAAGCTCTAAAAATATACCGTACATATTCAATAATGATAATATTAATGAAAACACTTTTATTGATGTGTATATGGGAGGTCTCTATGGAAAGGGACCTTGGTGGATGGATCTTTGTTTCCAGTGTTATGAACCTGCACCTTTGCAGTGAATGACGGACACCCTTCATACTATGCTGTCCACAGGGCCTGACACATTCTGAATGATTTTTCTATCTTTCTAAATTCCATCCTTACATTCTCCTTCTTGAGCATGGCTATTCTGCTGGTGAGCCGTTGGGAGTGCTCGGCAGCCTTGTTGTGGGTGAGCTTCTGCTGGATGTGGTTCATGATCTTGTCCTCCAACTCCAGACGCACAGCACTCTCTTTCTCCAGCTGCCTCCTCTGATTGTTCATTTCTTCTTGGTGACTGTTGGTTTCCTAGGACAGGATGAAGGAGGGAAGGTCACGTAGGAAGACACTGGGCCTTGTGTGTAGAAATGTTCTTACACTACATACAAAATAAGTGCGCATGCAAAATTACCATCAGATTCATGAAACCTTCTCACCAGCAAATTGTGTTTGTACCACTTTGCGTGTTAGTGAATCAAAATCATTCTAGGGGCTCGTTAAGGCTCAATGATATGGAGATGGACAGAGTCTTCTGTTTGTACTCTGCGTTTGTTTCATCTGTATTTGTGTATATTTATTGAAAGCTTACGGATACGGATGAAATGGAGCAGTAACACCAGAGATTGTGGAGGCTTCAGCTGTAGGAGATGACGAAGAAATTTAAATAATGGCTGAGCCGAACAGACCGATAATATAGTTAAAAGAATTCTCTGACCACATGTCGGGATGTATTTAATGGCCACAGAGACCACCACCATTTACAACACTGCCTCCATTTATAGGTGGGCCTGCAATACTACAACCTCCTCCACCATCACCTTGTTTGTTGACGTATGAAACTTTAGACTCTGTCCTCTAGTGCCATCTACTGGCTGTATCTATGCCAAAATGATGCACAGAAGTATGAGGACAATGATGTGAGGACATTGACGTTTACAATGTTTGAAACTTATGTATCAGTTTCATACATAAATGGAGTATAAATTAGCCTTAAATTGACTTGCGTGCACCTGCTATCTGCAATCAGCACAATTACACGCCCCCATTTCTCTATATAAGGAAGTATGTTTGCCTAGAGGTGTATCATGGAGAAAGCGGTGAAGATGTTTTTGTATTAGTGAATGTCAGTTGGAAACAGTTGGCAAGCCATTCAGCACATTCTTAAGACATTTTATGTCAGTCTAAGGCACGAGCTGCAAAATCTTCCAGCAAGGATAGATATGCAATCTGCCCCTGCTTGGAGCTATCGTAAATAAGAATCTTTTATATTCTCTTTATATATGCACAGTTTCATGACACTAGACATTGGTGGGAGTGTCTCATCATTATAGACCTCCGATCATTATAGACTTCACTGTAGACCACGTCAATAAGAACAATGAAAACCCGAACTGTTATATTTCAACATGGACATTCTAATATACTGCCTTGTAACCTTGAACTGGGACACTCAGGTTTTACAGTTGAATATTTTAATTATGACAATGTAAAGGTGTCAATTTCATAGTTTTTTAGTGAGCTACATTTGGCCAATGCATTAGTGCATTACCAGTTTTAAGCACAGGGTTTCCCTCATTTATGTGTAGCAGCCCACCATGATTACAACATCTGTTGCCACAAATTTATTTTTTATTTTTTAGCTGGACCATTCATTAGAAGAGTTGCTGGAATATATACTGTTAGGTTACTCATTGCACCACAATCTCAGAGCACGGAGCATACTCTGGGTAAAGGCGGAGCAGCAGAATATTAGGCGCAATGAAAGTAAAAGCTCAACAGTTCATCACGCTGGGTCTAAAAGTTTACATTCCCTCGCCTCCTCAGCGGCTTCTCATCCATCCATTGATCTGATCGGATTAGTTTTCGCTGGATCAACTGACCAATTATCAACCCCGTGACTCAAACTCCACAAACTGCTGATTAGGCAATTAATGGACTTATGAGGAGTTCTGAGCTGCATTCATCGACCTGCAAAAACCTCCAAATTTAGAGAGGGAACACAGAATGATACAAATGGACACAGACAGACACAGACACAGTCACACACACACACACACACACACACTAAAAGTAAAAAGTAAAATTTGCTAATCGTCGATTGTGATTGGACACTTCTCTGGACAAATCAGGTGCAGAGCTGTCAAAATCAAAGCCTTGTTCTCTACTGTAGCTACCTTAGAGAGCCTGGTGAGGGTGCCCTCTGTTTCCCTCAGAGTGCGGAGGCAGGTGCTGTATTGGGCCTGCAGAGCCTCTTGCTGTATCTGCTTCTGACTGATGAGCTTTTGAGAGGTGGCCCCATCTGCCTGGGACCAGTTCAGCTGCATCGTTAGAGTCTCATTTTTCTCTTGTTCTTCAGTGGTGGATTTCTTGTAACCTTCAATCTCTCTGTCCAGCAACATCACCTGGTGTTCGGCTGAGCTGAGGGAAACAAGGATAGCAGCAAAGAATGAACGGATACATGCTTTTATTTTTAAAACTAGATCCCAAGTTATTATTGTGTGTCCTACAAATCTTTTGTTGTATTTCCTACATATTGCCTACACACATCTGCATGTTATTGCTTTAGCCTGCAAAACAGAGGAGAAGCAAACCAACAATCTGTCACTGCAGAGTGACACCATCCCTAAGATGCTGTTCACAAAGCGCCATCTCCGGCAGGTACATCGTTTGTTTCATGTACTATCCTTGGAATGCATTTGCACATTTAAAGTGAATCAGTAGTATAATGATATTCACTCTTCCCTTGCCCCCCTTCTCACCGCACAGCCTCCTGCATCGCACTGAAGACCTCATCTCGTCTCCTCATGCCCACCAGGCTGCTGCTCCACTGCTGCAGCAGCTGTTTATGCGTCATCACCAGAGACTCCATTTCCATCTCAGCCTGCACACACACATAAACATGAAAGGGCATAATTATTGGTTGGATTAAGAAAAACAATGGATTTTTATTAAGTTTTAAAGCTGTACTTATCAATATATTTACTTAAACAATGGTTTAAATGATGTGTGTAATGTGAAAAGGTGTCACCTGTAGTGTCAGTAAATTATCACCTGACGCTGCAGCTCTACAGAGCATTTCAGAATCTTTTAGCTCACTATGTTGGTTTTACAGCCCACTTTTTCAGCAAAAAGATCTGCTAGACTGACTGCATGCTACCTGCCTAGCATCAAACATCAAACGAAGTAAGGTGCTGAAAAAAGGTTTAGTATTTAGCAGCTAAGGAGCTTGATAGTTTTCTAAGAGGTTGGTGGAGGCCAAAACATAGCTAAAGGGAGAGTGAATATTGGACTTACATTCATTATGTGGCCACCGAGACAACTCCAAATGATTGCAAATGTTGCCCTGAATCCACTGGATGTGTTAACGGCACATGTTTATAAACATAACAGCAAAATTAACAACTTTAAAAGGTGATAATTTGTCAATGTTTCCTTTACAGCGAGTGCCTCTGCCCCAAATGGCCAAAAAATATGTGAACTGTGTTAATTTTTTACAAATTCCTGTCAAAATTGTTTTTATTGTTTGGTTTTATCTTGAACAACAACAACAACAACGAACAGCCATAAAATTAAAGGAACTATATGTAAGAAATCTAAAGCAAATAGTCGTAAAATCATCCTAATATGTCACAGAGACTAAAGAATAATGTTCATATAACATACTGTTCTCACCGACAACAATAGTACAGCCAGAATATTCGCATTTAAAAAAAAATTTTACGGTCCGCAAATCATGTTTATGTGCCAAATTTCACATGGATTGACCAAGTCAGTGAGGAGAAAAACGTGCAACAGACACACCCACAGACACACCCAGACAGTTTTTGTCATTATATAGTAAGATATATGCTGTAATGTTTGACATGGGGGTCTGTGGGGATTCACTCTGTTTTGGAGCCAGCCTCAAGTGGCCATTTGATGAACTGCAGTTTTTGGCACTTCTGCATTGGCTTTATTTCTCAGTCTCGGAGGTTGCTGTTTGTAATGAGTTCACTAATTTAGAGTACTTTCTTGGTGGCACTTTCATCCTAAAGGTATATACTGTGTTATGCCATAATACAGTTACCTCAGAGAGAGCCTCTTTGGCTGCCTGTGTCTCTTCTGCCTGAGCGTTGGCCTGGGCCTCATACATGGCAATCTGCTGTGTCAGCCTCTCCATGTCCTTTGTTAGACGCTCCACATACAAATCCTGATGACACAGGAAAATTTTCAATCAATAACAGTTGATTCATTATTCATAATCCTGATACAAAACATCTGATGTTTTTAGACTTCAGCCTGTCCACCTGCTTCAGTTTCTGGTCTTCGGCCTGGTTCTTCTCAGCTCCTGCTTTGCCTTTGGCATTCTTCATGGCTTTGACATTGGAGCGAAGATCTTCACTGACTCCTTGTATGAAGGTGAGATGCAGCGTCAGGTTGTCTAATTCCGCCTGTAACTGGGACACTATGGAGAAGATACAAAGGAGTCACAGTGCTTAAAATCTGTCATTTGGAAACACGGACTGACACTGATGCTGTCTTGCTGTTGCTGAAGCAATGCTGTATATCCAGTTGACCAAACTACAGCCTGCTTTTAATACGAAGCCTACTCTGCAATAACAAGGATGAGGTTTTAATTGAATTTTTTTTTTTTTTTTTCAGAAGAACATATTATGAGAGAGATTTTATTAACTGTGACACAACTTATATCATGTATTATCTAACATTCCCATGTAACTGCTTTTATGTAGGATGCACCTAAAGACGCCTTAGGGGCAGAACTTCAGAACATAAATACACAATTAGGATGCAGAATGAGGACTACCCCATGGACAAACACTTTAAAGAGGCAAATAATACTAATGATTCCTTATTGAGGATAGAAGGTTTAGAATCAGTACAGGTGTCCATCAGAGGTGGAGGTCATTTACGCAGACTTCTCAAAAGGGAAACTTATGGGATTTCTATACTTGATGCAGTGGTATATCCTGGTTTAAATGAGGGAATTGATTACACAGTCTTTCTTTAAAATGTAAGATATCAAGACAGACAGAGACAATTGATTTATTATCAATATTATTATTATTACTATTATTATTATTATTATTATCGTCACTATTATTATACTAGTCCATACCCATTGAGTGCACAGTTGCCCACGTGCAGTTTCACATGGTGTGAGTTTGGGACACAGGTCATAGGAAACTGCAGATTAAATAGTCAACTGAACCCATTAAGAAGAGCAATGTATTCAGACAGAGTTTTTGTGAATTTGATAGTACGATTGCTTTATTGAAAGTACAGTAGTACCATTGGCAATAGTGGGATAGTTAGTGGGCTAAAACTGTACATTAGTAGTTGAGGTAGCACGTTGAAAGGCAGATAGTTAAAGTGTTTATATGTTGTATTCACTTAAAGTGGGGCGCACTGGTAGAATGTACGAAAGCCTACCAGTTCTGCCTCTCAGTCAGGTGACGACACACAGACTCTCTCTCTCCCTCACTCACTCGCCCATCCTCATGACGCCTCGCTCTCCCGCAGTAGCTAACGAGGTTTAACGAACAGCATTCTCCTGCCGTTGTGACGGTGAAAGCAGTGGAGAGATAATTATCTGGACTGTCTGTAACCCTCGTGTGCGTGAAAGACAGACATGTAAGTTGTGATACTCATGGCATAAATAACTTTGTCTATATAGATTGTTACTTTCATATTCGCCCCTTTGCCATGCTCTTCACATTATATTCACATATATTTGTTAATATTTAGACTTACATGTTAAACAACAGAAATTACTGTTAACTTAATAGCATTTGATTTATATTGTATTTAATGCTATATGTTTCTTTATGTATATTTCAGACCACACAGGAAACAAGGAAAGGAAAAGACAGGAAAGACCATCAAATTGTAAGTCAGTCTCACCATCAGCTTTGGCTTTGATGGCGCGGTTGGAAATACTAGAATGATGGCTCTTCATCACCCCCAGCTGATCCTGTGTCTGTTGATGTTTGGCTTCAGCCTGTGCCTTGGTATGATGACGGTCATCCAGCCTGGTCTGGAGCCTGCCCAGATGCTCCTGAGTCCTGAACATCTCAACATTTTTCTCCTGTATGTGGCTGGCACCTGCCTTCTCCATTTCCAGCTGGGGCAGTGGGAGAGAGAGCACAGACAGGAATTGGACAACAAATCATCAATATACTATTATTCTTTCAGACAGTCAGTCAAACTCTGGTTTCCTTCTGTCACACACTTTGTTACAGATATTTTGCTCTGGTGACAGACATTTGGTGATTCAATCAGTTGTTTTTATTGTTAACATTTTAACATCTGTTTTTAAAAAATGTTTACTGCATGTAGTATCTAGGAAATAAATATAGGAAATGAATACAGACAGACAGACAGACAGACAGACATATAGATAGATAGATAGATAGATAGATAGATAGATAGATAGATAGATAGATAGATAGATTTCTACACAGGTGAACAGCACCATCTTGTGGACAGATTGAGACCCCATAAAAAGTGGAGGTGGAGGTGGACAAAGAGGTACAGTTGGAGAAACGTTACCTCTTTGTGTATGTTAACTTTGTGTTGTGTGCTTCCTCATGAAGAAAAAGCTGAAGAACTGTTTGAGGTTGAAAAGAAGCAAACCTTTTCCTTCAGTTCCAGGTTGATCCTCTCTAGCTGCTTTCTGAGCTGGCTGCTTAGAGCAGCTTGTTGCCTTCTGACCAGAGGCTGCCAACAGATCAAACATGGCATCAGTGACATGAGACTGGTGAACATATTTAGTGTAATGTTTACGACAGGGGTGTCCAAACTATTTGAACGGGATAATGGGAAAATAGCTGAGGGCCAGCTGCTTGTTGCATCATATGGGTTATTAGTTAAAAAAAAATCACATACAAATGAAACAAATGCAGCTGTTTCATCTTTTAATGAAAAAGTATTCGACTTTCCACTGCGTCTGACAGCGACAGCCTTCACTTTTAAATTTATGCGTCTTTGCTGTGGCTATGTCTGCTACCTCGCAGCAGTGGTTCTATGTAGCTAAGGACAATTACTCAAGAACTATGCTTAAGCGCAGATCTGAAGTACTTTAACTTTACTTGAAGATTCTGATCTCATGCCACTTTCTACTTCTACTGCACCACACTGCAGAGGCAATTATTTGACAATTTTAGTTATTAGTTACTTTACAAATTAAGACTTTTGCACATAAACCGTAAGAAAATCTACAAGTGCTGCTTTAACGATTAGTCAAAAATGAACTGGCAACTATGTTTTTTGGTCTTGTCTCCAGCTTCTCAAACATGTGGAGTAGCTACTTTTCCTTTTGATTAGTTAAATTATTTTGAATAATTAAATTGATAACATTTTTTCTGCATGTGTACTTTCACTTTAAATACTTAAAAACATTTTCCCGATTGTACTTGCATACTTTTAATTAAATATGATTTTCAACGCAGGACTTGTTCTTGTTCTATAAAACACATTATTCGCATAGTTCCTTTTTGGTGCATGTCTACGAACTGTATGATAGTCCTGCCATGAGGTGAACAGAAAAAATACAAAAATAACTTTCTTGTTTATCAATGATGTGTGGTGGGCCACATATAGCATATTTTGAAAGAAAAGCTGTGGGACATGCCTGGCTCATGATCTCACTGCACTACAGATATCTATGACGAGATTCTTGAGCACACTGTATATTGATTGAAAGGCACAAGTGTTGTCAGCAAACCTAATACACTAAGATACAAGACACACAGATGATACAGTGGCATTATTATATTCTCTGAGGAGTAGTAGACATTATTTACTGATTGCATAAATATTGAAGGAGAAGCTACAGACATGTTCAGAGTCCAGAACAATGAACTCCTCCTTCTCCTCCTCCTCCAGAAGAGGCTGCTGATCCTCCATGTCTTCTGATGTGTTAAGGTTTGAGAGGTGAAGTGTCAATGGGACCTGAGCAATGTTTTCTTGCACTGAGACACAGAAAATAAAAGACATTCTTTAACCAAGAAGCAAAATCATTTCATGGACAAAATTTCAAAACTTTTCCATGACTTCTCAAGGATCCTAATAAATAAAAAAATAAAAATAAAAAAAATAAAATATATATATATATATATATATATATGTATATATACAGTATACATATGTGTGTACTTTTTTTTTCTTGCCAAACTTGCCTTGCATTTCTTAAAACTATTCATACATAATTCCAGCTAGCTGGCATACATGAAGGGAAAGATGGAACACAGGGCAAAAGGCAAAACAATGTCACACATCGATGCATGTTAAAGCTACGTTATGTTGACAGCTACAGAAAATACATTTGACGTAATGTTACATTACTTGGAAGGTTTTCCACAGAAGATTACTGCAGCAAATTCTTTACACACAACAAAATTCCATGACTTTTCCAAAACCTTTAATGATTTTCTACTACTTCCATGAATTTTCCAGGCCTGGAAAAAATGTGATTGTGAAATTCTATGACTTTTCCAGCATTTTTATGACCATGGGAACCCTGAGAACTTGTAAATACATACTTGGGAATATTTTTTGTCCATCTTTGAAATGGATGTATTTGTGTAGTTGTCTATATTCTGACTAACACTTCTGTTGCCATATTATTCTCTTTGTTCAATGCAAATATTGTTGAGGACAATGCAGTTTAATTAATAAAGGCATTGTAATCTTACAGCACAGTATCTTGTTGCTGGACGTTAAAGTTTGTATTCAATCTAGATGAATTAAAAGGTAGTAATGATGAACCTTTGAGTTAAGGAATCATCAGCAAACCATCCTAAAAGAGAAGTCTGACCCTACTTACTGTGTCATTCACACTAAAGATGCTGGAGACATGTCTTACCACTATTTTAAAATGACTTTTTAAAAGCATAATTTGTTAAAAAGTTTCTGAAAAATAGCTTGCACCTAGAAACTGATAAATGAAAATACTTAAAGAAAGGTTTATTTGGACAGTAAGAAAACATACAATGCAATGTAAATATAGAAAAAAACAAATATGGGGCGTCGGTGGCTTAGTGGATAGAGCAGGCGCCCCATGTACAAGGCTGTTGCCGCAGCGGCCCAGGTTCAACTCCAGCCTGAGGCCCTTTGCTGCATGTCACTACCTCCCTCTCTCTCTCCCCCCTTCACGCTTGTCTGTCCTATCAATTAAAGGCCAAAATGCCCCAAAAATATCTTTAAAAAAACAAATATGCATTGTCAAAAAAGGTAATGTAAAAAAACAACAGCAAACAAACAAAAAAAACCAACAAGAAATTAAAAAAAATTCCCCTCTAGCCTACTGATTCTAAAATGGCAAAGGAATGTCTCCCAGTCAGTAACTTTTATTAATTCTTGACGCATTTTGAACATGACAACACATTTGAGCTACCAGATTTAAGAGGTTTATAAATTAATAAAATGAATGTAATGTCTCATTAAAATGAATAGGTGCCACATGCACATATAAAACTGCAGTTGGTAACCTTTTTGTAAATAAGTTTGTGTCACATTTGCCGAAACTGTCACTATATTCTGAAAGAAGTACACGAGACAGTCAGTCTGTGAAAAAAAAAAAAATCATGCTAGAATCAGACTACATGTGGCAACAACAACCAATCAGAGCCGAGCAGTCTCTAATACAACTGTCAGTCATGACAATCACTCTGTGAACCGTGGTCAAACTGTCAAACTAGGCAGCACTGACCAAATATGAATAAAGAGTCTGTCACTGCATTGCCTATATTCACCTCAAATGTTTTCAGAAACATATTTTAGTGTACTGTTCAGCTGTAAAATTAGACAGTTGGTCCGGCTGGTGGGCGGTGCTTGGTACTCCCATTTAACTGTATCCAACATGGTGGCCGGGTCACAAACGTTCTCATTTTACAGCTAAACAGTACACTGAAATGTGTTTCCAAAAACATTTGAGGTGAATAATAAGCAATGCAGTAACAGAATGTTCAGATTTATTCAGCACTGTCTAGTTTGACAGTTTGAGGTCATAAGCATTGATTGACATGACTGACAGCGATGTTAGAGACTCTTTGGCTCTGACTGGTCGTTCTCCCTTACATGCTGTCAGGCCATAGAGTGTGCCAGGGCTGACGTCAAAACCCGGAAGTTTAGCATCGCGCTGGTTCCCGGAAGAGAAACGGACTGCCAGCACTCTCGCCTGTTCGGGGGTGATGACGTTTAATGTCCCCGACAGGGTTGAGCAACTTGTTAGCAAACGCCTTTTTTACGACATGTAAAAGCTTCAAAATTCAAACAAGTAGGGTATTTACTGACGTGTTTTATGTCGTAGAACAAAACCTAACAAAACCTGAAACTCGCTTAAGCTTTTGTTAACCACAGACCTTATTTGAGGCATTTTACCAAACTCCCATTCAAAAAACGTATTGACTTTTAGACGAGAGAACCGGAAGTGCTAAAAGCGCTAACGGAGTTCCGGGTTTACTGGCACACTCTATTAGAAGTGCCAAAAGGCAGTAGAGTAGGCAGAGTGTTATGATGTTTTCTCACAAATTATCTGTCTCTTTTATTTCTGTGTCAATATAATTAGTTTCAGCAAATAAAAAAAAGTTATTTTCTTTTTTTTAATAAAAATGACCAGCTGTAGCTTTAAAGAGGTAACTGGATCGACACGAAAACAATACAGAATGCCTGAGAGCCTTACTGCATTATACTCTATTATATTAATATTTTTCTGAATTGTCACCTGGGGCCGAAACTTTGTATTTTTCGTTATATACATAAAGACATTTCCACATTAAATTGGTGCAAAAGATTCACCAAAATGCAGAAAATGAAGTGTTTGATGCTCAGAAATGAATGTAAATCCCAGACAGGGTTTGGTCACAGTTGTGACTGACCTGAATTTGTGGCTGTAGGGGAGTCGACATCTGCACCAGTGTGGTCAGGGTGAGGCTGGGGGGTCTGGCCATCAGGCTCTGGTCCTGACTGATTCTTTGAACCACACCGGGACACAAACAGAAAGCATATGTCAAGGTTCATGACAACAAGACAGCATGTAGTGTAAGACACACTGCACCGATCAGCCAAAACATTAAAACCATTGGCGGTGAAGTGAATAACCTTGATCGTCTTGTTACAGTGCAATGTTCTGCTGGGAAAACTGGTTACTTGATGTGCTCCACCCACCCGAACACCACTGCAGACCAAGTAAACCCCCTCATGGCAACGGCACTGGTCGATGGCAGTGACCCCACAGCAGGACAATGCACCCTGCCACACCACAAAAACTGCTCAGGAATGGTCCCAGGTATGGGACAAAGAGCTCAAGGCATTAACTTGGCCTTCAAATACCCCAGATCCCAATCTGATTGAACATCTGAGGAATGTGCTGTTACCCCAGAAGTGTCAAGGCATTGACACAGGACCTCTGGAGGGTGTCCTTTGGTGCCTGGCATCAGGACATTACTTTCAGATCTTTTGAGTCCTGTGGGTTGTGAGGTGGGGTACCAACACATCTTACAGATGTTTGATCAGATCAGGATCCAAGGAATTTGGAGGCCAGGTCGATGTCTTGAGCTCTTTGTCCCATTCCTCGGACCATTCCTGAGCAGTTTTTGTGGTGCGGCATGGCGTATTGTCCTGTTGGGAGGGCCACTGTTACTGAGGAGTGCCGTTGCCATGAGAGGGGGTACCTAGTCTGCACTGGTGTTTAGGTGGGTGGAGCATGTCAAGTAGCATCCACATGAATGCCAGAATCCAAAGAATTCTGAAGAACATTGCGTTGTAACAAGATGATCAATGTTGGTCACTTCATCTGTCAGTGGTTTTAATGTCTTGGCTGGTGGTGTATACTTGTATGCAATTTAACACATTCACGTTAACTTATATTATGTCCACCAAAGAAAGTGCAACATTACAGCAGGACAAAAGATGAAATAAATATCCCCATGTCTCCACAGGGAGTTGATAAAGGAGTAAGCCAAAAATGAAACCGTTAAAAAAAAAAGCTGCATGACTGTTATTTATTCCTTAGTATCATACCTCTTGAGCAGGTGGGACAGATACTTCACAGTCCTCGGCTGTTTTGTTGCTTTCATCCTGCGGCTTGCTGTCTTTGTCATTTTGAACGGGGCGTTCGTCCATTCCCTCCTCCCCACCTGCCTCACCTGCCTCACCTGCAGCGCTCTGCATTGGACCTGTGATGATGACAAAGAGGTTTGATGACAGTTACAGTACAGCTGGCTAAGAGACTGTTAGTTATGTATGAGAGGGGAGGGGCAGTGCAAAAAGGGGGAGGCGTGTCAAATATTTTTTAAGCACTGGGAGGGACTTAAGTTCCTTATTTTGATATAGGGGATGGGTCATACAATTTTAAATGGCTGTATTTTGTATTTATATTACCCCTGATTTTTAAGGAAAACATGTCTGACATATTTTCTTTAAAAATCACCAAAATACATCTATCATAGCCAGAAAGTATAAAAACAGAAATGACTGGTGGATTTTCAAATTCCTGACGGTCCTTAAACACATTATGTGAGACATAAGCCTCTGTCACAAAAAAAAACATAACCATATCTGAGCTTAAAGAAGTGACAATTCATCAACATCATTTTAATTTACATGTCTCATTTTAAATATTGGCCAGAAATAAACCGTTTGCACTAACTAACCATCATGCCCAACATGTGTCCAAAAAAACAAGGTTTTTTTCAACTCCAGGATTTCTGCTTCAACTTTTAACTTTCAAACATCAAAGTTTTTAAAATCTAATTGGAGGAAGGAGGGTCATGCATTTTCCTCTAGATCACTCAGGGAAGCTCAAGGAAAAATATTTGTGCATGAATAAAAAATAAATAAAAATAAAAAAGTCCCACCCCAACCCCTCCCCTGATGAGTAGTGAACAGTCCCTAATGTAGCCTACTTGCTTCTTATCCTTGGGCTGTTATATGGTTATAACTACTCATACAACGGTTTCGACCGAGTAACTTGATTAGACGAGGTATTCCACTAGTGCTGATACAACAGCACTGGGACGTTGCAGATGTTATGAACTTTTAATTGCATTTACGTTAATTAACAGTCGTCGTAACATCGTACCGTCGTAACATTTTCGTTAGCTGTTTTTCACTTAGCGCGCTGTCGCATCCTCGCTTACCGTAGCTACGTGGTGCATAATACACAAACCCTTCAAAGCCAGTACACGTTAACACCACCTAGCTTAGCGTAGCGGCCCATGGAGCTCAGACAGAGGTTAAAGAAAACATGAACCCATAGTTACAACAGCTGCAATAGTGAATAGCTAATCTTAGCTACTGAACAAATAATATATTTATAAATAAAATGTATATCTGAATAAAATATTACATACAATTCCCTTTATGTTAGTTAAAGCTGTAGTTAACTCACCGCCGTGGCACTGGCACCGACAAGCCGGTGTACTGACGTTGCTAGGCAACCGTCAACATCCGTTGGAGGAGGAGGTGCAGCGCTCATCATCCCAGACCGGAGGATGTGGTCAGCTCAGGGCAGCATGTCGTTGAACAAGAAGTTTGTGGGCGGGCACTCATTTTCTACTGGTATGGTAATCATTACTGAATCATTCCCAGTAGGCTCGGTTATTTACATGGCTGTCATCCTCTCCCTCAGGCCACATCCATCAACTTAATCACGTCACATCTTATTTTCCAGGTGAATTCAGTGCACCAAATAATTTTGGGTTGCTCTGTGTTTGCTAAACTATTTATCAGGGGCGTAGCACCAAATTCTGGGCTGTATGCATAAAGTCTCTGTGGACCCCTCACCCCTCCTCTCTTCACGTCTCTCACATGCACGCCTTTTTTTTTTTTTTTTTTTTACAAAGCCAGTGTGCTTTCTTTACATTATCTCTCTTCCCTTTTTAGAACCCTGATTTCCCTTTTTTTCTGGAAAGACATGACTGTATGTTGGTGCTCCAGCAGCATAAGAAGTCCCTCACTCAGCTCTAATTGGGGTGCAGACTGAACCATTTTGCACCTTTAAGGAGTGGGAGGGGCCTCAGAAAGCTTCCACTATTTTTTAATACAAAGTTCAGCCTCAGAGTCCTGCACTGGGTTGGGTATCCGCTGGTACCTGACAGGTAACCTGTAAAAAGCTGTATAACAGGTAAAAATATGTATATATACACATTCACAGGTACAGAACTGGTAAAAATGAACTTCATGGCAGCGGGTGAGAGCAAAAATATATTTTTCATTTTTCAAAATAAAGCTAATGAAAAAGATGTGCAGTATAAGTGTAATATGTTTACATCTAATTCAACATTATCAAGCCACAATTCCAAAATCAGTGACCCGTTCTCATATTCGTTACTGACGTGGAGGACTCCAGCGATGGAACTTGGCAGCCTGACGATGAGGTGGCAGCATACATTGAATTTAAGACACCCAAGGAGGATCCTTTTGAGGTTTTATGGTGGTGGAGGGTGGAGGCTTCTAAATTGTTTCCTAACCTGGTAGTGATTGCGGGGAATGTTGTCACCATCTCGGCATCGAGTGCAGCCAGTGAAAGAGACTTTTCCTTTGCTGGATTTGTAATTCAAGAACGGAGAACCCAGCTTAATGTGAGTGACTCTAGCCTGTGTGTGTTTAATTACGGGTGTGGGTCATGTTGCGAGACTTTTATTAGCAGGTGCGACTTTAATGGGTCGATTCTGATACTGGCTTTTTATGGGTATGGGCCGCTGCAGGTTTTCAAAAATGGACCTGTGGAGGACTCTGTTCAGTCTCTAAACTGATTCTAGGTCAATTTTAATTTAGTATGGTACTAATTATTTGGGAATAAGAAATTGCATAAAAAAAATTCCATTCCAGGCTTTTTGAGGGCCCTGGGTAATCAGTCTCACTTTTCACTCCACTACAACGCCCCTGCTCCTAATAAAGCATTTCAGACAGAGATACAGCAGGCGGTTATACGTAGTAGTTTCCACCACTAAGTACACTCAAGTACACAACTGTACTACACCATACTGCATTAAGCCTCTTTCATTTGACAGATATAGTTACCAAGAACTCTAGATCCAGTTGTTTTATTATGAGTTATTTATATTTGATGCTACACTATATCAATGCATTAGTAATAAGCTAGTGCAAAATCTGAAGCAAAAAACAAAACAAAAAGGCTTTTCATTGAGATTTATTTTGCTCTATAAATAAGGCAGATACACATAATCACTTAATTTGGCCTTAAAATTACATGAGAATTTTAAAAGTCATTAATAATTCACAGATACAAATCATGACATGATCTACATATATCCTCAAAAATCTTATTTCATTCTGTTTATTCCAAAGAAATAGACAAAAAAAAATTGAACAAGAAAACAAACAACAACCATAACCCACTTCATGTAGTCACTCAAAAACAAATACTTAACAAAAAGTAACCAGAGCATGACAGGAAAGACAATCATACTGGAAAAACAATCTATTATGTGTTACAGTGCTTTAGTATCATAGGAGAGCAACAAATGAAAAACAAGGCAAGAATTCCTGTAAACAATGTTAATGCAGGTATTGTAGGGCATTTGTAAATATTACCTCACAGTGCCATATCAATACAGGATGTGTACCTTTGAGTAGAGAGAGATCTGGCACTATAAGCCTAATCAAAGGACTTTGGTTTAGATTAGAAATATGACACAGTTAAAAATGTATTTTCAGAAAGGGAACCTGGAGATAAGGCTTTACATTCTTGGCAATAAATGCTCTACTATACAGCACGTACCTTAACTTTATCCAATTGCTGTACATACAGTATGGCAGGTAGAGTCTTTTTAAAGCACTGTCACATATCAAAGTTGGTCATACAAATTCATTTCCAACAATATGATCAACAATAACACAGTTAAAGGGATATTTCAGATTTTTTTGAAGTGGGGTTATGTAGAGTACTTATCCATTGTCAGTGTATTACATAGAGTAGATATCAGTCAGCATGCCTCCAGTTTGGAGAAGCAGGCAGGAGTCTGACACAGAAGCTAAGCAATGTACAGCTGTGGATGGGGGTCAGCAACAAAACACATTTCAGCCACCTATAAGAAAATCAGTATCAGTTTAAGTGTACACTATATATTATGTATTTTCACTGCTTTACCTTTCTATCAGACAAACTGTTGATTTTTCATTTGGAAATCACTGTCTGACAGTGAGGTAAAGCAGTGAAAATACTTTCAATATAGTGTACACTTCAACGAATATTGTTTTTTTTAAGGTTTTAAGTGGCTACATTACGTTTTGTTGCTGACCCCTCCACAGCAGCAGATTGCTTAGCTTTCATGTCAGACTCCAGCCTGCTTCTCCAAACTGGGGGCGTGCTGACTGACATCTAATGTAGGTAATGCATAGACTGTGGATAAGTACCTCACATGACCCCACTTCAAAAAAATCTTAACTATCCCTTTAAGCAGAAATAATGTATAGATAAATACACCACCTGGTACTCCACATGATTGAATGACACATCTGAATGTGAAGATATGCAAGATGAGATAGTGTTTATCGTAAGAAAACAAAAAGAAAACTTGTATTTGTGCAATAATTTGCATACCATAGTCAGAATGTGACTGGGTAAAAACTGTTGTCATACAGTAAGACCCAAAACTATCCATACATACATTCAATAGACATGTTAGAGTTCTCGTTCTTCTCATCAGACATACATTTTTATATATCAATACAAGATCAAAGTATACCAAGCATTTCTATCATTGCACTTACTGGGTCATTAGTATGGGATTTACATAGCGAATGACACTTCCTACATAATGTATGTTTGCTCTTGAGCATTATTTCCATATAGATATGGATAAGGGCATCATTGGCATAAAAAAAAAGGAATCTTGGCAAATGAGGGGAGGTGTTTAGGGTTGGTCACAGCACAAATGAATACTGTTAACTGTTAACACCTGATCAAAAACCGCTCACATAAAGCCACTTAAAGTTTTCATGTTTCATATGGTAAATAAATCTTAAATGAAGTATCTGAGCTTATTCAGTATACTTTTTAACCTGCATACACGCTGTTCCTTCTCAACAATGGAAGTGACAGCTTCTTCATACACTCACCATTCACTATGAAAACACCTCTAACTTCCACATACTACCTATTGTAAAACTCCACTTATTAATGCTCTATGTCACTCCTAGCCTCAGCAGCAACATGTCATCTGCAGGCTGTAAGGTATCTGGTGAATGCTTCCACATCTTCATATTCATAGGACTTTTTTTTTTTCTATATCCCCATAAATATCTGTTATTAACTTGAACCAACCCATATTCTGAGCCAAAAATGACTGTCTTCATATATCAGTCCCTATTCAATAGGTTCTTACAGTTCTAGAAATCCTTCAAAGTCAAATCACCTTTTTCTCTGGAACAATAAATACTACTGAACAGAGCAGCAAACAACAGTTTGTCTTTAGTGTTTCCTTGGTAGACTCTCCCTTGTTTCTTTAAATTCTATGAGCTTTCCTCTACAGTGGGAGAAACCCACTCACTACAGGAATGGATGTGTGTTAAAGTAGAGTCTGACCGATCCACTTTGGCTCCAGTTCCCATTTTGAGACTTCATAAGCTCTAGGAAATACTGTAAACAATCTTCATGGCTGGTTGGAGCCAACCTTCTCTGGCTGCGAAGGCTGTGGGTCCACTGTGGGGTCAACTAAGGGCCCGCTGGCTGTGCGTGGGTCCATGGCAGAATGCATGATAGTCAGCCATACATCGTCCATGTTTGGCATGACAAAGATTTTCTAAAAGAGGAGAGACAATGATGGATGGACAGTCAATCTTTAGTATTCTTGACACATTTTTGACACAGTAATCTCTTTAAACTGATTTATCGGCCACACATTGGTATTGGCCTATATACTCCCTATTGACTGCAATCAGCTTATCAGCAAATAAGATGACATTAAACAATGTCAGTGGCCAGTATTTTTCTGTTGTGTCATATTATTTTGCACAGGCTAAAAAGCAGGGCTTTAGACTAACGGCAACCCGTTGTCCTGAGGAAAACGTGTTTGGATCGAACAAAGATCCTACCCGGTACACTGTCTGGATGAAAGGATGCAGTAAACTTTCTGTCAGCTCATCAGAGGATGCACCCTATTGTTTGCCTGATAATGCTACATTGTGAACAAAAAAATCCATGTTGAAATCAGCAGGAGAGATAGTTAACATTAGCCGGTGGCCAGAACTTACTGCTGATAGAGGCTTTTCTGAGTTACACTATGATGCCTTCAAGATCTATCCACTATCGGGTGAGGGTAAATTATAACATTGTATGTAGTTTTTGGGTAGAAACATGAATAAATACAGTTGTTTGAAGGAGACATTTTTTTACCTTTTCACAGCAATTTAGAATAGATATTAGACAGGGAATCAAGATATATATAATAAATAGGGATGCACTGATATGGATTTTTTCAACCGATAAGCGATAATTACCTGCTTCTCATGGCCGATAACTGATACGATAACCGATAATTTCACATTTTTGTTTTTTAAAAAGAAGTGTATAACCTGTAGTTTTTGTCCACCTGAGGGTAAGAAAGGCTAAGATGAATTGAGAAAATATAGCTGATTTAATATTCCACAGCCCTGACCTAACCAAACCTAACTGATATCACTGTTGCTAACACAACAAAAACAAAGAACAGCTGTGACTCTTCCATACCTGCCAACATAATGCTGTGAAAAAAGAGGGAGATTATCTGGGGGACTGTCAAATGACGTACCCTCAACGCCCCTGCCCCCATATAACCCTACATGACAGATGAACATAATAATTACAAGGATGTGAAAGTAAAATGACTTTTAATCAGTATTAAATTTATAGTTAATGGTAAGAGAGAGGGAATTTATGAGGATCAGTGTTACTGTGTAACTCTGGGGTGTCAGTAACATATATGCAGACTGGAGTCTCTACTAACAGAGACAACCAGTGACAGCTAACTCATATGAACAGGTTGAATGTGCATCAACAGGTCTGCGTTACATCTGATATATGAAATGTTCATATCATCACACTTTTTATAAACACACCCAGATGCCATCTCACCATCCCACCATAGACTAGCCTACAACTACCAAGTAGAACAGCGATGTGTTGCTGATTCACCTCACACATTAACACTCAACTCAGACAAACAAGCGTGAGGCTGTGTCTCACATACACGTGAGAGAGTGAGAGAGACGTGCTCCAGATTGCGTTGCCAGGTAACGATACAAATAATCGCTATAACACCTTCAGCACTGCGTATAACCTGTGTCGGGTGGTCCAAGATCAGACCTCCCACCCACTGTGTTGGGTTTGTAGATGCTACCCTTGTTAAGTCAATGAAAGCAGTCTGGAGTGATATTGTCTGTGCTATTTATTGGCTATAATTTTAATTATCGGAATAATGCATAATAGTTCAAATGTCCAATTATTGGCTGACAATTTATCAGCCCGATATATATCGAGCACCCCTAATAATAAAAAGACTTTTAAAACAGATTAAAAAAAGTTTTCACGTTGTTTCATAAAAGATTCAATTAGTGCTCACTAATGAAGGTCTGAATGACCAAAACATTTCTTTTTTTTTTTTTTTTTTTTTTTTGATAATGAAGATTTCTTTGTTTCCCTGGCACAAAAGGGGGAATAAATAATCAACATAAAATCAAACAAAAAAACCCCACTGGTATTGGTAATTGGTAAAATTGTTATTCTAAACATCAGTATTGGTCCAGAATTTCACAACTGGTGCATCCTTAGTTTTAAGTCTCCTATATGATCATTCTAGGATCATATGATAATTGTTAAAATGTTGGATGGCCTAGATCTTTGGAATTATTTACACTGTTAGCTTATAATATTGGTGATTTAGAAGCTGGATATTATTTGTAAATATGATGGCACAGTGCAAGCATAATGCAATTTATTTCAATGGGATTGATAAAGAAGAAGAAAAAAAAAAACGACTAACATTCTGATATAATCAAGTCCTGTGTGTCTGACTATCAGAGCCTAAAAAGAAGAAAAGAAATGTAGTATCTATCAATACCTGGAATTCCTGGTCCAGTTTTTTCTCTATCCAGTCTGTAACATGAGCCAGAGTGACTTCTCTTTCTCCCAGTTTAGGGCGCGCCTTCAGTTCCAGGTGAGGTGGCTTCCTAAAGCCATACCTATGACAGAGCAGATAACTATAAACTTGACAAATAAACAAATGTAAGCAACACAGGGTACAGTCACCACCAGCAGAGGGCATAATGTATTCAACAAAGTGCTACATATTTTTTTCAATAACACATGCAGTTGCAGGGTAGAATGAATATCAGCTGTTCTGAGTAAAGATATCCTTACTGTGTATGTTTCACATGAATTAATAAAAGTATGCGTCTTGTGACTAAGTAACTGTTGACATGCGAGAGGAAAGTGGCTGATTCAGAGTCATCTGAAAGCCATTGTTATCAACAGAATTGGCTGTGTTTTGTGAGAAAGTGCCATCTCTGAGGAGATATGATTGTTTCTCACTCTGGCAGACATTAAAATTCACTTTGCACCGCATTCCATGAATAACGCAGAAGAAAAACAACTCTTTCTTCACATACCATATCCTGTCAGTGGGCGGAGGGGGTATGTTGACAGCCAGCATTCCTTGGAGTTCCTGCACCTCCACTGTAAGCAGAAGGGGTGTGTTAGACACTTCCTCCATCTTCTTCTTGATGAACTCTGTCTCTGTGGCCTTCTGGAAGTATTTGGACTTAGTGATCTTATCAACGAAGCGCATGATCTTGCTGGGTTTGTGGCCTCCAACCAAACTGTATTCAGTAAAAGGAAGGTAAGAGTTAAGGCCACATACTGAATTCAGTATTATTTTAGTATTCATTTAATGGGGCATATTTCAATGTTTATTTCAAATATTTTTCTTAAATGATTATAACATACACATTTTCAAATATTCCATAATCTCTAATGGAAATGGATTTACATGAGCAAAGAGAAAGTATATAAACTCATTCTCACCCCTCTGCTCCAGTCGAGTCATTTGAGAGCTCTGAGGAGTCTTCTTCATCTGAAGAGCCCGCGCTGGACGACTCTTCATCACTATCAGCCAGGCAGTAAGTCCGTGGCCTGTTTCTGTAAACCAGTAAACACAAATGGATTAGCATGCACACACCACACCACACCACACACATGCATGCATGCATGCACTAACACACACAAACATAGTTCTGTAGTGTTTCATTGCAATAAGTGAATGAATTTTATTGTACTGTTCCTCTGGAAACATCATTGTTATGAAAAATAATTTGGTATTAGTGTGTCTCGAATTGCATACTTGTACTGAACACTTTTTGAACACAACATTTTGAGTGCACAAGTACGCTAAGTGTGTTCACACTGCGTAGTACAGGAAAATGCAGTGTACTACTGGGAAACTCAAAACGGTCCAAAAGTTTAGTGTGGAATGATGGACACTTCTCGCCCTCAACAGTTGCCATCTTTGTGAGGTAGTGGAAGCTATGTCACAAACTTCTCAACTTTTGACACTGCGGCTGGGAACAACAAGAAGCCTATTAGTTATATATGTGTTTCACACTAAGTACCAATACTGTTGTAGAATAGAAGCCATAAGTAATATTTGTTGGGTCTGTAATGGTTTGGTACCTCAAATAATAATGTGAATGCTAATGTTAGCATTCGCTAGCTAGCTAACTTGTGCCTAGCTACGGCAACACATTTGAATCAGCACTAATGTTATGGTTGATGTTTTGGTGGAGATAGCGGTCAAATGTTGCCAATAATGCTCCCTCGTCCCTTTGTAATTTGCCGTAAAAGAAAAAGAGGTAGTTAAAACCCTGTTGTCACTTCCGTTAAGTACAAAATGGCAGTGCGAGATTTGAGACAACACAACCCTATTAAAATTAGTGTACCATGCAAGAAGTACATAGTGTACTACATTGTAGTGTAGTATGTGCTTTGAGACACACTCTAAGTTAGCCTAAAAACGTTCTGCTCAGTGCGTCTTCTGCAGTGTTTCCACTGTTTCAGACAGATGTAATTTGATTTGAAACTAAATCTAAGCTTGGCTAGTTTTCCTGAGGACTAGCATAAAATGAGCTCACTTCTCATTTACTGTAGGATTACAAGAGTATGACATTTTTATGGTCTGATAACTATCTCAGAAATACCACAGTTTCACGGTAAAAGGTATTACACAAATATTATTACTATTATCAATATCAGTTACAAAGACCCTTAAAGCAGTGGTTCCCAACCTTTTTCCTTAAGGGACTGCAATAACTGTGGTTCATCTGCAAGTTTGTGTAAAATGAAGGATTTAGATTAACTTATTTCCTGTGAATATTGATTCTCATATGAGTTTTCCTGATAATTTTAAGGA
The DNA here is from genome assembly GCF_006386435.1 of Epinephelus moara. Taxonomy (NCBI): domain Eukaryota; kingdom Metazoa; phylum Chordata; class Actinopteri; order Perciformes; family Serranidae; genus Epinephelus; species Epinephelus moara. The sequence goes on from NC_065510.1 coordinate 42,681,665, forward strand.
ACCTTTTATACAATTCTCTATCTGGATTATATAATTTTATTTTTTAAACAAACATATATACTTAATAGGCTTCTTTTATGACAAATAAAGTGTTCCTTTCACCCTGACACCCATTGTTCTATTAGCTTTTTGATTATTTTAACTACGTGCTTTTCTAATGCAGGACAAGGCTGTGAAATACAGCGTGAGGGCTCTGTGAATATAGCTTATGCTCACAGTGGCCTTATCCTTTGAGATTTTGTCAAGTTTATATTTTGAATAGAAAAGTGTATTTATTTTTATATTTATTATTTGCACTAGCACTGTTGCTGCTGACGTATAGTATAATCCACACCTTATTCAAATTGGAGTCAAATGCAACATAATTTCTTTCTTATGTGCACTGTTGACTGTGTGGATTTGAATGACAATAGTCTATCTATCTATCTTGAATAAAAAATCTCAATATCTTTCTTCACAGAAGCAAATTAAATGTTGAGATACAGGCCTATTGTATATTCTTAAGAAAAGTTTTGCATCCCCTAAAACTCTGACGGGCAGTACAGGAGAAAATGACATGGGTTGTATTTTTTTCCCCCCAACACTGTACTACATGGTATGATAACCTGATAATCGTCAGTTTTTATGCTGCAATACACAATTTCACTGTATACTGCAGCAACCATAATACCGGCAATCAATCTATCCCTGAGAGGTTCATACTATGTGCACACTGAATTTTATGGATGCACTGATCCAATACACCAGATTGGCATCAGCAAAGACCAGGGCCATCATCAATTATTTAGCAAATATCTAGCATATGATTGAGGGCCTCACAGGAAAAGTGCAAAGAAATGACATACTATATTATGCCTTTTTTGACATACAAAAACTATCACTATTGCCAGTGATATAGTCTGCATAACACTCATATTGAATTATAGTTTTCAATGTTTTATACATTTGAATGTAATAAAATGCAGACACAGTTATTTATATACAGTCAGTTATTTATTTATGATTAGCCTATATTTGCTCACTTTGAAAGGTGAGGTATAGTTGCTTGTTGTAGAATTTTTCTTTATATTTTTTAGCAGTATATTGGGTAGAGGGGACATTTTGAATATATTCGAATATTGGGGGTGGAGGGGTGGATGTTTGAAAATGGTTGTAGTTCTCCTTTAAGTGGATCGGTGATCATTGTAAAAGTCAGGGTTTTGGTGTCAATATCATAACAAAGCCTGACTGAAGCAGAGTGAAGGTACTGATAGTGGGAGAGAAAAAGTTTGATCAGTGCAGGTTGACTGTATTTATTCTGGAAGACTGTATCTTGACATGTTCTGTTCCTCTACATTGCTGAGGATGGATTTGGGGGAGGTAAACAAACAGTCAGTAAAACAGATGAAGGCACTACTAAGAAATCAGTACTTAATGAGATGAAGCACTGGGTGGTAACATGGCTAGAGACAACCCCAAAAGTATACAGGTAGAGAATGAGAGTTGTACAGAAGACCTCGTTGTTCAAAGTCAAGCAGCACTCACCAAGAGCAGATACACATCCGATTAACAGCCGCATATAGGTGGAAACCAGAAGGTAGAGAGGGAACAGCAAGAAAAGAAAGGATAAAATATAAAAGACAAAGATATAGAAAACTGAGTGAGAGCCAGACAGAATGTGACAGAGACATTTGTACTTTTTAGTGTCAAATTAAGGGGAGAAAAGCATCTTATCAAAGTGAAATTACATCTTAGGGTTCTTCTAAAATGTGTGTGCTTGACTGCTCACCCATCTTTGCCAAATTCCCCAAAACGGAAGCTTTCTCCCTCCTTGCCCAGGCGAATAAGGTTCATCTTGGTTTCCAGGGTCATCAGAAAGGAACCACTGTAGGAAATCTCCAAGTCAAACCACAGACCTAAAGGGACACACTGTGGTTATTAGAAATGTTCATCTTAGGGAAAATTTAAGAAGTAAAACTGTAAAGTGGAAGATTTGGGGGTATGAGCTATGAGGAGTAAAACAGATGACGCCACTGTCTGGTCACTATATCTACACACAAGCACAGTCATGATACATCAGCGTGTACAAGGTAAAAAGTACCAGTTTACAGATGCCGTAAATCAATCTCATAAATCTCTATATCACATTGTCAGACCCTATTTATGAGAGATGCATATGTTTTAAGGCCAGTCTCCTCGACAAAGAGCAGCTCGAGCCACAGTCCTTCTCCCTGCCTGTTAAATCTCTTCATCTTTCTCTCACTTCTTTGTTATGCCACCTCTAACATTCTTCCCTCACTGTCTTGCCCTTTCTGTGGCACCATTTGATCCCAAAGATATCACAGAAGTGAGGACTCCAACAGACTTTATGTACTTGATCCCTCCACTTAAACGAGAAAGACAGCGAAAGACTTGGTGAGGGGAGGTGAGAGAAAGAAGATCACAAGATCACAAGGTCCTTTAAACGGATGAGAAACAGTTGGAGAGCAGGCAATCTTCCCTCCCAGCACTGTTTGATATCAGCGGGAAGGGGACTGCATTAACAGGGCTCTCCCTCTGCTCTGCCAAAACTGCTGTAATCTGGATTATATTAACTCCTCAAATGCCTCAAGGGGTAAGCTATGTGTACTCTGTCTTTTCTTTTTTCTGCCTCTTAACAACAGTGGATCACATGTCCTTGAGTACAAGGAGCCACATCCAATCATGAACTTAGGTGTGGTTTCTCTTAACACCACTGGGAGGCAGCAAATGATGACAGATGACACAGGAAAGATAAATGAAGTAATTAGGCCATTAGGAGATTCTAAACCAGACCACACTACACTTTGCTGCAACTAAGATACATGTGCATGTATGCAATGCAAATGTCCCGAAGTGTGTGCACATACATGGCGCCACATTTAGTGCACAGCTACCACAGTCCTTTAAATAATCAGATTTAGATGTCTTTCTTGCATGGTTGATAGAATTTGATAGGGTCAAGAAATATAGAACTAGTAGGCCAAAAACAGGCTGTGTGTCCTCTCCTCACTGCTCAGTTTAGGTCTGAACACCAACTGATTGTGCTAAAGGACGTGATAATGCAATGTGTCTGGTGTGCTGAAGAGAAAAACATTCAGTGAGTCAGACAGAAACAAAGTGTGGTGGTGGTGGTGGTGGTGGTGGGGGGGGGGGGGGGGGGGGGGGGTAATGAAAGCAGAGAAAAACACCTAAAGCAAAAGAAGGGAAAGCAGGTTTGGAAGTCAGTTTACAGTCATTTCTGCCTAGACTCATTTGTAGCCATAACAGTTGACAATGCTTCAAATATGGATGTTGCTGCAAAGAAGCTACACATGCTATATGTAGTATACTATCTATTCATGGATGCTTCAGACACATCTTTCCCCCGGCAGCACAAAAGATCTATACAATCTGCACAACTTTAAGGTAAACACCCAAGATTAGAGTCATCAATTCAATATCTGATGACCAGAAGTCCCCCCGAACATTATGATGCAACAGTGACGTTGACCTCTGACCTTTTGGATATGAAATCTTATCACTTCATTGTTATATACTACTAGATATTTGTGTGTTTTGTTATAATTAGCATTTGAATTCTTGAATTATGGCCAAAAACATGTTGTGTGAGGTCATAGTGACCTTGACTTGACCAAATTCTATTCACTTAATTGTTCCTTGCAAGTGACGTTTGTGCCAAATTTGAATAAATTCCCTCAAGGCCTACTTGAGATTTTTTGCATTCACAAGAATGAGACAAACAAAGCCATAGTGACCTTGACCTTTGACTACTAAAATCAAATCAGTTCATCCTTGAGTCCACCCAGATGTTCGTGCCAAATTTGAAGAAATTTCCTTGAGGTGCTCTTGGGATGTTACATTCACAAAATGGAATGGATGGATGGACAACCTGAAAATGTAACACCTCCAGCCACGGCTATTGCAGATGGAGAAGCATTAAAACAGACAGACAGTTGGACAGAAACATAGAGTGAACATCTTGGAGTGTGTGGTGGATAATAATACTGTGTCTGGCTGGGTCTGGGTTCATGCTGGGCACTGAGGTTTGTTAGTTTGGGGAGAAGAAAGAAGAGCCTCTGTTAAAGCTGCTGGACACCGGGTGGAGCTTCCTTAATTGGGGTGAGCCATGTGGCGAAGAGTGTATGCTGCACATACTGCATAGACATGCCTTCACACATGAAGGTGACTGCTTGCATATATCTAGAAATGGACATTACAGAAACTGATGAGTTTGAAGCAGAGTGTATGTGAACATAAATGTGCATAGACACAAGTGTACAATGTATTCCTTGTGGAGATATGCACACAAAGACAGCTGGAGAGGTTCATCGATCCAGTGCACTCAACAGGCTTGTTCCAGGAAGGAGCTGGGTGAGACACGTTAAAGGCAGAACTTGAGATGCAGGGAGGATACAGCCACTGTAACACCAGTGGAAATCTCAAAAGGGAAACTAAACTGACCGTTTCCACTTAACGTTTTTTGACTAACACTTGAAGGCAAAAGACTATTGATCATAGAGAGACAGAGCAGAAAAGAGGTCTCTGCAAAGGTCTAAGCTGTAGAACACAAACCTGCACAGGGCTCAGTATAAATGCTTTCATTTATCCTTAGTCTCGTTTGGAGCATGTGCCTCTTTCCTGCTTCTTTTCACTCCCAAGCAATATGTCAAAAAATGAAGCACTTTGCTGTTTTAGATTGACAGTAGGTAACGTGGACCAATAACAATCCGTTAGAAAGAAATCAAAACATTTGGCAACATATTGCAGTTTCTGAATGAAAGTGCAATTAAAGCTGACAACCTATCCACAACATCAACAAAACGGTGGCCTATATACACACTGATTGTGTCTGGAGTGGCTACTGAGGTGTGTTTTGCCTGGAACAGTCCCAATACATACCACTGCTGTCTCAGTTGGATATGCAATCAATTCCTGCTCTCATTATAGGGTTGTGTGAGTGCTGCAGTGATAAAAATGAGGCGGTGACTCATAGCACAGGAGAGAGGAAGGAAAACACTGAGACGAAAGAGCGAGTAAGGACACAAAGAGGAAGATGAAATGAAAGGGAATGCAAGAGGAAGAGAAAAAGTTGGAGATTGTACATGTGAAACAGCTGAGGAGACATATCTGTCACTGAATGGAAGGGAGAATGAGAGAAGCAGTGTGGTACAAAGGCATGGAAAGCTCATTGCTGATACATGTCTAAAAGTGACATACAAAGTGCCTTCTGATCAAAACTAGACAACAGTTAGCTGAAAACTTCAGCGCTACTTGAGCCAACATGGTTGTGCAAGTGGCAGGCAAATGTACAGTCGCTAAGAAAGCTAAAGCCTCACATAGATAAGCCTCGATTTACCCTCAGATAACTAGAAGATCTGCTACAGTGCTAAGGGCCTGACTTTATTGTATTCAGCTAAGACCTCACTAACCAATCAAATCCTAATCCTTAAACAAAGCTTATAATCATAAAGTGGATTTCAGGATCTATAGTACATGACACCTTTGATAAAGGAGGTTTCTTCATATTAATCAAGCACACATACCTTTTGGTAACATTTGCAACTAGAGTTGAGTAATATGGAGAAAATCAAATATTATAATATTATTGACCAAATACTTTGATATCAATATTGCTACAATATTGTAGGGTTGACTACTGGCGCTTTCACATAATGTTTAGACAATGAGATCTTAATAATCAATCGTCAGTAGCCCTTTTTACACAGAGACAGTGCTACAGGGCCGCTACGAAGTCCCTTCTTTACGGCACCTTTGCATTTTTACACAGAACCAAACAATGGTGGCACCGTGCCGCCTCAGTGTATGACTTAAGATAGCATGCCAGCATCCTGGAAGTAGAATAGGCGTGACGGGGGTAATATTAATCACTACAGCGTCAGCCTCTGGCAGTGCTCTATAAGCAATAACAATGGCATAACAATAACAATAATTTACCATCTCTGTTATATAGCAGCTGATCTCTTCCTCTGCTTAGAGGGTAAGGACCTCCAGGATCTCATTTTTTTCCCAATTTGTGGACATTTTTTGTTTGCTGTTCTTCTTCTTTGAGTTAGCGGCTAGTTACTTTGTAAATCTCTCCTGTTGGGTTGCACGCATAACACGTCATCAAAATGTCACACCCGTCTTGTCCATAGTCCTGTCCTGCCAGCTGTCCCTTTCATATAGACATCAAATCTGGTGCTGGTTACTACCTCCGCGGCCGGTTTAAAGGCGACAACTCTGGCAACTCTGTGCCCCCATTCCACAATCGTACCGTTTATACAGAATGGCAAGGCAGAATAACAGTGTGATATTCCTGCCTTAAACAGGCAGTGTGGAAAGGGCTAGTAATGTGGATGTAGTGATTAAGTGGGTAAAGATAACATCAGAGCAGCTAGAACAGTCCGGTTAAGTATCACATCACTTGACTGTTATGCAGACTTTAAAACCAGAAGAAGAAAATGTAGACGAAGATGACATCTACTCTCACATCACAATATTGATATAACAGTGATTTACTGCCCAGCCCTACTTGCAACTGCCCAATACTGAACTCTGAGCAGTATCACTGTTGGTCAGACCGTCTGGCAGCAGCCGTAGAGGAGGGGAAGGTTTGTACTTTAATTTCAAGAGCTCAGAGCCCACAAGTAAAGAGCATGTCTCTCTAACCTCGAGGGTACCGCTGCCTGACAGGCTGAGTGGGTGTAAATGCACATTAGGCTCCAGTGTGATGCACAGTAAATCTCATTTTGCCTTTGCCCCCTGAATGGAGCAGTTATGGTTGTTATAGGCTATGGTTTTACTATTGCTCACTTATTGTGGCTGATAAAACACATGTTTTTGGCTTTACTATTGCTGTAATCAAAAGTGATTTGTGTGTATTTTTACCTCATGAATTTCCATTTCTAGGTTTACAAACTCTTACGGAAAGTTGCATGTTGTCAATGCTGATTCACATGTAAACGAAAGTCTTACCACAGGCAATGAATCAGAACATGATGATAAAGTGATCCTTTCCGCTGCCTTGTATTGTGTGTGACAGTGTTGTTTTTAACACAGAATAAGGTTGTCCTGACAAAGCCTCAGTACTGTGATCTGCTTAGTCACAGCAGGACTAGAGAAAGAATGGGAGTAGAGGCCAGTCATGAGACAAAAGGTCACTTGTGTCCACATGTGTTTATATGCAGTAGATTGCAAAACGTTTTTACCCGATTTGACCTTTCACACTACTTCCTGTGCTGCAAGACTTTGAAAATGAAATTATTTGGATTTTTATCTTAATTGTCACTGCCACACTAACTTCATTTCACATATGTTTAAGTTAGCAAGAGGTTGTTGCACAGACATTGTTAAGGATCAGATCACATTTTTAAAAGTGTCGCATGTGTGGAAATTCTGCTTTCTTTAATGAGCCAGTTACATCCCAGGAGCAATGTTTTATCTGGCCAGGAGAAGAGTTGCAAATTTCATCAATTTTGTGTGTTTGAGTGTACAAACCATTATCCAATGCGTGAAAACATTTGTGTGTGTATTTGATGGCATATTGTACATGCATATATGCTCTTTAGCTAATGCACAGACTCAGGGGGCCAGCTTACCATCTCTACTAACCAATTCCTGGGGGAAACCCGAGATTTTAACACCTTCATACAAGTAAACTCTACAGCAATTGTATCCCGATAGACAACTAGCTTGCGTTACCACCTGTTTATCTTTGTTATCTCTAAAAAGCACACAGCTAACTGACTGGCAGGCGATCGGTGTAGGGGTGTTGCGCTTTCAAACATAAGAAGAACCCATATGTCCTTTGTGGATAAGCACATTCCGAAAAATAAATGGAGTCTTCACAGAATACTGCACACAGAGCTCAATGTGCCACACAGTCAGCATTACAGGTCAGACATGTCAGTATCACTTTACAGAAGTCACTGAGTGTGACTACTTGTGTGTGTTAGAAATTGATTTTTCTCTTACCTCGGTAGTCAATGGTGGGTTTGGATGCCTGGAGGATTCTGGGTGTGGCCGAGCCCATGTCCAGTTCTGTCAGGGTTAGCTCATTCATGAAGTAAGGCAACTGACAAAGACAAAAGCATACAACTGAGCTTAGCGCACTGTGCATGAGTAATTCATTAGCAGTTTATGATCTATCCTAATTTGGAAAAAAACAAACTGTAGTTTATAACTACTAGTCCATACCCGGGGATGTGTTATGTATAGAGGAATAAGAAATCAAAAACAGTATATTAGAGGAAATGCAAAATCAGAGCACTGTAAATGCACTGTGTAATAAATGTTAATGTAAGATACACAATGCACACTGTATTTAGAAACATGCTTTATGGCAAAATACATGGAGCATAGTTTTGGCTGATGGCACGGAGGCACGCGCGCGCGCGGGGCCATGCGCGGGCACACAGGTACACACATACAGGTTTCGATCCGCAAGTGTTAGAGATGAAGGCTTCCCAACCAAACTGTGGTCCCATCGCAGGTGTTTTCGAAGTGGTCTCCGTGCATGCACAGCTCATGCTGCTAATGGTGCTGACAGTATGACTGGGTAGTGGACAAAAACGCGAATATAAACAGTAGAAATGTGGGAAAAATGCAAAAACGGCATCGTGGCTGTCTGCACATGACCAAGATGAAAGCCTATGTGTAAGTTCAGAGAAGTAGGTCAAAGCAGTGAGGAGGAAAATGGATGATGACAGACAGACGGACGGACAGACGGAGGGAGGGACAGAGGTTTCTCCATTTAATAGTAGGATAATAGTAGGATAGTAGGATATATCTTTCAAAGAGTATAAAGGATGCCAGCTTGAAAAAAAGGAAAGGAAAAATATAGACAGAACTATACAAGACACAAACTGCACTACATAATTAGCACCATAGAATAGGAAGCACCAAAATATTCATGACTGCATAACTGATTCCTAAGTGATCTAAATCAGGATTCAATTTGAGCTCTGTGGGTAAAGAATTCCACGTTAATTCCACGGACAGAAAAAGCTGTTTGTCCAAAAGACGATTTTACACAGGGGAACCTTACAATTCCTATGAGCTGCTCCACGTGTTACTGAGCCGGAAGCTCTAAGTGGATCCACAAGGTCACTGAGAACTGGGGAGCCTGATTATGTAGGCATTTATGTATGAGTTTGAAACTGGTGAAATTAATGAAATTATCAAAACTTAACATATTTAGTTTCTGAAGAACAGGGCAATGATGTGCTCTTATTGGTTTCCTGTCCAAGATTTTAATTGCTTGATTGTATATCATCATAAGAGGTTTAGTGATTGTAGAGACTGCTTGTGAACAAGAGGTTACACAGTAACTTAAATGTGAAAAAAATCAAAGCATGCATGAAACTGTTTGCAGTGTGAAATAATAGAGAGTCTCTGGTAAGTCTAAATGTATGTAAGTCTTAACATGCTTCTTGAATTTTAGTTGTTAATCTATTATGAGGCTGAGGCAGTTGCTGTCCATTAATATTTAGATTTAACACATTAGCGTCTGTTGATCAGTGAGACTGTATCGTCTGCATACATCTGAAAACATGCTTCGACACATGATTGTGGCAAGTCATTTATGTATAAGCTAAAAAGAAGCGGACCAAGAACAGAGCCCTGAGGTGCTCCTATTCTAGCCTGTAAAAAAGAGACTTCTCATTATTAATGACAACACACTGTTCTTGGTTAGACAGATAAGATTAAAACCACTGTGACGTTTTGTTAGAGAAATTAAATTTGCAGAGTTTATGAATGAGGATATCATTATTTAAAGTATCAAAAGCTTTTTTAGATCCAGGAAGACTGCCCCAACAACTTCTCCTTTAGCAATTGATGATTTGAGCTGTTCTATAAGAAAGCAGTTAGCAATCTCTGTGGTATAACTCAGATGGAAGCCAAACTGTACGGGATGTAGACAGTAGTTTGATTCTACATAACTGAGCAACTGATGAGCGACAACTTTTTCAAGGACCTAACTGGACCTAACACTAACTGGCCAACAAATACATGCCTGATCAACTACTCCTGATTTAAAAATAGGTATGACTCAGGCTAGTTTCTATTTACTGGGAAAGATCCCACTTGTAAAGGAAACGTTGATTAGATGAGTGAGAGGTGTTGCCAAAGTGTTCTTTCAGAAAGGCAGTATCCAGGTGGAATTGATCTTTTGAGTGACTATTGGCAATTTTATCTATTATTGCTAGGACTTCAGTCTGATTTGTTTGTTGTAATGTTAAGACATTATCACATACATTATTTGGGACAGATAGCTCCACACTGTGAACTTTAAAAGGTATTGGCAAGCTCCTCTACAGAAGAAACAAAAAAAAATATTGAATGCATGAGCAATTTGGCTACTGAAGAAGAAACTAACCATTCCCAATTTTCAATTAATTATTTTTTTATTAATTACTTTTATTAAGCTATTTATTTGTTTCCACATAGCAGAACAATTCCCTCTGGCCTCTGTGATAACCGAGAAATAATATTCAGCTTTAGCATTTCTTAATTCTTTACAAACACGGTTTCTTGATCCTTCATACTGTACCATAGTCATATCATTATTTAGGCAGCTTCTTATTGCAGTTTGTAGAGCTAGATCCTGTTGTTCAATTTGTTCCAGAATGGACTCATTTACCCAAAGTAAAGAGGATTTTCTGTTTGAGTTGCTAGGCTTTATTAGAAACTTAAAACTGAAACTGTGTACATCATCCTTATCCTTAACCCTGTCCCAGTGCATTTCATGCAGTTCACCCTCCAAAGATGGGAGATCACTTTTTAGAATAGTTAGCGCAAAGTTTCTACATTGACTGAGAGTTGGGAAGCGTTTTTAAGTCAACTTCCTTGATGTTAAAATCACGGAGTGATCAGATAAGCCAGTTAAGAAATTATACGATTTAGTTATCTTTTCTTCCTTTTTAAAAAAAAATTTGATTAATTGGTGACCTGCTAGATTTTGTGGTTCTTGTAGCACCTTAAATAATTCTCTCAAGTGGCAGGCCACTGAAGACTAGCTAGGTTAGTTAGCTGTCTTGGTAGGTACGTCAGGGTTGGGGTGCCTCAACAACTTGTTTCCTAGTTTTTGGCACTTTACAGAGCAACTTGATTGTGATTTTGTTTTGCTTGAGATGACTAGTTTCTGTTTGGTCACGGTTTTGTGTAGCTGTGATAAATACTTGTGTGGAGTAACTTGTGGTTTGTGACCATTTGGGTTGTGGTCACTGCACTCCACATTTGTTAGGTCACTTGTGGGTTGCTGCTTAGGTGTAAGTTAGCAACATTTGTGTATTGGTTGACTACATTGTGACCATTGACCCATTCTGTGCTGCTGTCCCTTCTCCCTCCTTTGTAGATCTGCCCAGTGCTGCACCTCGTTAATTAATGCAGCACACCTGGCATGGAGGAGGTGCTTAAGAGCTTCTGCACCAGCAGCAGAGGAGAGAGGCTCTGGTGTGGAGACTGCTGGTCCTGCTGCCTCTCACCATGGGGTTTTTGTTGTCTTGTTTGCCTGTTTTAATTCTAATAAATCCCATGGATTTATTAGAATAAAGTAACAGCTTCTTTTTTTTTTTTTTACATCATCTCTGTTTTTCACTTTAACTTTTTCTCTTTCTGGTTGTTTAAATTTCAACCACTTTTACAGTGAAAGGTTGTAAGGGGCTTTGCTCCACTTACCCGAATCTTGCTGAGCTTTAGCTGTATCTTCTTGGAGACCAGCTCAGCCCAGTAGGGCTCGCTCAGGAAGTCCCAAAAGACCCGGCCAAGAGCCGCATTCACCCAGGCAACAGTATCCTCCTCCTCCTGCTCCCCCTCCTCCTCCCTGGGCTGCACCTGAGCTAAAGTGGTGCTCTGAAGCTTAAGACACAGCAGGCAAGTTAACAAACATTAGGAGAAAAGAATACAGATCTCATATCTTTGAACAGGATTCTAAAACATTTAACCCCCTAAATTGCGACCTATTTTATCCCTGCAAATATTCATGATAAGCCACAATAGCAGCTACTTGCTGTTGTTTGTTATTACACAGCTTGTAACGCTGTAAGGTTAAATTTGAAATGACATGAAAAGTCAGTCACCTAAGAAAGGAAAAGGTGTTAATAGTATAAATGGAGAATGAGTATGTTTTACCTTCTTATCAGCCCCAGGGCTGCTCTGAGGACTCTGGAGAACAGGGCTGGCAGCTGTAGGGCTGACGACCACCTGTTTTGGCAGTAAGGAGGCCATGTAGACATTGTAGTCCAATAGCAGTTTGCTTCTGGCACTGTTTGCTGTTGTTGAGGAGACTGAGGAGTCCTTTGATCTGGGCAGAGATGCCAGTGCCTCATCCAGACTGCTGCGGCTGCTGCTGCGACTGTGAGAGCTCGGAGCTGTGGGCAAACATTGGAGAAAAGTGAAAAATTAGACAATGCACTCAGGTTTTGTCACCGTTTCTGAACCACTAAAACTTAAGATTAGAAGTACCATTTCTGTCTGTATAATGTATCAATATATCTGTATAAAAACATATACATACATTTAGACAAATTTAGCCTTAAAAAAGGCAGAATAAGAACAAATAAAAATCTTAAAAATTGTCCTCTGCACTTGCCGAAGGAGACAAATGTCTTGCAGACACAAACATCAATTCCACTCACCACTTTTACTTCCTGCAACACTTGGACCTTTCTTCAAGTCCACCTTGAGCTTGGAAGCTGATAGAAACCTCTGGAACCACTCCTCCTTCTCCCTCCCAGTCCTTCCAAACAGATAGAGGGTCAGGTCTCGACTGGACAAAGTTGACCCCCCTCGTTCCTGTGCTCCTCCCGTCCCCTCTCCTCTGTCCCTTGTGTTGAAGCTCTCACTGGACTCCCATCTGTCACCTTCGGCCTTGGACATGAAATCATCCTGTTTACCAAGTTCAACGCATATGGGGTATTTTTTGTTCCATATACGCTTCCTGGCCAGGCTCTGAGGCATTAAATATACCTGAGGGAGGATGACAAGAGGACAGACCTGAGTAAAACCAAGTTTTGACCAAATTTCATGGCTTTTTAGAGACAAGTTAGGACAGTTTCCATACTGTAGTATTTGTCATTATCCATATTAATGGGCAACATTCTTTGTAAGACAATAGACAAGACTTAAATAGACTTAAATGAATTTGTGTTATGCTTCACTTCACTGATCTACTATTTCAACAGGAAACTACAACTGACCTCAGTTACAGGAAGACTAGAGAAACAATTATCAAATGACTATTTTTAAAATTACAACATACTTTGCTGTTGGTGAGATCATAGATCTTCTGACTGATGTAGGTCACATCAGGTTTTGGTTCGTTGTGAGAGGCACGGCGGGGGATGTTGTGGTTGGGCTTAGACAAACGAATGATGGAGCCCTCCAACCGAACATACACAGACTGCGTCAGTGTGGCATGGTATGTCTCTGGGTCATAGTTTGATATCTCGTTCATCCAGCCCTGGAGGGAAAACACAATTATTTTACATAAGGTAGATTACTTTGCAAGGATTGAGTCCCAAAACAATCATACTTGCTACTGCAATTTCTATGTGCTGTGTATGCTTTTCAACAAAAGCAAACACAAAGAAGATAACAATCCAAAACTGTGCCTGGAAAATGAAGACACTGTAAGTACCTGCTCACACTGTGTTTTCAGCCATGTAACCATGCCTCTATGAACTTCACTGATAAGCGTGTGTGCTGCATCCACTGTCTTTTCGAGTGCGGTTTGTTGTCATTTGCTTTGTGAGGTAGACTTTGAAGTTCCTCTAACTAAACTCAGCCCAGGATCCACATTTAGGTCATTTGCTGCTTTGCCATTTCAATGAAAAAAGTGTCACAGAAATCTTAAATCATCTTAAATTACATGTTCTTCACAGGACTCCATATATATAGTGGCATTATAAAGTAAAATTCTCCTATATTCTCAAGGTTCATGTAGTATATATTTTTTCATAGTTTAACATCACAACTTTGTGGTATGTTACTTAAATGTATAGATTTGGCATGGCACAGTTACTGGTAATTAAAATGTACTTCTAAATTGCAGATAGGTGTGAATGGAAGCGTAAATTGCGGCTGCACAATATCCCAGAAAAATCATATTACAATTATTTTAACCTAACCTTTAACCTATTGCGACCGTGTTATGAGTCAAAATTTTAGTGGGAACGGTACATTTTGCATTTCATTTCCACTAGAAAAAACAAAAAACAAAAATGATGATATATATATATATATATATATATGAGTATATACATACATACATACACATATATATATATATATATATATACACATATATATATATATGAGTATATACATACATACATACATACATACATACATATATATATATATATATATATA
>NC_065510.1:42696921-42735533 GCF_006386435.1 Epinephelus moara
CAGGACAATGATCCAAAACACACCAGCAAGTCCACCTCTGAATGGCTGAAGAAAAACAAAATGAAGACTTTGGAGTGGCCTAGTCAAAGTCCTGACCTGAATCCTATTGAGATGCTGTGGCATGACCTTAAAAAGGCGGTTCATGCTCGAAAACCCTCCAATGTGGCTGAATTACAACAATTCTACAAAGCTGAGTGGGCCAAAATTCCTCCACAGCGTTGTAAAAGACTCATTGCAAGTTATCGCAAACGCTTGATTGCAGTAGTTGCTGCTAAGGGTGGCCCAACCAGTTATTAGGTTTAGGGGGCAAACACTTTTTCACACAGGGCCATGTAGCTTTGAAATTTTTTCTTCCTCATTAATAAAACTGCTCATTTAAAAACTGCATTTTGTGTTTACTTGTGTTATCTTTGACTAATGTTTAAATTTGTTAGATGATCTGAAACATTTAAGTGTGGAAAACATGCAAAAAAGTAAGAAATCAGGAAGGGGGCAAACACTTTTTCACACCACTGTATATATATATACACACACACATACACATACATACATACATACATACATACATACATACATACATACATACATACATATATTACATTAAATTTACAGTCCACAACATTAATGATAGTAACTGTAACTAATGAATCCTTGTGCAACCATGTGAGCTAGCTAACGCTTAATTGCTGTGTGGCACTTTTTTTTTTCATTGTGCCACGGTAAGGTGAACTAGTTAGCTAAATATGTCATACTATTGACACATATTGGCCAATAAGCTATATCATGTGTATGGAAGTTCTTGTGAGCCACAATGGATGGTTTTGTAACTTTCTGGGCTCTGACACACCACCCACCTCAGAAACCATCGGCAAAAGTGCAGATGATGAAGCTAACAATCTTAGCCATGCTACATCTGCTGCTAACTTAGCAGCTATCTGCAAGCAGAAATGAGAGAAGGCCCAAAATATATTCAGAGAATTATCTCAAGTGCAATTTAATTATATACAATATATGTAGTAGGGGGTCACTGATCTCTCTCTCTCTCTCTCTCTCTCTCTCTCTCTCTCTCTCTCTCTCTCTCTCTCTCTCTCTCACTCTCTCTCTCTCTCTCTCTCTCTCTCTCTCTCTCTCAGCTAAGGAATTCTTGGTCTGAAAAACATTGAGGACCCCCTTTATGGTGTTCAGGGTCTTCCATATTGACAAAATGTACTGAATATCAACAAAATAAATATTCACTGACCTTATAGATTTCTGGTTCCTTAATGTCCAACTTGGTCAGATTCCACAGCTTCCTGTGGTGTCTGGTATGTCTAAAAGTACCGCCAGAAGGTTTTGGTCCAGTCAGCCACACAACACCAATGGCTAAAAAGAATCCCAGCCCAATCCCAAGCAGCATTCCTCCTATGTAATTGGGCAGAGGTAAAACAAAATACCCATAGACCAATACAGTAAGGATGATGAGAGTATAGTGTGGAACACTAGGTGCCGGTTCAATACTTTCAGATTCATCTTCACTGCATGGTTCAGTACTACCACTTAGTGGCACTTTAGTTTGACTCCCAGTTCCAGTATCATCCGTTCTATCACCACAGTCACCTTCTGTGTCAGTACAAGTCTCGAAGTCCTCACTGTACAGGATGCAAAAATCCTCGTCCTCTTGTTTAGCAAGAGCGGACATGGAGCATTTGTCCAAGGACATGGAAAGTAAGGATTTGTTTGGGCTCTTTGTGTCAACAGAAGAGGCAACAGGTGATTCAGCTTGACCAGAAGCCCTGCTGTTAGGGCTTTCAGCCTCAAAGTCACCTCCTTCTTCCTCCTTGATGCAGTAATTGTTGTTACTCTCCAGGTGACCATTAATAGAGGTAATATTGGAGAGTTCTGAGGCACTGGCAGAGAGGGCCTTGGGCCGGTAAATACTGCTGCTAACTAAGCTGCCACTCTTTTCATCCATGATCTTACTTAGCAGCTGGAGCGGTTCGGAGATGGCCTCAGAGAGACGTCGCTTAGTGTCTTCAATTCTTGCCTCAACCTCTGAGACTTTGAAGAAGCTGCGGTTATCTGGAGAGGTTAATGGAGAGCAAGGGGCAGTTTTAGTATCACCAGCTGACATTGTGGTAGCAGGTGGCATCCGGGACTGTGTGAATTGTTTGAAGAGTTGCAGGTTAAGGCGTGATTCTGGAAGACGGTAGGGTGTGGAGGAGGAGGATGAGTCTTGGGATGTATCTGAAGATAAAGATTTGACAAGAGTCTTCATCAGGTGCCTGTGCCTTACTGTGGAAGTAGCAACAGAAGGGATTCCATCACGAGACTCAATGTCAGAGGAGAGAGACTTCACCAAGCTGAGGAAGGGTTTGTCACTGGAGGGGAAGCTCAAAGATTTAGTTGGAGAGGGATTGGTAGTCGTGCCTTTTTGCTCAGAAATACGTGATGATGAGGTTTGTGTGGGAGAATGGTTAGTGTGATGTCTAGAAACTGGAGAAAATCTGGATGATTCAGGCATGACAGCAACCTCAGCTGCAGTGTCCAATGGCACCCCTTCAAACATTTCCTCACTTGCTTCTAAGGCTTGCACAATGTTTGAGTCATCCTGAGCAGCTGAGGTAGTGGAGACCTTTGTCCTGTACAGCTCCTCTTCCTCCTCCTCTTCCTCCTTCCCAAGAGCTGAGAAGTGGATGGTGATGGTGTCCTTCGATGGCGATCGCTGGACATGGAGCTTGGGGGACAAGGCAGGCGGCTGTTTTTCTGTGGAGTGAGCACTCTCTGCATGGCTAGGATGCCGGCTAGTCATTGCAGTACTCCCACTGAGTCACAGTCTGCAAAGAACAAAGAAACATGACACTAAATTAGGACTGGAATGATTAGTCAGTTAATTCATAAGTTGATTGTCAAAAAGTAATCACCGTTGGTGATGGTTTTGGTCAATGAAAAATCGCTTCAGTCATTTTTTAAAGAAAAGTGCCAAAAGATTCTCTGGTACTAATATCTCAAATGTGAGGCTTATGTTGTTGTTCTGCATCGCGTATGATAAAAAATTAAATATTTTTGGGTTTTGGATTGTTGGTTTGACAAAACATGACATCTGAAGACGTTTCCTTTGCATACTGGGCATTTTTCACTATTTCTGACGTTTCACTGACAAAGCGATTCATCAGTTATTTGACACAATTAGCATGTTAATCTATAATGAAAATAGTTGTTAGTTGCAGGCGCATACTAAATTCAGTATATCTGGAAACAAGACTGACTCTAGCTTTTTGATTTATGAAATTACATGAAAAACATAATAAACTGGAAAAGACTACAAATAAAAAACTGCCCACAGGTGGTCATTTGATTGGGTCATTGGGAAACTGAGTGGGTCCCCAATAATTTTTAGTTTTTTTGACAAATTGTAGTCTTCAGTTGAGTTTGATGTTGTATGGTTCTAATAATGTGTATGTATGTTCAAAATGAATCTAAAACTTAGAAAAAATAAAATTCTTAACCTGAAAAATTTACTGACACACAGTCTATGTACAAAACATTATAAAAATGTCACAACTTGACTTGAGTACAGAGCACCAAAATGATCTACCCATTATCAAGTAGGCCTAAATGAAATGTAATATATGATTGTAAGTGCAAGTGCCGAGGGGAAGTCAATGAGGGCATGTTGAACGGCTAATAAAATGCTGCCCAGTGTGCCAAATTTGAAGAAATTCCCCACAGATGTTCCTGAGATAAAGGTTTACAAGAATGGGATGGACATGACGTAACAGTGACCTTGACTTCTGACCACCAAAATCTAATCACTTCATTCTTGAGTTCAAGTGGATGTTTGTGCCAAATCAGAGGAAATTCCCTCAAGGCAATATTGAAATATCACATAAACGAGAATGAGATGGAGGGACGGACCAGCAGACAATCCAAAAATGTCCTGCCTCCAATAATTACAGAATTTAATTATTTATAGGTGTTATGACTTAAAATACAAATTTTAGTAAGAATGAAGCAAGTCATCATGTATGGTTTTTTTTCTGTTTTTTCTTTTAGTTAAAAAATTAGGAAGGCAGGAAAGGACTTTTTGTATATTTTGTAACTTATAGATGCAAATTTCTGTTTGCTCTCCAAGAAGTGACAAAAGGACTGCAAGCTAAATTACAAAAAGGAAAGGAAAGGATGATGCATCACGCTCTTAAAAGACAACCTTTGATGCCAATACATTACTCAGTCACTAACCATCTATCTGGCAACAATGTAATAAATGCTATTTCTAGACAGAATGTGTATGCATGTGTGAGTGCTGACATATGCAGTGTTGTATCTCTGCACCACTTTGGTGGCATCAGACCTCAGTTCGGCAGCAATCAGGAATCTTAAATTACCCCCCATCCCACTCACCACCTGCTGACACTTCAGCAAATCCCTCCACAAGACTGCTCAGATATTCATCAAAATCAAGGAGTCCATAAACAAATATAGATTGGTTTAAACAAGAATCAAAACTCACCAAGTATATGAACGCTACAGCAGGTAGTTGTGGCTTCTAGCTTCTGCATATTACACTGTTAACATTCAACCCACATAAAACAGACTTGTCCTGTGACTTTGAATCACATTTTAAACCTTTGCCAATAAACATTCAAAAATTCCCACAAAGCAGTTTTGACAGGTGTTTATGATTTAGTTATACTGTGTGTCATGTATAAAAACTGTACTGCAATACAACCTTCAGGGATACATGTCCAGAAACAACAGACACTAGCCAAAGTCCAGATAATAAAATGAGGTTGGGATGATGTAACATTACATAATGATGGACTGTTTGGTGCCACAACAAGATGCCTGAAGTGCATTGGTTGACAAACAGACAGCATTTCAGATGTACTTATTTGAGAAAAAGAAAAGGATCCAACTTTCTAAAGGTTACATTATGTAAAGCCGGGGGATTGGCTTAGAGACAGATGTCAGATTTAACGTAGAACATTCACAGAGCTAATTCAGCCAACATTTTCTCTCAAGGAAAAGCTAATCAAATTAATTTAAGGGAAACTACTCAAATCCTTCACATCAACATCCATTTACAGGTCTTGTGCCAAATTTCAGTGCAGAAACAAGTTGCATCTGAGGTTGCTAAGCAACCATAAGCAGCACTGCATTACAGCCTAATTGCCATAAATCCCAAGTATGAAGCTGATCTTTTCCAGGTGTTGTTTTGTAAATGTCTATTAGGCTTTAAACATTGTCAGTGGGACAAATGTAAAGCTGTGGCAGAACTGCACTAAAATGACCACCTTCTTCTCCATATATACTGCAGACTGATATCTACAGAAAAAGGAAAAGATATCTGCCAGCTGTAATAGGTTGTTCCTTTCACATGAAATGCAGTGCATGCTGCTGCGTTTCAAAAGTTGATCTCTGTTTATCTAAGTGAGCAGGTACTGCGCCCTGAAAAATATGTTCTCAGGAACGCTCGTGCATCCTGCAGCATCATTGTTGCTTTCTTGCTGAAAACAATGAATTTGAGACAGCAAAAAATGCAGTATGTGTATGGCCCCTAATACATGGAATTTCCAACTAAACTGTTGGTGGTTAGCTGCACTGTGGGTAATGTAAGTGCCAGGTTTTGACAAGGAGGAGGAATGCATGGGAAACTGGTTGAAAATCTGCAGACTTTCCCTTTAATTTGTGGAGTACTCTTATAAGCAATTACGCTTTGATTTTCTTCTCCTAACTTACTGCTGTGCCACTAGTGTAACAGCTTTATAGCTTTATGATGCTAAGCTACTTCACAACCTAACCATTTGGAAACATCATAAAATGGCTTCCCATAATGCTCTTTCTGGAACAAACACATTTGATTTGAATGTACAGCTACAGTTGGGGCTGTTTATAAAGATCAGTTCAGCTCAAGTAAAGAAACTTTATCAAAGTTGATACTGTAAAGACAAAGAAAAGCCTTGGGTTAAATACACAAGGAAGTAAGAGCACCATTTGTAGTCTGGCATTGTCTATGCAAAAGTAACAGTCTGTGTAATCATTGATGAACATTCAAACTTCCACATCTTTGAATTTAGATGCACAGTATAGCTACAGCTATTAATTTACTTTGCTACTAAACTGCCCATTGTAAAGTAGGTCTGTTGTGGTGGAAGGGAATTCATAATTAAGCTGTACTTTTCCTTAGCTAAAATACAGTTAATGTTTGGAATGTTGTAGCTGAATACAGATTCAATGTTCTGTACTGTAAGGAAAATTAAGCCAGAACATATCTACTCTCTGCATGTTTGTGACATCCTCTGGTTGTGAAAATAGAATAATGGTAATGTCTTGTTGACATTTGGCAATGGTATTCTTGTGCCATGTCCAGGCAACAAAAGGTGGTGTGACATCATGCTGGCTCACTCATACAAACTCAACTTGGCCACTCATTGTCACATGGGTCACGAGTGAGCTTGTTACCCAGCCAGGCAGTCTGCCAGCCACCTCTGTCCCTAGCTAGCCAGCCCCCAGTCAGGAGCAGCACAATGAGGCCATTCTAATGGATCACCAATTGGACATGGATTTCATTTCGACATAAAGACTCAAAGGACCTGGCAGTATTTGCTAACAGCACATTAGGATTAGTGATAAAGTGGGGTAGTAGGTATGTATGTGTTCGTGTGTGTGGTCTGTAAGATGATTATATCTCCCAATTTAACACAACTTTAATGAAACAGAGGAAAAGACTGCGCATGTGCAGCATATTGGCATGATACTGCATTTGTCTGTCCATCCAAGTGTATATGTACACACTGACAGTCAAGGCCTTGTTTGTCTTGTGTTCCCAGTGCCTTTTCCTGTGCCAATGAACAGGCTAAGAGGACAGTGAAGAACAAAATCTCGCCATTGATGCTGATGAAGCCAATTACAGAAGGATGCCAGCCTCATTAACCCTCATGTTTTGCACTCATTAGAGACAAGTTCACTGCTCACTTCCTCTGTATCAAACAGCACACACAGTTAATGAAAAGAGACTCACAGAGCTAAAGCAGTTCCAAATAAAAACTGTCATTTAAACTAAAATGCATTTTGACACAGTGATGAATTAAATGTGTGCTCTAAACATGATACAGGGTAAAATCAAGGTGCTTTTTTTTTTTACAAGATCCATAGAAAAAAGATGACGATGAGGTCTTACTTTTATTTATAGAAAGTATTTAGATTATAATTGTTTTAAATCTATCTCAGATTTGTGAAATATTCTGCTGTTAGGCAAGTGTGTTCTGACAATTAATAGTAGTTTAAAGCACAATTAACTATCTAGTATCTTCAACTTTCACTCAGGAGCAAAAATCAGCCTTTAAACTGGAAAGAAACTGAAATTGGCATCACCTGGCCTTTCCTACAGATGGTTGTGAACAATCCAAAGCCCCAACAAGCTAACATTTTAAAGTCATATACCATGTATGAGTTTCTTATGATTGGTAAAAGTGAGTATAAATGGTAAAACATTGTTAACAATGACTATGATAAATTATTAACAGTAACCAGTGGACATCGGCAGACAGTCCCATTATATGTTGCCTATTAAATGCATATTTGTTCTTTTAAAAAGGTAAAACAAGTACATTTATATTATTCAGGGAAATTCTATCAAAACAGTAGCTCTCCATATTACTCTCTACCCTCAGGTGGCTCTCTCAAAAAGGTTGGTGACCCCTGGTCTAGGGATATTTCACAATTTCATAATAGGAAATGTAGGAAGTCCGTAACTGAAGTGAAAGTGGGTCCACTAAATGAAGAATGGAATTTATAACATGGAAAACGGAATACTTAAACTATCACTGACTAATGTAATAACATCCGAAGTATACCATACAAGAAAGGATCCTTCTTTCAACATCTAATATTTTCTTGACATTAATGTTACAGAGGTGTCATGTTTGAGACACTCTGGGTTCCTTAAATAACCACAGTTTAATGGGTTGCATGACTCAGTGTCTCACAATGGGACCACCTCCTGCATGATTTCATCAGAAGCCTATAATCACACTATGTGTCAGGAAGGAAAGGAACACTCCCTCATATCATGCTATGTGTCATTCAGACAGGTCAACATTTCCTTACAACACTTAAGTAAAGAGAGTAGTGTTGTAAGATAATGATTCATATTACTTGGAGAACAGTGCTTATGTTAATTTTCTGTATTTTTGTGTGTGTCTAACCATGGGAAATACTGACCTGTGGGTCCAGTATTATACAGAACAATCCTTAGTAACAGAAGTCAAACTATCTACAGAGTGAGCAAAAGGAGGGGCTACACTGAACCTACATACTGTAGAACCTGGCAAAGGTTGGGCTCGGACAAACCTCTGCTATGTGATGATCCTGATTGAAGACCCCTCAGAACAGAGGCATTGAGGGAATGAGATGAAATTGTAGGGCTAAGCAATATATTGATATTAATGATATCATGATATGAGACTAGATATCGTTTTAGATTTCTGATAATGTAATATTGTAAGTTAATAACATAAGTGTTGTCTTTTCCTGATTTCCCCAGCTGTATTCTGGGTTTAACACTGTAGAATGCATCTGTTTAGCACTGTAGATTGCACCCTTTACAATTGCGTACTTCATTACATTTAAAAAAAGTATATTTCAAGCCCAAATTTCTGTTCAGCAGTGGGAAAGAAGCTGCTTCATGGCAAGCTCCCTAATATGTTGTTTTGCCCAAGACACAATAGGTCCCTTTTCCTAAACTTCTTAATTCTCTCTAACTACATCCACTCCAAATGACAAACCACACAAAAGCCTGGGACCAGCAAGGAAGCAAATATCAGTCAACAACTCCTAGTTCACATAGGAGTGAACCTGAATCATAATAAACAGGACTGTTGGAGAAATTGTTGCCCTACGAGAATTGAGAAAAGACATGCCACCTGGGAAAATCCACTAGCCTTCACGGTCTACAACAATAATGATAGACAATAATCACGCATATTGTGTCTGTTTTCCAGAAGCTAAAAAGTGTATCTCCATAGGGACTGGGCGGTATTCTTCTTTAAACTCCCTACATTAATGCTTCTATCTCCTAAATGCATGTGGGCCTAAAACATCAGAAGAACTGTCTGACAGTGTTTCCGGTGTTTGCATCTCAGTAACTACACAGCAAGGGTATTTTTGCAAGTCATCCTGCCTGTTGCTTTCTGCCAATATAACCCCCTCAGAGCATCTCAAATGTCATACACCACTGTTTCAGATGACATCAGTGGCATTGAGAGGATTCTTGCTAAGGCACAGAGATTAAACTACATGAGAAAAAGACCTTAAAAAAAGACTTGCAAACATGCTCACACATCCCCCAACGGAAGACTTAATGAAATCCCAGATCACTATACCTTATCCAGGTTGCCTAGGAAGGGATTAGAAGAAGTCCCACTTTAAATCCTGCTGTTTATTTGCAGTAGTAATGGCTTTCCCTGTACTTACACTGTCAGTTTAGCTAATGACTTGCAAAGTGTCTCACAGCCCAGTGCTCCTATTAAGGCTACTGTTAACACTGTGGCAACAGTAGCTAACAGTTAATTGCCCTGTAGACAATGACATTTACAGATATGCAATAGCTGCTCAAGGATTATATGTCCCATTTATATGTCCCACATTGTTAAAAAAAAAAAAAAAAAAAAAAAAAAATAGTCTTGCCACCATGCAATTGTATGCCTCTGCACACCAGTCAAGTTGCAGTTACTGTTTACATCCATGTCTGTGAAAACATGAATACTTCACATACACATCTTCCCCCCGGCAACACAGAAGATTTATACAATCAGCGCAGTTGCAAGGTGGGCACTAGGGATGCACCGAATATTCGGTAACCGAATATATTCGGCCGAGTATTGCCAAAAAAACACACATTCGGTATTCGGTGGAATAAGTTAAAAGCAAGGCTGAATAATAGCGGCGTGTTTTGATAACGCAATCAAACAGTGTGCCGTGACGGGCCGAGTAAAATGTCGGCAGTGTGGTGATCCGCCCGTCACCACACTCGCGTTTGCGACTAAAAATAGTTTTGAGTGAGCAAAACAGGCTTAAATCATTCAGCATGCTGTGCGAGCAGCCTACAGATTTCAACCAGCAGCAGAAACGAAAGGCGAATTCCACCGACTGTGGGTTGAACGGGGGTCACAGACACAGACAGTAATGTTAAGGTATTCCTGTCGAATACGGCGGCCATCCGCTTACCGGCGATGGAGAAGTCAGTTCCAATAATATCCTCTTCTTGGTGTGTGGACTGCCCAGAAGTACCTGAACAGCCGAGCCAGCCGAACACAGCTATGTGACGTGTCAGAGGAGAAACGAGCCGTTCACGGCCCACAAACCTCACCGCACTTTAGGGACTGTTCTTTACTTATGAAGGGGAGGAGGGTGGCTGGTTGATTCTTATTTTATTTATTTATTTTATTTTGATCCCCCCTATGTTAATCACTTATTGATGCTGTTTTTGAAGTATGAATAAGTCAATAAGTAATTTATTCCACTGAAATATCATTGATGTATTATAGAAAAGTGATTTATCTTTTCATAAATGACAAAAGGCACATCTGCCTCATTTTCGCTGTGGTATCGTGATACTACTCAGAACCATGATATTTTCATTGGTATCGTACAGTGGGATCCAATTTTGGTACCGTGACAACACTAATCTGGAGGGGGTTCATCTGCAAAAACTAATGAAAAACTAAACAACGATATTCGGTATTCGGTACTCAGTATTCGGCCAAGCGTTTAATATTATTCGGCTTCGGCCACAAATTTTCATTTCGGTGCATCCCTAGTGGGCACCCGAGATTACCAATGTGTCACGAATTCTCTATCTGACCAAATATCCACCCTTCTGTTCCTGAGTTATGACACTAGGTAATGGCCAGAAAAGTGTTTTTGCACAAGATTATGATGTCACAGTTTAGTTGACCTTTGACCTTTTGTATAGATAATGTCATCACTTCATCATTTTATCCTGTTAGATCGTTCTGTGCAGTTTTGTTATAATAAGTGTATGAATTCTTGCGGTTTGGCCAAAAACATGTTTTGTGTGGCCTTGACCTTTGACCACCAAATTCTAAGCAGTTCATCCATAAATTGAACTGGACAGTTGTGATGAATTTGAAAAAATTCTTGAGCAATCATGTTCACAAGATGAATGCAAGGTCACAGCGACCTTGACCTTCAACCACCAAATTCTAATCTGTTTATTGTAGAGTTCAAGCAGACGTTTATGCCAAATCTGAGAAAATTCCCTCAACACATTCTTGAGATATCGCTTTCATGAATGAGGCAGACAAAGTCAAAGTGACCTTTGATCAATGACCAACAAAATCTAATCACTTCATCCTTGAGTTCAGGTGGACAGATGTGCCAAATCTGAAAAAAAAAAAAAATCCCTCAAGGCGTTCTTGAGGTATCGTGTTCACGACAATGACATAGATAGACAGAAAACATAATGCCGCTCTGATCTACCACCGTTTATTCTAGGATTGGGACTGTTTACATGTGCTTAGAACATGGCACTCTTAAATACTTGATTCTGACTGGTCAATCAACAAAATTCTGCAGTGTTTATTTCTTGAGGTTTCACCACTGTAAAATCGCTGTAAAATCCTCTCCTTCGCTCCCGTTTGTCTGGTGACCATCCCTCCTCTGTCAATACACTCTGCCAGCAATTTTTTAATAATATTGATGCCAGTTGTAACATTTGAATGTTTTAGTAGTAAGCCATGTTCTAAGCGGGATAATGTAGAGTTAGCAGTGACGGATGAAAAATAACTCCCGACAGGGGAATGGAACCCCGACACGCTCACTATACATTATCCCTTACATATTGCTATAATTCCACTGTCTCTACTGTTGTTTGTACAGATACTGTACATATTGGTATAATTTACTGTGAGTTGTTTGTACTGGTACTGTGCATTCTGGTATAATTATTTGCATTACTATTTGTTTTTTCTTCAGATAAATCTGATAATTGTTGCTCGGTCTCTTTACTCATTTATTTAGTAGAGTGTCCACACACCCTCTCATTCTACATATACATAGAAGTATACTGGTGGCTTTACAGCCTACATTTTATTGATTATCTCTGATCCCACGGTCAATTTGGTTGTTGCGACAGTGCGACACAACACCACTGATGCTAGGTGGCGTCAAGCTAAAAAAAACCCCGAATCCTATCTGTTGCCTCTTTAAAGGCCCATTTGCACTTTAACTGGATAGTAAACATAAAAGAGAGGGTAAACCCTCTTTTTTAAACCCTTATGTGGATGCAAGTCTGACATGTAGTTTGCCTTTACGTTTCTCATTCTTAGGCTCTCTTTGTTTCTGTAACAGTAGACATATATAATGTAGACGAGTAAGCAGAGCATTATGGTGGCACTCAATAGCCCCTTTTACACTGCCAGATTATCCGCGAATGTCGGGCCGTTTTGCCGGCAAGCTGTGAGCGTTTAGACACACAGAGCCGGATTGGCGAGTTGATCCGAGGTGCCCAATTTTCCACCTCGTAGGGTAGACATATTGACGGAACCCTTTTAGTTTAAAAAGACCGAGGCGGCCTTCCACAATGGGAGGGACTGTTGAAGACTTGTGGGAGGAGCCGTGCGAGCCACTGGCGGTGGATAAACAGGAAACAGCTGATAGCAGGAATTAGCGAGCAGGTAGTAGCAAGAGGGAAACACAAACCTGACAGACACTGTAAAGATGAGCAACTTGGGAGACAAGGAATTGCGCACCCTCCTTGCTCTTGCAAACGAAGAGGCCATTAACCGTCAGATGACAGGAAAGGTGAAGAGCGGGCTGACTTCCGAGAGAATCGCCGAAGTACTGACTGGCCGCGGCTTCCTTCCCACATCACTGTTTACGTCACACGCTGAGCTACACCTTTTTTGAGAGTAGGTGTTTCTGTGGTGATCTGGAGAATTCAAGGACGAGGCAAATCATGGAGTTCTTTCTTAATGCACGTTTAATTACGAGCTCGGATCAACATGGCTACATGCAGAAGCTATGTGATGATTGTGAACAGAAAGAGACACAGCTTGGATGGTGGCACGTATACTATTAACTAAAATGGTACTCTGAAACATTTAACTTGACCATGGGCCATCTAAAATTAATCTACCTTATCCATTAATCAGTAAGCCTAGCACTTCTGACGTCATGACTAGGGGTGAGTCCGTGTACACATTTACACGTGTTTGAGATCATAAACGGTTATGAAAAGTTAGTACAAGAAAAACTTTTTTTGGGTGGGGGTGATACTAATTGTTGACTAACTGTGATAGACCGTGAATATGACAAGAAATGGTGTGAGACCGGGTTTGACGTGCTCTGTTCTATTAAAAGGGCGCATTCATTAAGGGAGTTGTTCGCCAGTGGGCTACAGTGAGTACCGGGCCATCAAATTACAGTGGTGAGAGGACACGGAATTGTTCACACTTTTACGCACGGGTCAGTGGTGAAGTGGCGCACATGACTCGTGCTACAGACGGACGAACGAGCCACGTATCTCGGTGCCGCTTAAAAACAGTTGATACATCTGGCTACATCTTTCCGACATCAAATATCTGTGATCACCTTGACCCGCGTGTGTAAAAGCGCACACAATTCCGTGTCCTCTCACTGCGGATGCTGTGATTTGATGGCCCGGTACTCATTGTAGCCCACTCTTATAATAATAATAATAACAATAATAATAACTTACTGTGGACCTATATGCCATGTTTTTTAATAAAAATACCACAGGAGTTCGATGAAAAACAGGTAATGTCAGCCTGAATTATTTGCGTGTGTCGCCGGTGAAAATCGCTGACATGCATGGGAAATACAGCTTCTACAGGCTCGCCATAGCTTACTGTCAGGACTCAGGGACCAGAATTTGGGATGGCGGACCGTCAGAATGGCGATATTTCGGAGTGATGGCCTGTAACCATTGGTTAAATGGCCGGATCGGTTGGTATTCGAAATAACTGGGGCTTTCCTGGTATAATGCAATAGCACCAGCCAGCGGTGAAACCTGTGTACACGTTTACACGAAAAAAATGACCCACTCTAAACGTTTAAAGATTTTTGTACACGAACTCACCCCTAGCCATGACGTCTGTCATAACAGAACATGATCCCCAGGGGTCTTGACCAAGTATCCACTGGTCAGTGGAGATGTAAAAATACATACTAACAAAACAAAAACAAAACAAAAGTAGGTAGGCGGCATTTTGCTGCACTCCCCGATTTTGTTTTTATACTGCCAGTGCTGAAAAAAGACTGATTGGGTTTTCCTGCAAATTTGCACAATTCCTATCTAAAAAGGGGTAATGTGTCTATCTGCATTAGTGGAGAGAAAGGTGTGTGAACTGGCATGTTTGAGTGACTAAGAGGCAGTGGTAAACTGGTAAATGCATTTCACAGAGTCATTTCAGATTCCAGGCTCTGAGGACAAATAAACAATAGCAGCCTAATAGAACTGAAACTGCTCTCAAGAATGCTGACAAACTGGTGAGACAGGCAGGGATTGAAAGGTTAGGTGGTGAGATCATCACGTCTCTCAGCCTTCCTCACCCAACTTGAGCACACTTTGCCATTGAAACAAAATGAACCAACACAGTGCACTGACAAAATATGATTATGTTATTGCTTTTGGAAGGTCAGTGTACCACCGTTACCCTGTGCAGCCACAGTTAAATCACAAAAATTTACCTCTATTTTGGTCGGGCCTCACTCATTTTACAGTTGCAACTGTGTGAATTAGTCTCATGACACTTATTAAAACTAGTAAACAAATGCAGTGCATAATTTCAAAGGTTTTAAGATCATATAAAATAACCAGCCTTTCCTAAATTCCTGAGAAATGACTTTTAAGAAATACATGGTTTCTGTTAAAGCAGCATGTAACAGACCTACTGAACTTTAATGCTACCCCTGTTTTGCTATAATGCGTGTCCTAGATAAATGTCTCACTCTCTCAGCATGTACAATGAGATGGCTGCAATAGGTATTTGAGACAGTGCGATGCCTTTATTGTGAAATGAGTTGGTCAGTTTAAGTTTTTTCCTCTTTTCGCTAGCATTTAAACATTCTGATGATGAAGCTGTTATGACAGGTTTGGCAGAGTTTAACACTTGTTCTTAAGTGGCCATCAGGATAGTTGGATTACTCAATTGCTGCCTGCAATGGCTCAGCTGTTGTGGATCACAACAGTGAGAAAACACTGGCTCGAGGACAGCATGTGACAGCGTCCACCGAGGCAAGGAAGTAAAAAATAATCCTGCATTAAGAAACACAGTGGGTGAAAGAGAGAGAAAGAGACTGCAACAGTAGGCTTTCATACAGTGACACAGTGACCCTGGCTTTACACAACTACCCAGACTAAATATGACTACTTGCTTTTACTTACAAATAAACAGAGAGAAGCCATGTGTTTCTTGCTTTAGTTAAGACTCTGTGATAGGGCTGCACAATATATAGGTTTTTTTTTTAAATTATCATCCCAATGTCAATTTGCACAATAAACACACTGTTAAATACTGCAGTATTGCACTCAGAGATTTTTTGAGTCAAGCCTTGTTTCTACTAAGCAGTCTGGTTCAGTTCAGTTAAGTTTGTTACACATTGGAATGGTTATTTTTGTATTTCCATTGTGATAAGTTGTGGATGGTACCAATAGAACTGTTCCTCACCATCCCCATTTTTGGTTACCCCTCTGCTGGCATACCAAGCATACTGACACATTACTAAAAGGTGGAGCTAGAAAAACTGTTGTCAATAGACAAGTGTCACTCTTGCTCAGGGGTGAGTTGTGGCTGGTTTTGAAGGTAATGTAAACACTGTTCATATATTAGTAAACTATACAATTAAAGGATCTTCTGCTGCCTGTTCATCTTTACTAGTTAACAGTTAGCAGCTACAGACTGAGAAAAAAATGATTTAATATACTGGGCCGACTGCCAGCAACTACCAGCAACTTTTAAGGTGGAAGGTTTTCTTGCGTGTTACTCAATGCATGAGTTGATACTGTGAATCTATTAACACTCCTTAAATCTAAATTTTACAACTTTGACCATACTCTTTGTTTTAATTGTCTCTAGGGTGGCATAGGCTTTAGTGATGACTGGATCTTCATGTGTTAAAAAAATATATGAATTTCAACCGCTTTATGTGAACTTAAATTCTATTTCTTCACTTGGAGAAAAACATGGCAGGACGTCATTCCAGTGCGCTCCGACAGAATTACACCTATGCTCTTGCTTGACAAAGATACAATGCACAAACCCGTTATTTTTAAATATCCTATTCAGAGAGACTCTCACTCCAGCCTGTTCTTTATCATTATGAAAATGTCAGCGTGCAATCTGTTCCGTGGACAATAAATGAGATGCAGACGTTTCTCTGTATCACCGATGAAGAGGAAATACAGTGAGAGCTGGACGGAGCAGTGATTAACAACAAATCCATCTACATTTAAGAGTATTGTCTGCAGTGGAAATGCTAAACAGATCCACAGTTTAGGCAAGTCCACACGGGTTACGTCACTAAAGGTACCATACAGAAAGTTTTTAATGGAAATGCAACATTAGTTGATAGAGTATCAGTAGAAAACTGCACTTTCTCGCATCCTCGCTGACGTATTACATCCTCTGCATGGCTAATATGAATTATTACCATCAGGACGGAGGTACAGCCTCTTAAGACTTCCCATGCCCAGAGGTCCTTTATACCTTTTAGCATAACTCTGTTAAATAGAATGGGTGAACTTGGGTGATGCTATGTGGGCACTTTGGTTGTATCATCTGTTGTATCATTTGATTGATGTTTAAATTGTCTGTATTGTAATGTCCAATGTTATGAATTGTCTGGTTTTGTCTGCAGTGTCAAGTGTTTGTGTTGTGGTGTCTTCATTGTAATGTTTTCTGTTTTTTCTGACGGCCACAGACACAAGAAAAAATTCTGAAAGGACAATAAACAATATCTATCTATCTATCTATCTATCTATCTATCTATCTTATAAAGTAACTATCATTCTTGTTTTTATTGGTGCATTTTGTGTTGAGTCCAATGTTCAATTTGTTCAACGAAAGAATGTTGGTAATAATTACCTTTCATTTTTAATTCAACAGTTAACTAGTATTTTAGCAGTATACTGAAAGCAGCAGGAAGACAGAACTGAGTACACTTTGATATTTGTTATTGTGATACTCAACAACATTATAACATATTTTCCTAATCCTATTGTGCAGACCTACTCTGTGATGTTCAGCCTATTTCAAACCTGT
The DNA here is from genome assembly GCF_006386435.1 of Epinephelus moara. NCBI lineage: Eukaryota > Metazoa > Chordata > Actinopteri > Perciformes > Serranidae > Epinephelus > Epinephelus moara. Next base: position 42,714,207 of record NC_065510.1, read on the forward strand.
CAGTTCACTGACCCACATGTTGTTTGTGCTAAATAATGCACTCTTCACTTAACTGCTTAATGTTGTCAACAAGCACTCATTATTTTTAAATGAACTCCTTGGCTGCAGCAGTGACAAAACTTTGACCTGGATCAAGCTCAGGGATCTGCCTCTCTGCTCCGGTTACAGATACAGACTCAGTCAGCCTTAACATCAGCTTCCACAAGAAATGCATCTCTTTGTATTTTAAGAAATTGTGTCAACATTTTTTTCTTTGTGTGTGTGTGTGTTTTTTTGTGTGTTTCCAGTCTTTAAATAAGAGGGTTCTTTCATTGCTATTTTAACTACTAGCCTCGCTTCAATTATTATTCAATAACAGCTAGTCACATGTACAGCTCTTAAAAACATGCCACTGGTTATAGCAACAAAGACAAGTTAAGATAACTGTTATAACTGAGCACAAGGGGTCAACCATGTAATCTTGTTTTGCAGACAGGCTATCAAGACAAACCAGGGCTCTTTTCATAAGGCCTTGGCCCACTGCTTGGGTTTAGTTATGGTTTATAACGGAAAACGGTCAGCAGCTACACTGTATCACATCTTCACAAGTGTAAATCTGGCTGTCAGCCTAACAGGCTTATCGCTACCAGAAGATCTATCCAAAAACAAGTCACAGTGAAACTGAGCCTTCTAGCCAAACACAACAACATGGGAATGGCGCATTAAGCCACAGTTTGCATCCAGGCCTTTGGGGCAGCAATCTGCCCCGCTGGCCACATCTGGTCGAACCCAGGAGAGGACTGGATCAACTTCCTGCTTTGTCTCCATAAGGACTCTTCTGTTTGCCCAAACAGTTCCCAGTACATGCTGAATGTCAGCATACTACAGTCAGTTCTTTTCCACAAACACAGAATTAACAACAGACAGTGACATAAAACAGCACAGTTTCCGTGATTGTCTCAAAGCAGACAATCAAACCTGTTCTCTGTAGAACTGTGACTGAGGATTTTTCCTGTTTCTGAAAACATTCACCACCACACCTGTAACTGGCTGCCTGGATCTAACTAGGGTAATTACATTTTTGTGCAACCTAATACAGATTCATGACAGCAGGGTTGAGGCACACATGAGACATCAAACACTGATAACAACTATGGGTGTAAATCACAGGTTCTAGCACGATACAATATTATTGGTGCAAAGTGAAAACATTGTTTCATATTGTATGGCATTGATTCTCTGGACAGCAATATTGTTTGAATATCTTTAAGTCTGTCACAATGTTATTTTGATTTCATTCATTGCAGGGGCCTGTGATTGATTTGAGATCGTATCAGTAAACATCTTAAATGTCTATTTCTTGGCTGCTTACCATTATCTGTCTGGTGCTAAGCTGCTAGGACTATTTCTGCTTGGACAAAATGGCGACACAGATGTACCATGGGAATTTCAAAATAAAGGCGTATCTTAAAGTAGATACTATGTATCAATGTTTTTACTCTGCATCAATAATACTGGATCAGTGATCACTGAATCGATGTATCTATCCAGGTCGATGTATTGGTACACCCCTAATAATAATAAGTGATTTAGTTTCACCTTTAATCATTAGTTGGTGTACAATGCTAATAATTTACAATATCTAAGATAATTAAAGTGAGAGTAAAGTAAAATCTGAGATTTACATCTGAACACATTACACATGTTAGAAAACACTTGTTGAAAATGTGAAAAGACTGGGAACTATATATACTAAATTGTGGAGTTAAACAGTGTGTGCAAGATTTTTTGTGCAAGGCGAAAGCCCAGTTCAGACCAAAGATTTGTGACGCGATGAAACCATTTTAAAACGTTGCAGAGAAAAGTTGCAGTAGTGTGAACTGGCTGGTCTGAGTTCAACTCAAGCCGGCTGATGGTGTCACCTGCAACTCACTGGTGGCTGGCTTTAAAATGGAGAGCATGTCACCTGTTTCAACAACCAATCAGCTTGTAGTAAAGTCTGCTGGTTAAGTCAAAATGACCACAGACGGCATGTTCACTTGCTGCAGTAGGTGCTCCATCCCCACCAAGCCCTCTGTTTCCGTCCTCACAGTGTGCTGGTGTTATACATTGCCAAACGGTGCATTGCAAGTAGTTGCCTGTTTTTACCTTGTCCCGTTGTGAATTTTTTGTCTGACCTAGGTTTAAAAGCTTGCTCCATAACACAGTGTAGTAACCTTTAGCATAGCCCCACCCCTATACTATTTAAGAACTAGAGCCATTGAGTTTTGTTGTTGTTGAAAATAAATAAGAATGACCTTTCTGTTGCAGACTGAGAGGATTTTCATTTAGCAATAATTTCGCACTTCTGGCTAGCAATAAATCAAACAGAAACTTAACTAAGACTGTGGAATGCAGTAATCATACATGTATTGTAATCGGTGTTGGACAAACTGAAAGGAATTGGGGAAAGCATTTGTCAGCCAAACTGTAATAACAAAAGACTACATTGTTATGGTGTGTGTGAGCAGCTCATGGGAGACTGAAATGGTCTGAGCTATGTCATTGTATTTCACACTAATCCGTAGATCATGGCAAATGACTGCTTGAAATTCTAAAGGAGTGGCTTTAATGTTATAAAAAGACAGCTGCACTGTTCCTCAGGGCTCAAATTAAAACAGCAAATGAATTCACTGATGCTCAGACATCTCATTTTTTTCCCCAGCTCCTTGCTCTCACAAGAAATGCTGTTTGTGAACATACTGAAGCTTTGTGAATGTCTCAGTTTCAAGTGAAAAACTGAAGTGGTATTTATAGACAGGCTATATTTATACATCTTCCTACCTCCCACCTTGCCTCCATCTCTTTCCTCTGGTAACAAGTGATTATTATGATGGTATTGAGATAAATGGCACTGTCAGCGTACAATGGAGCCAGCACCTGAAACACGCCTGTAAACATTTGGCGAACACATTCCCCTGATGCCTCAGTAATGGCCATTATTTCAGTGGTTGGACAGGGGAGGAGGAAGCACCTGTCTGTAACAACTGAGCTGTTTGGTGGGGCCAGCATGAATGAGGGAGCCCAGGACAAGTAATGCTTAATAGCCACATAACTAAAGGCTTACATGTATCTCACCCATTCTTGAGAATTGGGACAAATCGTGTCAATCAATCCAAAAAAAAAAACAAAAAAAACTAAAACTTAAAATTATAACTTATAAACATACTAATTACATGTCTGGGGTGAAACATCAAAAAGGACAAGGATAAGGTAAAGGATTTACATATATTAAAAGAAATATTATTTATAAAATATTTTGATCTGCTTACATTTTTTTAACTTCTAAACTTGCCCTGTGCCAACACAACTTCAAACGATTAAAAAATGTGTTAAAAGCCTTTAAAATCTAAAACTAACAGTTCGTACTGATAACATCGGTGTAAAAATATATTGCTATAATCATCTTTGTTTTAAAATATTTTTTATGAAAATACTGGCTATTTAAAGATGTGTCCCAGATTTTTGTCAACTGTCAGATTTCTAAAAAGAAACATAATTTAATCAGTCATAAAAGGAGTTAGCTACGTCACAAGGACTCCTGTTTCACTACCTGGCTTCCAAAAAGGCGAGCACGTTGCTCAGGTAGGTAAGCTTTCTATTTTTTGATAAATTCATTAAATAATATTGCTATCAGGTGTGTCACAACCATAATAGGTTGATTATGTAGCCTTTCTAAATCCAAACTAAATAAAAATTATAGTTTAAAAATGAGTATTTTGATTGGCATTAAGTGAACTCTTGCTGCTTTGAAAAATAAAATAGCTCCTCACTACGACAAATTATAACTTCTTGTCAACTTCTGACATTCATTACGTTATTCAAGAAAAAAATTCTAGATTTTGATCTTTTAAATTATATAGCCTATTCTCCGGCCTAATTGAAGTGTTAAAATCAAAAACCCCAAAAATAAAAGGTTTTATCCCAATTCTCAAGAATGGGTGATCTTCAACCCTAATGGCAAATCATATCTTCCCTTATCATAAGTGGGCTTTCCATCCAAATGTATCGAAATTTTTGAGCGAATTTTGTGAAAATGAGCAAAGGCAAATGCGAATTTATGCCCGTTTCCATTCGTTATTTTTTTGCGATTATAGCAAAGGCAAATGCGAATTTATGCCCGTTTCCATTCGTTATTTTTTTGCGATTATTGGGAGTCAATAGGAAGAGCAGTAGGTGGCGCTTCTCGTGAAAAATGAACAAAATGAAAAGGAAGAGCAGTAGGTGGCGCTTCTCGTGAAAAATGAACAAAATGAAAAAACACCCCGGTAGAAGAAGAGTGCGCCATGAGATGACGTCATAAGAGAGCGTCTTATGCCCACTGTAAACAACAACACACTCAACTGACACTCAACAACTGACCCTGGACAGATTCCTGATAAACCTGTTGGCTCTTGGGAGAACTCTGGTTAGCATTTTGTCAGCGTTCACAGCGTACCTAACCAGCTTGAAGAAGAGACGACAAAGAAGAAGTTTAATGTTAAGAGTACTGTCGGAAATAGCTGGAAGGAGACCACTGTGTCGTTCTCCGTGTGTATGGGAACGTAGCGTGTGAAGGACTTTTGGGAAGTAGTTGTCCAGCAGCATTTCACTCACGAACTCTGGCTGAAACATTTCCGTATTTCAAGGGCCACATTTGAGGATCTGTGTGCCAGTACGTCATCGTTTATTCGCAAAACCTGTTTCCATAGCAAAAAGTCGCATTTTCCTTTTATCAATACGCTGACAAATCCACCCCCTCCAAGCGTAAAAACTTTTTTTGCGAATTTTCGGCCTTTTTTTTAATTTCTGGCGTTTCCATCAATTTTTTTTTTTTCGCAATTTTTGAAAATGCGAATAAAAATAGGTGGATGGAAACCCAACTATAGACAAGGAAAACTGATAATGTCATAACTGATTCAAACCAGAGTCGAGTAAAAACTGACACATTTTGGCTTTGTATATGTTGCACTGTCCTATGCACTGCCAGCATTGTACTGATAGGCATCATAAGTGTATGAGATTTATCAAGAACTCTACACCAATCAATAAAGACTCACCCTTCTATGGAATTCTGGAAATATCACATGTCCAACAAAGCCCTGGCCATTGCTTCGACAAAAACTAAGTCGCCTACGAACACACACACGCACGCTTAAGTGCGCCAATAACTTGTTTGAAGGACTGCTTCCTGAAATTCGGAGATTCGAATCATCACTCAAAGACCCCTCAGTTGACTGAAATTGCCTCAAGTCGAGCAGTCTTTTTTTTTTTTTGCTAGTCAGTGTGCTGTGCAGTGTACTTTGAGGGGATGTTTTGGTCCCCAGATTTTACTGCGGAGTGAGTGCATTTGACATTCATTACACTCCTTGTTAAAGAGAGCTGCGGATGATGCAGCAGCACAGAGGGGGGGAGACTCTGCACAGTTAGGCTCCAAGATATTTATTATCTTCTCTCTTCTGCTCAATAGTGCTGAATTAACAGCTCACAGCAACTTAATACGTCATAGGCTCTGGCTTTTGGTTGATATCTAGTGTCGGTGAAAAATCTTGCTGCACATTTCTGATCAGTTGTTAGTGCAGTTGGCATCTTAAATTTTAGATGATTTCTACTCTCACACTAAATGTCCCGCTAAACCCTGTTCAAACTTTAAAACTTAAGCTGTAAGCTAGGCTTATTGCTTTCGAGATTGCTAACTGTGTCAAGTGGGGCCTGTGTTTATGGACAGACATTCACCTATCACGCTTTTCCATCTCTTCAAAAAAGAATTTTAAAAATAAGGACAAATTACCTTACCCATACTACTCTGTATAATGTAGACTGGGAAACTATGAATTAAACTTATGAATTAAATTGGAGGGTTGTGTTGTTACAAGAGAAGGCTTGGTTTGTTTAATTTTAATACTAACAGGCTGTGAGTCAGGATTCTCACTCAATGCTTTGATTAAGCCTTGACCAAAACAAGACATTTCTGAGTTTTATAAAAATAGGTCAGACCTGGTGAGAACTTGGAGGGCCACAACACGAGTCAAAGCCATGAGCAGGTGTACAGTCAACAGGGGTGTAGGCCTCTTCCTACACAGAGTATGATAAGCAGCACATGTTCCTTCTCTCAGCGTGAAAAATGAATATGACACACCCCACTTCAGGAAGAGAACACTGGTGAAAGGTCACTGCACCTGCTGCTAAAAACATCCTTCTGTCTCTCACAGGTGTTGAAACCTGATTTTGTTTTTCAATTCTCTAACTCACTGATGCCTTCCTTTCTCATTCACCCTTTTTAACCGTTCTTGAGATACTGCGTTCACGAGAATGGGATGGATGGACAAGATGCAAACGTAATGCCTCTGGCCACTTCTATTGCTGGTGCGAAGGAATAAAAACAAGTAACTGTACTACTGCATTTGGATGCATATTTTGGACAACTGCTTCCCTTCAACTCACCATTTTTGTATTTCTTCAGCTAAATACTGTGTAATATGGCACCATCCAACACATGTTATGAGACATTAATTTAAGTATGACCCACACTTCATCAAAAGCTGCTATATCAGGTTTTGGGTAAACAGGCTAGGCTAGTAGTTTTTGTTCTTTCATGGGATTTGTTGATAGTAAAAAAAAAAAAAATTTAAAAAAAAAAAACTTAACTGAGGCTGGATTTATGGTGAGCCTGTGCATCTAACCATCCCCTCCTGTTCTGTTTACATCCAGTTCTCACCATATACCCTGTTTCTAACCAACCGTTTTTATTTTGTTTTGGTTTTTTCTCTTTGTCACTTACACATTAGACATTCATGCACTGCCATGTCAACTACATGTATTCTCATCTAATAGTAAAAAATATTATCTTTGTGGATTTAATATGACCTTTTGGAAAGCACCAACCTGTGTCTGTGAACCACAAAAACACATTACAGATTAGTAATTAGGATGTATATAAGGCAAGGCCATATGGGTGAAACCAATATAATGTTATGAAAAATGTGTATTTAAAAAAATCAAATAAAAGATTCAGTGAAATAAAGTGTTTTAAACTACAATATTGTTGGACTTTTATATCAGCCTTAATATCTACAATTCAATTCAGATCTGAATGCCAGATCGAAACGAAAATGCTGTAGTATCCAATAATGTACCTTCTTTGTAATATACACATCATCTTGACCTTAACCACCCTGTATACAGGCTTTTAGATGAGTTACTCTGACAAAGGAATGAAGGTTTTGTTTTAAAGATACATTTCAGTAGTCTGTATACATTATACAAGATCTCATAACTCATGTTTTGTGCAACTCTGAAAGTCAAATCACCTTTTACTCTGAATTACTCAACAACACAGCAACTGTTGTTTTTTTTAACTAAGCAAGACTTTAAAATCTGCATAAGCCTGAGCAAAGAAATTAAGAAAGACTCCACAGTGGGATTACAAAGAGACCACTGTACAGTTGGGGTGCAAGGGTCAGGACCACAATAATGTAGCAATAGATCTAAAAATGGCCATGTGATAAATTATTACGAGGGGTAATTAAAGGGAATTATAGAAAGCCTAGTTGCACCAAAAAGCGTGGTCTGGTGTGTATGGCTGGGTTATGGCCTGGAGATATGTTGGTGCAGAACCCTTCAGCAGACTTCGTGATCAATAAATTATCAATACATGATGTTGGACCCAGGATATCCAAGCCTGTTTATAGGACCAAAACACCCAGCCCAATATAAGGATTCTGAGGACAGCACTTGCAGCCTTGTCACCTGCACTAATGTTTCACACTGGAATTCGCTTAGGAGACACTGAACTTCAACCAGTGCGCAACCTAATGTTTTATTATAGCAGAGCAACAGCTACATATCAAAACTGAGAGAGAAAACACTAAAGAGACACCTCTGTCAGGAGTAAACAGTTAAATGGGAGGAGGTCATTATGCACAGAAACCTTGCATAGCAAGTTACTTAACATTTCAAATATACCTTGAGGTCAATGTGTGCAAAAAAACCTGTAGAACGCCTTGCTGCTATTGACTTTATCGCCATCCATACCTCAGGGCCTTTAGTTGTAGTCCTTGAACATCAGTGGTGTTTCTAAAAAGTTGTTTTGACAGTTTGATGAGAGCTATCCAGCCTAATACTTTTTTCCTTATACATGTCTCCTGCACCAGCATCACTGCAGGTGCAGGAGACAAAGATGGCAAACCTGCCCTTTGCTGTAGGGTTGCAACTGTATGAGATTTTCACAGTACAATAGCCGTCTCAGAAAATATCTGGGTTTCACAGTGTCACGGTATTACAGAATTTATATTAATGTCAGTCACAATGACCATTAAATGTATGAAAACAGAAGGGTTATTGTTGGTTGAACAAACATTGTATCATTATGATTGAAATTTGAAACCATTTTATTAATGAAAATACGTGTAAAAATAAATCTCCCCTTAGAAAATGATTCAAATAAAGGGGAGATTCAGTGTCCAGTTGTATCTTTTTTTTTAATATTGTAAAAGAGCAAATGTACACAGCATGATAGCCGCAACCTTTTATTTCATGATATAGCCTACCTTTAAAGCAGTATATGGCTGCAACCCTACTTGGCAGTCATGATTCCCATGACAAACACAGTATTTTGTAATCACCTGAGTTTCTCTCTATGTTTCCCTTAAGTTTGATTTGATCCCTAAAACCATTTCTGTACACTGATCTGTGTGCATTCCTACTCTGATCTCCATTCTCCTGAACTATGTTTGTGCTCCCTCTCACGCCTCTGTCTCTTCTCTCTCTGTCTAGCTAGACTTTACCCTCACTAAGGTCATTTGTAGCTCAGGAAATGGATCAATAATGAGTTTAAATTTACTGGCAAAGTGCTTACCTTGTATCCTCAGAGCCATTCAATCCAGCCTGGGACTTGCATCTGCCTGCTGCAGAGTCACGTTTCACATGTCCATGATGCTCAGGGGGCTTCTGAGAAACACATTATTGGCAAGAGAAATTTAAAATCACTACACATATGGGTTACAAACACATTAAGTGACAGTATACGGAGGCTGTTGTTGCGTCTTAGTGAGTAAGTCGTTACAGTGGTTGCCTTTGTGTGCTATGTTTGTAGACTGTGACCTAACCATATGGCAAACAATAAAAACCATTCCCAGTAGCAGTTAACATATGGGTGTTGTTATAAGGAGTGAACTGCATGAGCTAATACGCAAGCTAACGTGGTCTAAATAGAGGCTTGTCAAGCTTTGGAAACAAACCTTACGACTAATAGTGAGACCAGTCTTTTGATACAGGTGAGATAAGCGAACAGCAACGTTAACTAACAGGCGTATTCTGCCCTTTTTACTTTAAATATGACTTCGTATTTAAAACTAAACAGACGGACTGGAAAATTAGCTTGCTACAAACTGAATCACCAGTTAGTTTTAAAGCTCCTGCTGCTCGAGGTCATTACACCAAACTCGCAGAACGTTGCTAAAAGAGACACGTCAAAGATAGCTTACCGTGTCCGGGGGACTTCATTTCTGTGTGGATAACGTTACACCGAACAAAATTGAACTTCCAAAAGGAGTCCTAAGGCTTTTCTCGACACGGTAACGTTTGAGTTATCAGTTCCACGTACCAAGTTGTATTAACAACTCGATTTCTTGCTCAGCCTGTTGACAACTGGCTATCTGGACTGAGTTCCTTAAAGAAAAAACACAGCAGTCTATCAAGGCCAGAGAAATCGAGACCGAGCAGAGCGATAGCTGGCTTGCTATCTGGGGCTGGCGATCGATTTATCGATAGAGCTTCTTTTAAGGCCTGACGTTAGAGCGGATGAGAAGGTAAACTGCAAGTTATAACCATGGTGCACTGTGCTTTTTGGCTCATCAAGAACAATAGAAAAAATAAAAATAATAAATACAATAGACAATATTTCAAAATTTAAAGGACCTTATAATTAAGCGCAATTGTGAGATTTTGTCGAACAAATTTCTATAGCCTCCCCTACTAAATAACCATCCAAAAGAAACTAGCAGGTGTTTCTCCAGTCTCATCAAGTTAGGGTGAACTCAGGTGAGACACCTAAACCACCTAAACTCTTAAGAATATTTTATGTGTTACTTTTAGAGTTTGTTATGGTTCTCTGCTATATTTCTATAAGGAAAATTTGCTGCTAAGTAAATCATTCTAGAACTTTGGACCCTCAAACACATGAAGAAACCCTACCTCACTCCAGTGACATGTTCAGGTAAAATCAGACAGCTGCAGGGGCGTAAATACAGACAGTGCAGGCAGTGCAGTGGCATTGGGGCCCATGGGGTGGGGGTGGCAGGCCGTAGAGAGAGTGGTTGGTGGGCGCACTCTCTCTAAAGCAGAGAATGATCCCTTGTGAGTGATTCAACTTGCCACCTCAGAAATATGCCTCTGTTCAAAGAACACATGTTAAAATACAAATGCTGTTATGTGCTCGATATGCCCTCGAGAAGCCAAACCCATCTCTGTCAATGTTTCTTTTATTTTTCTTTTGTGAAATAGTAAGTAGAAATCTATAACAAAATGATGTGTTTATTTTACATAAACTATATAAACTATAAATACATTATTACCCCACTAAAAATCCCAGTAATGAACAATTTCTGATTTTATTTGGTATTTTTGCCATATACAGATTTGCAGTGATGATTGGTAATATGTATGTTGATGTTGTCCAACGTCAAGTCTATATTTGATCATGTGATGATACTATAAAATATACAGTAGCTGTTTCGATACAAAATCTGGCACCAGGGCCCGTCATAATAGTGTGCACTGGGGCCCATCCTAACTACCGTACGCCACTGGATAGCTGGTAAAGTAAAATGGGACAGTCGTAGGGTTTTTTTTTGTTTGTTTGTTTTTTGAATGGTTAAATTCATTTATCAATTCATTCATTCATTCATTCATTCATTACATCATTAATGTTACTGAACTATTTATTAGAAAAGAATGTCCAACATTTCCGCCATGCTGTCACTGATCTTTTGCTGCCTGTTTTCTTGGTGCCATGTGTGTGTAACAATTGTGGCTAATTCTGAACTATTGTGGCTGACATGGACTTATCGCATTAGCTTTAATATTTATTAAGTGACAAAAATACTATAAATGTCTTTAATATGACAGGGTGCCACACAGTAGCATTAAGTCGTGACTTTATTCCACTTGTTAGGCTAGAAACATGTTGGTTTTGTTGTAGCAAAATGTCCCATTTTACCTGAATGCATTAAGTACTCACTCAAAATCCTTTTCCATAAAAAGTAAAGTGAGATGTGAAAATATTTCGATTTTAAGTAGAACATTTAATAAAATTCAACATCCTACAACATTTTTGTTGTTGTTATACCCTTACTGATAGCTACAGTAATCTTATTACCAAAAAGAGATAATCAACATGCCACATTGCTCACCTTGCGAGTTCTGGGTCCAGTGATTTTTTTTTTCTATAATTCTATCACATTTTCTGTAACTAACTTTGTTCAGTTTTATTTGATTATTATTCCCAACCTGACTTAACTCTCCATGTGTAGCCTAAATCAATGGAGTGATGATTTAAACCCATCACAGTAAAAACATTTCGACACCAGTGCGTTTCTGCTGTAGGAAAACATTTAATATTCTGCACTCGAAGCCCAGTCCGTGATTTAAAAAAGGCATACATGCTGCAGTGAGATTGTTGCGTTTGGTGTTAGTGAATAGCAACTCTTCCCCTTTAAATTAAAGAAATACTTCACCCACAAAATTACCATTTGTATATCAATTAGTCATGCCGTGTTACCTCTTACTTGTCAAGAAAACGTTGTTTTTCTCACATACCTCCATGACAAACGACGAACATAGGCCATTGATTTATTGACTGATTGATTGGGGTCCACATTAACAACAGCAACACTATATCAAATCATCTATTTACATATGCACCATCACTCAAATGATTTATGGAGTATAATGCAAGTCTCATTTATCAATTATCAATTACATATCAATTTGTTTCCATGGAATTAGTAATATTACCAGTACTAGTATTATTTACATATTTATTTCTAGATATTTACCATTACAGTGCTTTGAAAACATCTCAGAAATTGTGAAAAATCATACTGTTATATCTATCTACATAAATAACATAAAATATATGGTATTAACAATAATGAACAGTAATCTGTTTTTTATTTCAGAAAAATTGTAAATGTATTATCTTAGCATCACTACCTGTACTATAAAAGGACAAATCGATTGTTTGGTTGAGCATGGCTTTAGACAGTAAAAAATCATACATGTGAAATTATTAGAGCATATGATGTAAAACATTAAATGTACTGTATCATTTTGCAACAGTGAATGATCAGGAGTGTTTTAATTTTGAAGCAAAAAGGCAAGATTAATTAGACTGGTTTAACGTTACTACCTTTACCATTAAAGGAGAAATCAACCGTTTGGTAGAGCATGTTTTTAAAAAGAATTAATTGACCCTAGACTTTTTGTTTTTGTATAAAGTGGCATAGGTCTGTTCAGTAAGACCTCTGAAACTATAATGTGTTGAAAAAATATGCCTACCTTTGAAATCCCACCACACAGAGCCCTCATGTCTGGTGACTTTTTCCTAACTTCCTGTGGGAGGCAAACTGCAAGGACATAGCATTTACAGACGCAGCAACATTTAGTGGGCTTGTTCTAGCATAACATACTTAAACTGAATAGCAGAGATAGCTCAGTAGAGTTAATTTCAACACATTTTTCATTCAGTTGATCAAAATGTGCTCAACCAAACAGTTAAGCAGGATGTTAAAAGGATACTAGTGAAAATGCATATTTTTCGGAAGTACTGGATAAATGAGACTTGGATTACACTGCACGAGTTGTGTGAGAGTTTGTAAACAGATGTTTTGATATAGTTTCACTGTTGCTACGCATGGTCCCCAATCAATTAATAAATCAATATGTTGACTTTTTTTGAGACATGTGAGAGAAAAAAAGTTTTGTTTGTGAATTCAAAGTAACAAGACATGACTAATTGATATACAAATGAGTGATCCCTTTTCAGCTGCTACTATAACACTATATTATGTCCATAAAATATGCTGTGTGCTTTTATGAGTCAATGTACCTGTCATATAACCCAGGTTTAGTGGTTATAGTATGTGTGTCGTAGTGAACTGCGCCATAAATGTCTGTCACAAGCCAGTCAAACCAGTCCCTTTTGTAGAACTCATCAAAAGAATACAGTGTGATCATGGCGATCGGTTTCATAATTTTGGGAGGTTTTAGGTTTATTATAGTATGTATGTATGTATTGGTCTTATAAGTTAGCAATTAATATGTCTACATAGAGAGGTTGATTACACAAAGCATCAATATTACGCCATAATTAATAGCAAATACATCCACTCAGTTTGACTTTTACACACTTGACAAAGACAATTTTCTTAAACTTTTTTAGGACTACACATGATGAACTTTACATGCAATACATTTAAAGTACTAATTCATGTGTGACTCCTGTCACACAACAGTTTAATGGAGAAGGCAAGGTCCACTGTATAAGCTAACAGTGTCATACTGGAAACCACTGTTTCCATGAAAACCAGTTCTGCACTTTTGTTGCTTTGTCCGAGGTCCCTAAGCTGCAATATCTTGGTCAAACAAATCACTGTGGCCACCATGTAGAGCAATACTCCAATGAGACTGAAGCCCGCCAGAAATCTGTCAAAAGGTAGAAAACACCGCCCAGCAAAGTCTCCTAATATTACCACAACTGTGACTAGAGACATGAGGATGCAGACACCGTATGACGCACAGGAGACCCACAGCTGCCAACTGTGTACACCACTTGGCGATCCACAGACCACCTCCACAACCAGGGGTATCATAATACAGCCTCCCCAGAGCTGGAGAATCTTAAGGAGGCCTGGCATGCTGCCCATGTAGCCCCTTTGTTCATGGGCTTGGGTGCGCAGAACGTAGGACTCTGAGGTGTAGGCCAGGAAGGTGAAGAAGGAGGCCACAGCAGCTGCCACAGAGCGATGTGACGGCCCTTGATGATCCATGATGAGCCAAGGAAAAACCACAGACGCACTGAGACACATCAGTGCGCCTAAGACTGCCACTGTCATAGTCAGGTTCTTCCAGGATATTGGGATAAGGCTGTGAAACTGGATGATGCTGAGAATGTGGATGAGGAGTGTAAGGGTGAAGAAGAAACACCACGTAAACATGCAGAAGATCCAGAATGTGTTGATGAGTTGGGGGTTAGATGGATTTAAGTCTGAAGGTTCCAGCGAGGCCACAAGGCTGAAGGTGGTACAGCTGGATAAGACTTCCAATGTCCGCACCAAGAAAAGGGGGCTGGTGAAGTCTCTGGCCTCTAGTACAATCACAGGCATTGTCACAACGTTGAATCAGAGTAATCCAGTATCCAAGAGACAAGATATCCTTAGTTGTGTCAAATCATACCTCAGTCTCAGTCCCTCTGGATTGATTTTTTTTTAAAAATTGTAATCAATCAAAAGCTTCGTCAACCCCCTAGTATGGTTCCCAAAATATCCACCTTCGGAGGAATAGTCCAGTACAGTCCATGGAAACAGCCACCTCCAAAAAATCTTCACTTGAACCCTCAGGTATCATAAAACACGTCTCTCTGTTCTGTTCACCAGTGCCTCATCCTTTTTACAAACGGAGTAAATGTTCAAAATACTATCTCTTGGAACATATTTTGCAGCACTGTTGCTGCCAAAACAGGCCTCGCCTACTTCCTTTTTGAGGTTGCAGCAGTGCTTTCAGTCTCACTGGAGGTAGGTGCAAATGACCACAATAAAAAGCATATGCAAACAAGGTTATCTTCCTCCCACCCTCAGTTCTCATGAAATGAAGTTCTCTTTTCTGAGGTTATAAATTACTGTGGGTACAGGTTCTTCTGACTCGATAGACATTACTTTGGCACCACTTTGACCTCACACAAAATGTGGTCACAGGTGGTTCTATAAGTAGTTGTTTCCATGGTGTTTAAAGCTGTGTGTGGAGTCATTAGTATTAAGGCAAGATGTGTTGTTGAGTGCTGTGGATCATTTGAGTCAAGTGTTGCTCAGAGGATCTGGTTGTGGGTGTGGATCTGCTCTACCCTCAGGGGAGAAGAAACTGGTATTGTGAAGAGCATCATGTCTCCCTTTCATTTGACAACAGATGGAAATGTGTTTGAGTTGCTTGGATGGAAATGAGTGTTTGAAAGCTGTAAATCTTTTATTGTCTGAATGTATGCATTGTATGGGAATGCCTTTGTCTTGTGGGCATGCATGCCCCAGCGCTGTGAAAAGGTTTCATGTATGTAGATCAATGTATGTGTGTGTGTCTGTGTGAATGCATGTTTTCATGTTTGCATATGCAAGCATGTTTCTTGTGTATGTGTGTCTGTGTGTGTCTGTGTGTGTGTGTGTATTTACACAAGCTCAAATAGTCCTCTGAAGATCCCAACCAATCACTTTGCCTCTGTGTATCGGCACACCTGCTCTCTGTGTTATAAATAGATGGTGGATACATCAATTCCCTCGTGTAACGCAGCTGAAGTTCAGAAACTTGTGTTTTGACAGAAGGGAGAAGATACACTCCACAAAGACAGACGATAGCTGATAAACAGCGCTAACCTGCCACCACACAATCATTGCTGCAACATGTATTTATACACATTTAAATATAACTAGTTTGTAACTAGTTCATTTATATTTCTTCCTTTGGACAAAAATGCACTGTAGCCTACCAAAAATAGAATACAAATTCCAAAACTACTTTATGGAAAGAATGTCCTGATGATAACTAAATGACATCTATCTGAACTTTAGAACTTCTAAGATTCATTCCCCTTCATTGTCAGACAACAACTCACCCAACTACATAACTTAAAAAAAAACTGATTTAATTAACATTAAAAATGAATGACTTCATAATTCTTGTTTTCTGATAATATTATGGTCAGTGGTGGAGGAAATATTCAGTTCATTTACTCAAGTAAAAGTACTAATGCAACACTGTGAAAATACTCTGTCAAAAGTAAAAGTCCTGACCCTCAAAAAAGCAAAATAGTTGCCAATTAATTTTCTGATAATTGATTAATCAACTGTTCATTTCAGCTGTACGTGTATAAACAGCTATGTAGATTGATTTATAAAATATTTAAAAACTATATTTTTTAATTCAAAAATCTTAATTTGCAAAGTAACTAGTAACTAAAGATATCAGATAAATGTAGTGCAGTAAAAAGTACAATATTTCCCTCTGAAATGTGGTAGGGTAAAAGTATAAAGTGGCATGAAAAGAAAATACTCACGTAAAGTACAAGCACCTCAAATTTGTACTGAAGAACGGTACTTGAGTAAATATTCTTAGTTACCTTCCACCACTGACTGTGGCTCTAGGGAAGATTTGCTGGAAGGAACAGCTGTTGTGGATGGGTCACATTTCTAATCATTTCTGCATGGAAGTGGTGCCCCTCTGTGGTAACAATATTAACTGCAACTTTTTCGAGGTCCCACAGAGAAGGCTGGAAGGCTTCCTGCAGTAGTGATGTGCAGCAGCAGAGGGTGAACGTCTCCATGATGTGAACACAGATGCAGCGAGAGGAAACCTTGTCTGTAACTACATGTGCCTATTTACTTGTAGAATACAATGTACCCACCTTCCAACACATCCCTTTCATAATGTAGACAGATACACATACTGAGTGTGTTTAGTACATGATGTCATTGCTGCCTGTTGACAATTGCACACTTATAAACTGAAATTTAGAGACACCTAATGTATTTGGATCATGTTTTTTACTTCACCTGTCAGTGGTTTTAATGTTTTGGTTGATCGGTGTAGCTAGCTATTTAAATTAGCATCTTATGTAATTTCAGCACAAAGAAGCTTAAAACAATGTCGGCCTGTGATGGCTACTAACAGACTTGTCAGGTACCTATGGCATTAGATGGCTGCCTAATTAGGGACTGACAATTGAAAGCAAAAGTACTACAATAGGGTTTTGTTTCTTGATCAAAATGTAATTTGTCATAGCATGCCAATGTAACATATATTCATCTAACAGGTGGCATTGTCAGAAGTGAATAAATGTATTCAAATTCAGTGGGAACAAGAGATGTATGTCATCAAACATTGGCAGTGCAACCCTCCCAAACAGGTGCTGAGGGTTTTTAATTAACAAATTTACTAAGTGCAATTCAGTTTCACTAAATTATAGAATGCTCTGCTGAAAATTATGACCTTTGTGTTGTTAGGGTCGGTTTCTACCCAGTTATAATATAAGATTGTAAAACAATAATTAGTGCCACTGTCAGCTCACTAACACTGTCAGCCAGCAGCCCACTGACAGCCAGCTCCTCTCTCAACCCTGTGAGCTTTAGTTAGGGCTTCTCTCTTTGCCTATTTGTCTCCTTCCCTGAATAAACAAAACAAACAAACAAAGACAGACATGTCCAGACATGTAAGGCATGCATAAGACCAATTCAGTTTAGAGTTGTTGACTTGCAGAGTACACATGTCTAGCTTGCAGCATGCGAAAATGAGAAGAATTTTTACAATAAGCCAAGCTCTGGATCCTATCTTTGTTGAAAATGAGGCAGAGGACACAGAGCAGCATTGCGATATGGATGAGCAGGTTTCTGAGGAGGAAGACGATGTAGAGTATCAACCAGAAGACACAGACACATCTGATGAGTCTGATGAGGAGGTCACCGGTGCTGCAGCTGCTCCCGCTCCTGCTGAAACATTCAAATCCAAAAGTGGTAACATCTGTTGGAGCTCAGTACCTCCTGACTTACATGGCAGAGCATTATGCAAATGTCATCAAAATGACCCCTGGGATCACAAGGTTTGCTTTGACGAGAGTAGGCGACATCAAGACATGTTTTGATCTGTTCATGCCATTATCACTAAAGAAAGTCATCATTGCCATGACAAACCTTGAAGGAAAAAAAAGTCCACAGTGACATGTGGAATGACATTGATGAGGAATACCTGGATGCCTATATTAGTGTTCTTCTTGCTGGAGTGTACAGATCCAGCAATGAGGCCACTGATATTCTCTGGGACACATCAACAGGCAGAAATATTTTCCGGGCAACAATGTCACTTCAGACCTTCAGAGTCCTCAGATTTGAGAACAGAGATACGAGAGCAAAATCTGACAAGCTTGCTAGCAGTAGGGATGTCTGGGAGAGATGGGTGCAGCTCCTTCCACTGATGTTCAACCCAGGGCCTGAGGTGACAGTAGATGAACGTTTTGTCCCTTTCCATGGAAAATGCCCCTTCCGGCAATGCATGCCCAGTAAGCCAGGCAAATACGGTATAAAAATCTGGGCAGCCTGTGATGTAAAAACCAGCTATGCATGGAATCAGATTTACACAGGCAGACCTGCGAGTGGCATACCTGAGATATGACTACTGGACTGCGGGGTCACAATATCACGTGTGACAATTTTTTTTTACCAGCTATGACCTTCGACAAGAACTTCCCAGGAGGAAACTTACCATGGTGGGCACAATAAAAAAATAATTTAAAAAAACTGAGCTGCCAGCTGATATTTTACAGGTGAAGGATGGGGCTCCACTTTCTACAATATTTGCTTTTACAGACATCACCACTGTTGTTTCATATAGTCCAAAAAAACCTGGAGTGTGATACTTATGTCTACTTTTCACAAAGATGCAGCTGTGTCATCAGCAAGTGACAAAAAGCCCATAATTATCCTGGACTATAATAAAAGCAAAGGAGGAGTGGACAACCTGGACAAGCTGACTGCTACCTACACTTGCCAGCGAATGACCAGGAGATGGCTAATGGTTGTGTTTTATAACATCCAAGATGTGTCTGCATACAACGCATTTGTGTTGTCGACCCACATCCACCTAGGGTGGAACTCAACCAGGAAAAATAAGCGGGGATTGTTTCTTGAGGAGCTAGGAAATTCCCTTGTCAAGGCGCACATTGCACGAAGGGAACGGATGCCCTGAGACCCAGCTGCTGCAGCTTAGGTCAAACAGCTGCAGAGCTCACCTAGCACTCTGTCCACGCCATCAGCAACACAAAGAGCATCAGCGCCAGCATCCTCCTCAACCAGCACAGCCGCAGCCACAAACCCACTGAGGCCACCTGATTCTAGGTGTCAGGTCTGCCCCAGCAATAAGGACAGAAAGACAAACACATTATGCTTCTACTGCAAAAAGTATCTCTACAAAAAGTATCTCTACAAAAAGTATCTCTGCAAAGAACACACAAAAAGTGTCACTTTTTGCCACACATGCATCTAAACACACACACACACACACACACACACACACACACACACATACACATGCATGTTCTTGCACACAAAGACTTTTTTTGGAACTAGTACTTGATTTCCATTGGTTTGATTTGCTTGATTGGTTGTTGCTTGTTTGACATTGCAAATCTACATTTTGTATTATTACTTGTTCTGCTTTTCATTTTGTATTTGTATTAAAGTTCTGTTTTTGAGAAAAATCCGTAACACATTAGATGTTACTATAGTTAATAATATTAAAAAATAAATAAATAAATAATAAAACTAATTTATTTAAGTGTTCTAATACCTTTCAGTAATAGTCAGGTAACATAACAACCCTTTATTTGTTAATTATAATTCTCTTGAGGTTCATTTTACTATCTAACAAGCCTAACAAGGTAACAAAGAGGTAAGAAACAAAGTGGATGCTAAATAATTGTTTTGAGGGTATTTTATGGCTGATTTAAGACACAGGTCAAAACTGACTCGTTAGCATAAGAGATAGTAACAAGAAAGCTAACATACAAGGAAGGTCTTCAGTTTTTCATGTATGCTCTCGTCAAAGCCACCAGACTCCACTGACAAAAACAGTAATTTTACCTCAATGAGCATTGGAGCTGCTGGTCTACTGCTGCCTTGATCATTTAGTTACTTTGTCATTGTGGGACTTAAGTGAATCCAAAATAAACCTTTTTTAATGCCAAAGTCACACAATAACACAAACAAAATACCTGATCAATGCAGTGGTAGACCAGGAGCTCCTGTGTTCAGCAATGTTAAATCACAGTTGTTTTTTTTCAATAGAGTCTGGCTTTGAAGCAAGACTTCATTTTCTTGTTCGAAATCAATTTCTAACAGAAAGGTAAAGCAGTGAAAATATTCTAAATGTACCGTACACTTCAACTGATTTTTTATGGGACTTTTATTAGGTGACTAAAATACTTTTTGTTGCTGACCCCCCTCCACAGCAATATACTGTATTGGGTAGCTTCTGTGTCGGACTCCAGCTGTCTTTTTCCAAACTGGAGGCGTGCCGACTAACATCTACTGTACGTCATATACTGTCTGTGGATAAGTACCCCATAAAATAGTTATTATTTCATTACATTGTGTAACTTTTAATTTTTATCCAAAAGAGTTCATATTATAAATAATGATGATAATAACAATAAAAAACATTTAGTTATATAGCACTCTTCAAAATCAAATTACAAAGTGCTTCACAGAAGAAAGAACCAATAGATGAACAGTGCAATAAAAAAACAAATAATGATAATAAAAAAGATAAACATAAATTTACAGATGAAACAAATTTGGGCGTAGGTGGTGGGGTACACCCTGGACAGGTCGCCATCAGAGGGCTGACATATAGAGACAGACAACCATTCACACTCACATTCACACCTACAGCCAGTTTACAGTCACCAGTTAACCTGCATGTCTTTGGACTGTGGGAGGAAGCTGGGGTACATGGAGAAAAGCCACACTGACACGGGGAGAACATGCAAGCTCCACACAGAGGGGCTCAAGCTCCCATTCTTGGTTGGAACCAGGAACCCTCTCGCTGTGAGATTACAATGCTAACCACTGCACCACCATGCCGCCCCCCTTGTATCATGTATAAATGTAAGCACTTTATACTGTGGGTTGCTTCAGGNGGAACCAGGAACCCTCTCGCTGTGAGATTACAATGCTAACCACTGCACCACCATGCCGCCCCCCTTGTATCATGTATAAATGTAAGCACTTTATACTGTGGGTTGCTTCAGGGAGTCTGATTGGTAAAGTTAAAATTCATTAAAATGTTTGACTATAAAAATGCTTGAAGTGGAACTATTAACATGCCACCAAAAACAAGCTACATAAATAAAGCTTTTAGTCTCAATAACATTAATAATGTGTTATTTTAATAATTTCTGAGTAGTGCTAAAACACACCCTCACGCAAAACTACTGGAAAGTTCAGCTTCCTCATTCTAGTTAAATACTTCAACCACACGAGACAAAGTGTGAAACGCATCAGAGCCTAAAGAAAAAAA
>NC_065510.1:42741884-42745863 GCF_006386435.1 Epinephelus moara
AAAGAGTCAAAGTGGCTGACAAAACCAAGACCCGTAGCAGAAGAAAAATTCTGCATCCACAGGTGAAGGTTAAAGAGACGGCTGAAACGTTCTGTACTGCCGTGCAGGGTAGGAGTGGGCCCAGACAGGACACAGCGCCTCCCCAGGCTCTCAATCGTGGAGGACAGGGACTCCAGCTCTGCCTGCAGCTTTGATGATTGCCTAGACATGACATCATTTGAGCCAGTATGAGCTATAACTATGTTGATAGAGGGATGGAGGTCAAGAAGTGCAGGGATGAGCTCAATAAAATCAGCTGTCTTGCCACCTGAAAGGCAATATGTGATAGCACCCGGGAGTTGGACAAATCTAATGACTGAGTCGCCAATTATTAAGAGTTCTGGTTTTTCGGTTCCTAGGTTGTCATTATAAACCGCTAGTTTTGGGTTGAGAATCTTAGGACACCTTGATGAGATGGGGGAGCATGGGGGGGCGTGGCAGGTGACTACCTTGTTTGCAGCTAGTGAAGGGGGAAATGGCGAGACAACAGGTAGAATGGATGATGTGGAAGGGGGGTCGTCCGTGGTTAGCAGTGGAGAGGGGGACCCTTCAGCAGGTACCGCAGGAAAACGCGCTGTGGCCCGTAGAGGTGAAAAACGGGGGCGTTTGCAGCCCGGGGGTGCCAATGGAGGAGATGCAGAGCCCGAAAGAGAGGAGACACTGGAAGGCGAAGAGAGCTTCCGGGTTCGGGTCGCAATGCGTGCTGGAGGTGGAGAGACTGGCTCCGGGGGAAGTTTCGCCAGTGGGGAGAAAAAGTTTGCCAAGGTGACATCGTTGACACCAGGGCCGAAAGGGTTGTAAAGGGGCAGAGCGAGCTTTTTCTGGCCTTTAACGACACATGCCCAGGATGGAGTGAAGGATGAGCCGGGAGAGTCGTCAGGAGCCGCCACCACCGGGTCCGAGGACCGCTGGGTATCCGGCAACTCGAGCATTTTCAGCCGGGAACACAGCACGGACTGCCGCTGGAGGAGCTCATCAATGAGGCGTTCAATGGACTGGAGCTCCGTCTTTAGATCAGTGAACTCTGCGGAGGGAGCCATCGATGGAGCTTTTTTCCACCTGGGTAAGTGTGTGCCGAGGAGGTGACCATGCATGTGTAGCATCTACCAGGATGATGGGCCCATCAGTAAAACTGAAAAATAATAAAGACCACAGCCAGCAAAACGCCAGGACAAACAAACAGGGAGATGTGCAGGACTGTAGTAGAGTGGACATCAGAGGAGCGGTGAGGAAACTTACTCGCTCGGGCTCCGACAAGAGCCCACAGCGGTGAAATGACAGATTTCCAGCCTGGATAGTAGTGGAGAAACTTACCATTGAGGGCCCGAAAACCGGGCCCGCTGCGAAGAAACAACACTGGTAAGTTTCAGTGCCTTTCCATCTACTATCCTCTTCTCCTTCTCCTCCTTCTATCTGTGGCTACAGATAGTAGAATATCCTCAAATAATTAGAGCCCATATATCACTTCGACCTAGGTTCCAACATGTTTGTTGACAAGTCTGCTAATTTATCATTTGTATACTGATACCCAATGCTGATGTGAACAGCCTTGACATAGGGTAGAGGCCCTGTGTTGTGTTATTTGTTAACTGGCTTACAACTAATTGAACAGCTGAAACTGGCAGAACTGCTCTAGAGTTGGTCCTCATAGAGTCTTAAGTTTCAACTTGTGTTCTTCTTGCCAATATGTTCTCATCACAACTTGTCAAATACTGCTGCTTTGTCAGTGGACCTAACACGTCAGGAAATAAATGCATACAATCTTTTACTAAATAAACTTACAATGTATATAAAAATTGATTGTTTTTAGGTTCTATTCCTTAAAGTTTAGGCGACAAAAGCATGTGGTTTGGTAAAAAAAAATTATCTTGGTTTGGCTTAAATAATTACAGCTGTTACTGGTGTGGTTTATGTGACATACATCATGTGACATACCTCACTAGTGTAGTATGCCATGCATACTTGCACACTGTGCAGACTTTCTCAGCCCTATACTACAGTAGTTGCCCATGGTGTCAGACTCAGCCCTATACTACAGTAGTTGCCCATGGTGTCAGAAACAGCCGCTGCCTGGTGTGTGTCATTCCGCTGCCAAGGGTGCCACTCAGGCACGTGCCTCGGTAAACATGCGCTGTGCCCCTGTATAAATTCCCAATCAAATTCCTAAATAAGCCTATTTTTTTCATTACTGAATATCCGTATTCATTACTGAATATCCGTAGGGCTATGCTATGACTGATGTGTCAAAGAAGAATAGCATGGGCACAATTTCTTCCTACTTCAAACACGTAGTAGGGCCGGTGCCGCATATCAGAGAGTGGAGAGGTTGCACTTGCAGGCATTGGGTGCGTCTGTGCATATTCAGTGAATGAAACGCGCAGGAAGCCTGGAGTTGGAAGGCAAGCTGCAGCCTGCGGTGCAAATTTATCAGCGGACAGTAGCCCACACATGTTGTCAAGTAAAGCCGAAATGTAGTATATAATACCACTGCACACTGATGGATCATCATGGACATAAGGAAATTCTTTTTGCAGAACAGAGGAGGCAGGGACAGGGAAGCAGTAAGGAGAGATGAGAATGAGGTAAGATCATCTGGTTAAAAGTTTAGTGGTTCAAACTTTTTGTCTGTTGTGTCGACGCCAAAAATATGAGTCTCGCAAATCACGACCCCAAATTAAACTATGGCTAGTTTAGGTTCACTTTAGATAACGTTCAGAAATACCATTTCATTGGCAGAGGGAAAGACACCTAGCATAAGCCTACTGTCCATTTAGGCTGTCATGTGTTTGCTTGCTCGTCCACTGCGCCAGACGTTTGTGGAAATCTTTCGAGCAGGTGGTACAGTTTGCTGCTTAAAAAGTAAACTTGTATAAGTTGGACTGGGTGAGCTGTGGGCTGTGGTCTGGGGTGGGGGCCTAGTTTAAAAAGCTACCCAATCAGGGGAATACCTTTTCAGACCATATCAGGTAGGCCTACTCTTAATTTAAGATTTTGACTTTTTTTTGGTAATATTCCCTCTTGTAGAAGGATTTCTTGATTGCATTTATCGCGCTACAGTAAGATTGAAAAGTTCAGTAGCTGGACTGAAATATTGTTATTATTTGCATATGTTCTTTATTTTGTATCTGTTGATTTGTAAGATTGTAAGACTGTGTAAATCACTTTTTTGGTAATATTCCCTCTTGTAGAAGGCTTACTTGATTATGTTTGGTGTGCTACAGAAGGAAGAATTGAAAGGTTCAGTGGCTGATCTCAAAAGTGTTTTTATTTGCTTACAGATGTAGCTCTGTTAAAGGGAAATTTCGGTTTATTTCAACCTGTCTCCTATCGTTCTAATTTTGTTTCAAGTGACTAGCGACAAAAAAATAATAGTTAGCATGTTAGCCGTTAGCCTAGATACAGCCGGGGCACATAATAACGTCAGACCTGTTAAAACGTAAGTGAGCGGGCATACTTCAAGTGCAAAGTTAGTCCACTAAACAACCCAGATAGCACACATACATCTGGCCGACGTCGGCCTGAGGACGACATATCGGCCCTGAATTTATAACGTCTGACAAGCGTCGGCCGCATGGGCGGATATCTTTAAATTTAATACTCTTTTGTCCCAGCTCATCAAACGTCTCTGTTACGTCGGCTTTGTGTGGCTTTATGTATGTGTGCTGTGCTTTTTCCCACAAAGACCGCCTCATATCATTAGGATAAATGTCAGAGAACATATAGAAAACGACATGTAAACGTGTTTTCTTACCTTACCAGTGTGGTGCCATGTTTGTTTATCATTTAGCTCTGCTTTCCAAAGCGCGGCCGAAATCTCGCGAGAACAAGCAGCAACAGCTGGAAGGCAGAACCGGACAGTAGCCTGAAAAGTTCATTCATTTATTTTATGAAAGATTTATAGAATAATGGCTGACTTTTTGCCAGACTTCGACTTTGTGGA
>NC_065510.1:42746975-42747135 GCF_006386435.1 Epinephelus moara
TTTTCTCTAGTACTGCCGATGAGAGAAATTGAATTGTTATTTCTTCTTCGTGTCTCACTAGAGCTACGTATCGGGTAGTGACAGCAACGCTGCCCCCACGGTTCCCGGTGGTACTGCTCCGTTTGGCCCGTATTTGTAAGCTTTATGGAAACGTGCAGAA
>NC_065510.1:42747635-42748776 GCF_006386435.1 Epinephelus moara
TCTTAGTAAAGGTTTAACAATGACATAATATGTAGGTAAGTTAAACTCAATAAATGTGTTTGTAATGCTATTATAAACAATTGTA
Organism: Epinephelus moara; assembly: GCF_006386435.1. Taxonomy (NCBI): domain Eukaryota; kingdom Metazoa; phylum Chordata; class Actinopteri; order Perciformes; family Serranidae; genus Epinephelus; species Epinephelus moara. Next base: position 42,747,721 of record NC_065510.1, read on the forward strand.
AGAAACTCATAAGGCTTTTATTAACGTTCTTAAGCAGTCTATAAACTGTTAACAAGTTTCTTGTAAGTGCTTATAAATGTCTTATAATCTAACAATTAACATGTTTATAATGCTATTATTAACACTTATATAGTCTTATTAAACATTTAATAATGTTAATAAGCATCTTATAAGGAGTTATAAGCGCCTTATTACATATTAACTAACGCTTATTACAAGGACCTTAAAATAAAGCGCTTCCACAATGTGTGTACTTGTTTTTCAAACTGTCTCTATTAAGCCATGTTTAATGTGTGTTTAATGTGTGTTTAATGTGTGTTTTGAATCAACTAAACCTAACAGCACTTCACAGAAACCTCTGCCGCTGACTAATGTTTTGGAGGTGTAACTGCAGAGTGACACAGACACACCACCGCAGAAGTGAAAATGTTCACAACGGCATAGGTGACGTGTGTAGGCTACATGCGTAGGGTCCACGCACAACCATAAATCCTCTTTTAGAACTCTGAGACTAGCTTCTATTAGTACGTTTACGTGACATTAGGGTAAATCGATTTATTGTGTGAGTCCGACTAAAACCGGACTTTTAAAATACATTTAAACATGTTAGTCTGACTGAAATTTAACTAAACTGAATTTCTCATAGTCAGACTAACACACTCAGATAATGTGATTGGGAGTCGAATTGCTTGTGCATGCATACAGTCAATTGGACCCAAACTAGCAGAGGCACTCTGCGCATGCTCCACAGTTTCCGCCCTGAGCTTTGACGTGGAAGTCGATAAGCATTAAATGTGCAACAGAACAAGAAGCCAGTAACAACATGGTGAAATCTACAACCAGAGCCGTACATTTTTGGATAATTGAGGAGACACAGTTCATGCTGTTTGGTCTGTGACATAGTAAGTAAACTGAAAAAAGGTCCAATACTAACAAGCTGAAAGGGGGCATATCGCCACCTATCACAGCAGAGTTGACATATTCGGTCAATAATTCGATTCCTCTCCCGTGTTTGTATACTGGGACAAGGACAGTAGTTCAAATAAATAGCCTAAT
>NC_065510.1:42748868-42750218 GCF_006386435.1 Epinephelus moara
GACCTCTGAAAGGTTGCAGTTCATATTGTTACCACATAGGGGCACTAGTTCCCTACAGACTAGAAATGCAGACTACAAATGTAACATTTACAACTGCAGTTTTACATCAGCACTCTATTATGCGACAAAAAGAAAGAGCAAATGTACAGTCCTGTGAGATAGAAACCCTTAAGGTTCATCTATGCAAGAAATACCAAAGCTGTTTTCATAATTCATTAGTATTGGGATAAATGATTTCAGATCTAAACCGGAAGTTAAAGCATTTCCAAATGAAATTTATTCTTAGTTTCTATTGGGGCAATTATTGTATTTCCATATGAAATGACTGAAAAATCTGGTGATGACACAACTGAGCTTTAACCATAAACCCTTCAGGTTACATCTTAACTTTTATAAGCAAGTTGCCAAATACACACGTTGCAGCAATGATTGTGTGGTGGCAGGTTAGTGCTGTTTATCAGCTATCGTCTGTCTTTCTGGAGTGTATCTTTTCCCTTCTGTCAAAACACAAGTTCCTGAACTTCAGCTGCGTTACAAGAGGGAATTGGTGTATCCACCATCTATTTATAACACAGAGAGCAGGTGTGCCGATACACAGAGGCAAAGTGATTGGTTGGGATCTTCAGAGGACTATTTGTGCTTGTGTAAATACACACACACACACACAGACACACACAGACACACAGACACACACACACACACACACACACACACACACACACACACAAGAAACAAGCTTGCATATGCAAACATGAAAACATGCATTCACACAGACACACACACAAACATTGATCTACATACATGAAACCTTTCCGTTAATTTCATGAGAACTGAGGGTGGGAGGAAGATAACCTTGTTTGGATATGCTTTTTATTGTGGTCATTTGCACCTACCTCCAGTGAGACTGAAAGCACTGCTGCAACCTCAAAAAGGAAGTAGGCCTGCTTATGGACTACAAAATATATTTTCACGGGGTGAAATTTTGCCATTTGATGTAAAAAGGATGAAGCACTGGTAATAAGTACAGATATCTAGTGTCATATATTACCAAATGAAAATAAGGTTGTTTACAGTAGGACAAGTCTTTTCATTATAGAAATCTGTTGGTAACATTCAACAGTCCCCCATAATGCTGGGAAAGGACATTAACTCTCACCTTTATGTATGCTAGTGAAGCATCACTCATCAAATAACACGATGTTTTAACAGAGTTAACGCCGGATCCCGTTATTTAACAGTTTCCACACTGAATGAAGCAGAGTGACGGACCCAAAGCCTTCAATCTGGCTAAAAGACAGCTGAAATACTAAAAAAAAATACAGTGGTGAAGTTGGGATTTGTTTCTTGAAG
>NC_065510.1:42753370-42768747 GCF_006386435.1 Epinephelus moara
AATAAAACACTTACACACTGGGCCTGATACAAACTTCAATTACCAAAATGTATGAAATGCTCCTTTAACCTTACTGACGGAGAGGGATGAAGTCAGGCTATGGCGTTAGCAAATCAGCAGGCGTTAGCATGAACATGAAGCAGCCTATATCCATTAGCCTGCTCAACATAACACACAGCTCATCGATGCTCCTGACACATTCACTCTGCTCATCCTGCTTCACACAATTTGCTGTCACTCTTGTATCTCAACCATATGCATCTTCACACACATTTCACTCACTTTAACTCACACAGAATGTCATTAGCGATGCACTTAGCTACCGAAGCTATTTCTAGTTGCACCCTCCACGAGCACACACACACACACACACACTCTTAATCGCGGTCAAAGTCAATGTCTCTGAGGGTCACAGTTACACACGGTTCTGCTAACACATACTACTGTTATCTGAGTGTTCATTATACTCAGCTTACCTGTAGGGAATTTAGAAACATGACTGGCTGCTAGTTCAAGCATGACCTTCATCTCTGTAGCTAAAGTTGCTAGCCTAATTATTACTGACTGAATGAACCGAGTGCACCTCTTCCTCTACCGTCATTATCATAAACATCAACATTTAGAACACACAGTTACATTTTATAACTTTGTAAGGCCATCATGTACATTAGCTGAGTTTATTTATTTATTTTATTTATTTGTTTATTTATCAGGGACAATGCATATTAATGAACAGTGAACTGTAAATATACCAGAATTAGCCAAAAGGCTAGTTTTCATCCGCAGTCCCTGGCCAGATCTGAGTTGGCAGCCTAAGTAATAAAGAAGTTAGAAGTTTAAAACAATATCATTGCATGCAGTTTAAGATATAAGATAAAAATACAGTAACAGGTTATCATAGTGTAGTGTATGAAAATCTACTCTGAAGCTTTGGAACAGATGACCAGTAAGGGGCCCAGGGTCAAAAGCATGTATGGTCAGGGTCAAGAAGGTATTTATGGCCTAGGTCAAGGTTTGGTGAAGTCCAACTAGGGTGACTCTCTGTCGTCTGTTTGACTGTCTCACATTTTACAGAAACAATATATATAAAGCAGGGTATTTTGGGGCTGTTTTCAGAGCAGTTCACATTGGCTTCGAACCCTCTCCAAGCATCCTAGATGTTTGATAGATGCTGTACTTCTTGTAATAAACCTTTTCTTTATGCAAGCAAGATGGTGTCAGCGGAGTCTCCTTCATCACCTTCACATCATCGCTATTTAATAAACAACAATGTAAGAGCCACGAACAGGATGAGAAGAAGGCACAACAATTTACAACAATAGCAACTCAAACATAAAAGCAGAGCAAGCCAAGACTCTACAAATAACAATTACAAAGCAGCCTAATTCACAAGAAACAAACATAGACTGTGACAAACAACAGCAAGACAGTAACAATTACAAAGCAGCCTAATTCACAAAAAACAAGCATAGACTGCAACAAACAACAGCAAGACAGACATAAGCAAAAGAATATGGCAGGCAGGCAGTTGTTAAAGAGCGGACAGAGGCAGCAGTTGAGTATTAATGTGTACAGGTTTGATTGTTGATGAGCCATGATTTCAACTGTTTTGTGAACAAATGGTATGAACTGAGTTCTCTGATGTGTACTGGTACTGTATTCCAGTCCTGCGACGCCTTGGCTAAAGGCACTTTTCCTAATGGGTATGACACAGTCTCCTTGGGTTGCACCTCTCATTGCCCGGTTATTGCTTGACCTCTGTGTGATGAAAGTTTGAAGTGGAGGGGGAGCAGTGTTATGTATGATCTTAAAAACAAGACAAAGGTTTGTGTACTTGATTAAATTGTCCCAGCTCAAAAGTTTGTACTTTGTTAAGATAAGGCAGTGGTGGTAGTTATTTGATCTGCGATCCAAAACTTTGAGTGTTTGTTTGTACAGTGCTTCGAGAGGTTTTAGTGTTGTTTTATTGGCCTGTGCGTAACTTGTCAAACAGTAGGTGAGATGTGATAGTATCATTGTGTTCATGTACAATTTGGCTGCGTTGGTGTTCATTGAGTTTCTGATAAAACGGAAGTTGGATAAGTTAAATTTGGCTCGATGACGGACTTTTTTAACATGGGATTTGAAAGACAGACGAGAATCGATCAGGATGCCCAGATATTTATATTCAGAGACAACTTGCATTTTTTTCCCTGACAGCATTATGACTGGTTCTGAGGTGGTAGATGGATTTTTAGAGAAAAACATGCTGACAGTTTTAGTTGTGTTGAGTTGAAGGCATGATTGGTTTAGCCAGTTTGTGATGTGGTACAGTGCATTAGTGAGTTTTGCGGCAGCATGTTGTTTTGTGCTGCCATGGGCATAAATCACTGCATCATCAGCATATAGCTGGGTCTCCACGTCAGAGCACACAGAGGGCAAGTCATTTATATAGAGACTGAACAGAAGTGGTCCTAGTACAGACCCTTGTGGGACACCAGTGCAAGTTTTAAGAGCGGCCGATTGGTAGTTGTGGACCTTTACACACTGGGTTCTGTTAAGTAGATATGATTCTGTCCACTTGAGGGCATTATGGGTAAAGTTAAATGTAGAGAGTTTGGCTATGAGCACCTGGTGGTTCACTGTGTCAAATGCCTTTCGCAGGTCCAGGAATACAGCTCCAACAGAGCCTCCTTTGTCCATCATGAGCTTTATCTTTTCAAGAAAAAAGCAGTTAGCAGTCTCTGTAGAGTGATGGGTTCGAAAACCAAACTGCATGGGATGCAGTGAAAAAGGGCTGTTGTTTAAGTGGTTAGTAAGTTGCTCTGCTACCCACTTCTCTGCAACTTTGGACACCACTGGTAGGATGCTAATTGGTCTGTAATTACAGATAGCCTGTGGATCGCCTGACTTAAAAATTGGTGATATGACAGCTGTTTTCCAATTATTCGGGAATACCCCCTGGGAGATTGACAGATTGATAATCTGTGTAATGGGAGGTGTCAGGGATTCCTTGAGGTATTTGAGCATTGCTGAGTCCATACCATAAGTGTCTTTAGCTGTAGAGGGTTTGAGTGAGTTTATCAGCATTTGTACTTTACTTTGCGTTATATGGTTAATGTTAAAAGTGGGCAAATTAGTATTCACTGGAGTGAGATTGAGGTCTTCATGCATGTTAGGGAAACATTGTGCAATCTCAGCAACCGAATCAATGAAATATTCATTGAAGGCTTTCGCCAAAATCACCGGATCTTGCATTGTTTCACCATTGCTTCTCAGTTCTAATTGCTTAGTGCATCTTAGATGATCAGTCCCTGTCAGTTTTTGAATCTGATTCCAAATTAATTGTGTGTTGCCTTTCGCTTCATTAATGACATTGATGAAAAAATTTGCTTTAGCTTTTCTTATCTCTTTAGCGATCCTGTTCCTCAACATAACAAGTTGCTAGTGTTAGCTATTGCAAAGAACTAGAACTAGCTAAAAATCAACAAGCTAACGTTAGCCTATAGCCTACTTTAACAAACTAACTTACCACAGGGGCAGAAACAGATGAAACATCGTCTTCAGAGTCCCGAAGCGAAGTGTCGCATCCTACTCCAACTGGAGCAGCACTGGAGGAGCTTGCATCAGTTTTTTCAACCATCTCAGCATTGCTAGGTTCTGTGCTCTGATGAGGAGTGGCGAGCATAGGTGGCGAGTGGCACCCAGCATGACCGTCATGCAGTGAGTTGAGCTCCAGATCCAGATCAGGTGCAGCAAAAGCCACTGTATTTTTGCTGTTCATAATAAGTTTTTATTGAAACTGACCTATGGCTAAGCCACGCCCCCCCTCCACTCACTCGGACAAACTATCAACATTCAGTGACTGGGTGCTATGGCAGGTGTCACAGTACACGGCATTTCACAGGAGGCAATTGATGATTTTTGGGGACATAACGATCAGATGTCATTGAGAAGTAACCAAAAGGGCCTAAACTACGCATTGGAGGGATATATTCATCATTTTATTGTTGAGAAGGTCGATGAAAAGCTTAAATTACAAGCCAAAATTTACAGGTCACAGTGTACGCTTGTGAACCGCATCTGGTTGCCGTCACCATCAAAGACAACAAGTTAAAGTGCCACTGAAGTTAAGGTTTTTGGCTCAGAATATGAGAAAAGGATAACGGCCTTTTTACCATCTTTACCAAGAGTGTCTCTCCGTTAGTTTGGTGCTACAGTATTTACACTGAATCATTCAGCATAACGTTTGCCAACCTTTGTTATCTCTGCCATTACAGATAAGTTAATGAAGCTAAGCTCCAGAAGTTAACGTTAGCTTAACTAGAGCCCTTTGGACAACAGCTAACAATGATGTACGATCACCAAAGTACAAAACTAGAACAAAATAGGCTAATGAACTCCCAGCAAACAAGGTGACATGATGAACAACGCAGCTAGGAGCTAACGTTAGGCTAACTTTAGCTAACGTTAGCTAGAGATGTTAAAGATAACTTTATATTTCTTTACAGCAAAGTGACAATATGTCGCCTTAAACATGTTGTTGTCTTGCCTTAAAACAGATATAGACATCCTTGTTAATCTTATTCACGTTGAGTTAATGTTGTGGTCTAACGTTACCACACAACGTTTTCCAAAGGAGACACTTTTCTCTGTAGAGATGTGGTTTAAAGTATAAAAAATACACCTCGTCGCCCAGCCTCTCAGGATACCTTGTGTCGGAGTTGCATGTACCCCATGCACACCGTTTGACCATTTTTAAAATTCAAATCTCCGAAAAAGCTCATAAAACCGAACAAAACTGACTTTCTGTAATGCATTTCAATGAACTTCCAGGCAGAGAATATCCGAGTGTATGGGAATGGCTATACGCACTGTGATTGGCACATTGCGTTTGAGGGCGGGACTTAGCCATAGGTCAATTATTCAAGCAACAAAAGCGACGTACAGATACCCATACGTAATGATGTTGTAAATAACACCCATTTCCATATTGCTTTGACTTTTTTTTTTTGCTGTCCTGTAATTGTCCCAGACACATCATCTTTGTGTCCCAGCAGCAATTTTTATAGTCCCCGGGACGTCGGGACACCGTTAGTTTCGAGCCCTGAGAGCATATTAATGATTTATTAACCTTTATAGGACACTGTTCGCACTTTAGATCCGGTAGCTGCAAAGGATCATTATTAACTATTGATAACACCTTATTAATTTAATCTGATAGGGTCTTATAGTGTCTTATAAACCAGTAATAAATGTGGTTATCATTCTATAATTAACCTTTATAAATCATAATTAATGTAAATAGACATCTTATTAATTCATATTTAGGATAGCTTTATAAACTGTTATCAAGTTTCTATTAAGTGCTTATAATGCTCCTATATGCAATAATAACTGTGTTAATTACGCTATAATTAACACATATAGTCTTATTAATGGTAATAAACATCTTATTCTTTCTTATAAGTGCTCATTAACTGGTTAATTGGTGCTTATTAAGCATTAATTAACGCTTATTACAGTACCTTAATATAAAGTGTTACCCAAATCTGATAAAAGTAAAATATTTGCTATGACTTGAAAATCTGTTCAGTGTATAGATTGGTTATTAAGAATTATAAAACCATGGGGATCATCTGAAAATGAGCATGACTGTCAAGCTGAAGACAAGGCTACTTCTTTTACATCCTGACGGATGTTATTTTGGAAAGCCTTTACAATGATATGATTGTGAAAACTGTTTGAGTGGGGGTTGATTACTTACCAATGTATTTGCACGTCATCTCTGTTATAGCTGACCTGCTTAGTGTTAATGACAATAGTAAGAATTGTTGTAATAATCTGGGAGTGCAGTTTAATTATAAATCAGTCTTTACTAGAAAAGAGTTTTATTATATGACAACAGTCAAAAGTCTTGTGTGCATCTCTGGAGATAATTGTCATTGATTTAATCTACAACTGCATTCATTTCCTGTATGTTTACATGCTATTAGTGTTATCATGAAGTGTGACAGTAGTTGAACCACTGGGTATTTACTGTTAAGTATGTAGTTAAGTAGTTTCTCAAAATGATCCAAATAAGGGAAAACACCTAAGTCACAAAATCATTTAGATGATGAATGATCTGCCAGTTCTACTGCTGGTCCATCTACTTCACAAAACCTCCACCACAATTACTGATGATTGAAGTTTTAAAGAAATTCAGTCAGCATTTTGTTGTTGAAGTTAAATAGCAATGAGGAGGTCAATGGTTTGAGCTGGTTGGTTGGGCCAAAAGGTTGGTTGAGCATTCCAAACAAACCTGCAGCAAGATTATTGAAAATAATCAGGGGAAAGATACAAGAAAGGTGTATTTCAAGACCCTGAATTTGCTTAGAGTGTATCATGTTCTGGGTCTGGAACATGGTGGCAGCATCATAAAGGGATAGTTCCACTAACACATGGCTGCATCTGCCTGGATATTCTTGCACCTTTTCTCCCGTAGCTTCTCCGCACCTCCCTTGCGCTTTGGTGATTTATCCATCAGTGTACGCTAGAAGGCTACGCACTCCACCACTGTGCACAAGGCCAACAGCCAGCTACTCGCACTCAGGAGAACTCAGAAAATGAGCGGGGAGGGGGCAGCAGAGGAGGAAGGGCTGAGACATTTCATCGGGTCAGCCCAATGTCAGTGTAGAAAAATAACCAATTTGCCATTTTCCGTGCTTTAAAGGCCGGCGCGGCCATTAAAAAAATATCTACATAATTACATTAAGTAAATTACGATTGTGCCGGCCCAAAATATGCCAACGGCCCACCGGCCCTATGCCCTATAGCCAATCCAGCCCTGATCAGGACCATCTGTGAAGAAGGTCATGTCAAAGTATGGATGTGTTCAGCTGAGTTTACTTGCTCTCATCAGCCTTTTGAAACTTAGACACAGGATCAGCACCCTCGACTGCTGCACACTGGCATACTGCAACCTGTTAACATCAGTGCAGATTAACAATTAATTCCTCTATCAGCAGATGGTCAGCTGAGCAACAAGTTTGTAGAGCCACAGTATCACATTTCTATCTCTTCACCATCAAACAGCAATCTGTGATCACAAACAGGGTGTTGGTGAACTTGTGTGTTGTTGGTGTGGACTCTTAATCTTATTGCATCGCTTGCTCATTTGCACAGTCACTTCCAAAAACCTTTTTTTTTTAACCTGACCTCATTAAATTGTTGTTTATCATCATTTATGATAGAGCACAGCATATTGTGACTGCTTTAATTATGAGGAACTCACTTTTAAGCTCCAGCTCAGTAAACCTCCATAAGCTCAGATAGTTCGTCCATTTTCTCTGTTTTCCTATGCTGCAGTGCACTTATGCCTCAAGCACAGGCTAACCTAGGTCAACCGGACTCAGAGCCTATGGCCATGCTAATAACTCTACAAGTTTGTACTTAAGAACAGTGGTGAGCTGCATGCTAACATTTGGCAAAGGTGAAAAGAAATAACAAATCTGCACCCTAAGCAGCTCCCATTTAGAAGGGTTTTAATAAAGAAAGCATTCTGTAATGCATTCTGCTGCTGGTGAGCAGCAACTGTGACGTATCAAGATGTGTTTTTCAGATATATGTATGATATGTGTGTGTGTGTGTGTGTGTGTGTGTGTGTGGGATATAAAATGTGTACATTCTGATATTGCCCCCCCTATTTATCAAAAGTAGTGCTGGCACGATATAGGCGTACACAGGTACATATTTCCATTTTCTTGGTTTAATTTTATTATAAATATGGGCAACAGGTGTGGCATGTCACATGACTGGCTCAGGCACAATGGGTATTTAATTTGGTGACTTTCTGTCGATCTGGCAATCAAGGTCAAGGATCAAGAAGGCCATAGAGATCAGGAAGCGGGCCAGGACACCATCAACCGGGATGAGAGGGCTTTAAGCGGGCCAGGACACCATCAACCGGGATGAGAGGGCTTTAATGCTGTCGCACACCTGGGACGCTCTCCACCAGAGACCATCGGGCAGCGGGGGGCGTGACCGGCCTGGCAGATCTGTCAGATTGCCAGGCCGGTCATGCCTTCAAGGAAACACCAGCTGATAAAGACACGTCACGACACACGTCAGATGACGCTTCTGAAGAAGACTGAAGTAAACAGTCGAAACATGTCAAGGTTGTAACATCTAGTCCCTGAGTATAGTTATGTTTTTCTGTCTTTGTGCATTTTTGGTTACTTCCTGTTTTATTTTGTATTTACCTCTCATTCCAGATCCTCACTTCCTGTCCTCCTGTGTTTCCCGCCTTGTGTGATTACCTGCCCCGCCCTGATTAGTGTCACCTGTGTCTCATTATCCCACCTTCCCTTGTGTATTTAGTCTGTGTGCATCCCTTTGTCTCTGCCAGTTCGTATTTTCAGTTCTTGGTAAGCGTCCCAGCCTTTTTCCCAGTGTTAGTCTCGTGAGTGTATGATCTAGTTCTGGTTTTTGGACCCTGCCTCTGCCTTAGCGTTTTTGGATACCTCTGCCTTGTCTGACTGCCTTCCTGTGTACCGAACCTGCCTTCTTCATTAAAGACTTTTGATTTGAACTGAACCTGAGTTGAGTCCTGCTCTTGAGTTCAGTCTTAACAAAGGTAAAGCAACATCTCCTAATCTCTTTGTCTGAAAAAAAGAAAAACCTCTATAATAACACTGGACTTTCACCTGGGAGCCCAGTGTTTACTTCCTGTCTGTATTTAAAATCCTACTGTTAACTTATAAAGCTTTAAATGGTCAGGCTTCGTCATATCTTAGAGAGCTCATAGTGCCATATTATCCCACCAGGACACAAGCTTATAGATAGGGCCGGCTCAGGCTTGCCTTGTACCAGCCCCTAGTTAGGCTGACTTAGGCCTAGTCTGCCAGGGGACCTCCTATAATACACCGGGCACCTTCTCTCCTTCTCTCTCTCTCTCTCTCTCTCTCTCTCTCTCATGTCCTGTTACTGCATCTTGCTAACTCGGCCATACTGCATGTCACTAACTTCTCCAGAACCGTTGTGCTCCACTGTCTGGTAGGTTAACTTATATCACAGCGGTGCCTGGATAGTGTGACGTGTGTGGTTGTGCTGCTGCCGTGGTCCTGCCAGATGCCTCCTGCTGCTGCTGTTATCATTAGTCATACTTCTACTGTTATTATACACATATGATTATTGTCACATATGTATACTATCAGATATTAATATATACTTTCAACATATTGTACCACAGTAGCCTGTAATATTAATTATATTATTACTTTTATTATTGCTGTTGTAAGTGTGGTGGCAAAACAATTATTTAATGAATAGTTTAAAGAAAAAGTTTTCACACGTCGGCTGTCTTTCTTGAGTTTTAATAAGCATTAATGAATGGAGACACTCAAACATACAACCGTATGAACAGTCAGTCAGTGAATGCCTACCAAGTCCTCTCGCCCTGCTATCTTTATAGTTCCCATAACACATGCACATCAACAGTCAAAATATGTGGCGCCTTGACATTCCTAAGACACAACATCTCTCGAGACTAACGAGGACACTTGTTGTCCTCCCTGGCTCATAATCTTGGTGTCTGAGCCTCTCTGGCTTGTGACCTTGGTGTCTCTCACTGCTGTCACAGTAGGGGTTAAATGAGCAACACATATCATTAGGTTAGAAGTTCAGTTTCATCAAAACAAGTAACCTTATACAACACATTATAGGTTAAATATGTTTAAATACCAGAATTTTCCATCACATAAGCTGCTGTCATTACTGTCTGTCGTGCATCTCCCTCTCTCTCTGTCTCTCTTTATGTATCATTTTGTCATACAGATTACTGTTAATTTATCATGTTGATCTGTTCTGTACGACATCTATTGCACGTCTGTCTGTCCTGGAAGAGGGATCCCTCCTCAGTTGCTCTTCCTGAGGTTTCTACCGTTTATTCCCCCCTTAAAAGGTTTATTTGGGGAGTTTTTCCTTATCCGCTGTGAGGGTCCAAAGGACAGAGGAGTGTCGTATGCTGTAAAGCCCTGTGAGGCAAATTGTGATTTGTGATATTGGGCTTTATAAATAAGATTGATTGATTGATTGATTGATTGATTGATTGATTGATTGATTGATTGAATGTAGAGCCAAACCATGATGTTTTTTCTAAACCTAACCATGTGCTTTTGTTTATGTCCTAGAATTGGTGGTGGCGCCCCTGAACATCAACTGTTGATGCAGGAGGATACCTAGCCTATAATATATAGACGTGACAGTCCACTGACAAAGCAGCAATATGTGACAACTTGTGATAATAATGTGTTGGAACATCATCACACCGAACACGGTTTTACAGCCTTGTTGTGGTGGTGACGTTAGTCATGCGCTCATAGTATTTTTTGTTTATAGCCTAACGCTAGCTACTAACTTCTCGCGATTGCATTTATGCTTCAGTATCATAAAAGTGGTGTTCATTTGTGGAGATTATCTTGCTGAACAACATGTGTAAGTAACATAAACTTTTGTTTGCCACAGAGCTTATTTTTTGCAATAAAATCTGATGAAAACATCCCATAGGCTTTTTGACAAAGGGAACCAGAGCAATACTAACTTCCACATCACTTTACTAAAGACATCATCCCTGCAGCACTCTATTATGTTACATATTAAAGCTGATGACACACTAAAATGTAAGTGAATTCCACCAGAGATCAAAACTCATAATTGTACCATTCTCATATGGTTCTAAGAAAACTCCGACCAGTCTTCCTTATGCGTTTCCACTTACTGGTAACGTTAACGCTACTATCTAACGTTAGCACTGTAAGCTTATTCTAAAACTCATCAGTCATCACTGACTCCGGTTGAGTTTTAAAACTCCGGGGTTGCGTTTGACTGTCTTGGTTGTAACGTTACACTCGCTCTCCTCTTCCGTGTATCTAACGTTACCATGCCAACGCCTACGTCTATCATAGACGTAATAAGGACGTAATAGAGGAGGGGGGAGTAGGCCTTTGGAGGGAGGTGGAGTTGCAAGGGGAAAAAACAATCCACCAGCTATGAATATAACTAACCCAACACTGCCTAACACAATCATACTTTAATTGCATTTCGTTTCTAATTTTTAAGTGCACGTGTGTGCATATGTATGTTTGGCTTTGTATATATGTACAACATGGCATGTTTACAATTAACCCTGTAGCGCTGCACAGCTTCGTAATTTCAACAGTATTCTTTACACCTGTCAACCCAAGGAGAACACACTGTGCACACTTGATGCCTGCTGCTACTGTGTACTGAGATAACAGCATTGACAGCATTAACAAAACATGGGAGACTGCAACAAGTGCAGCTGCAGCTACAGCTCTGCCTTGACTTGACAAAATTTTTGTTTCCTGAAGCCAGCATGTTTTGTCTTTGTGTAATACACTCCAAAAAACTCCAGCAGTAGAGTTTAGCGTCTCTTCTTCAGTGAGTGTCCACATTCTGCATGGGGACCAGGCGTTAGTGCGACCTCCCATAGGTCCGACTACCCTTAACTCCGACTACCCGCTAATCCGACCATGCAGGTCTACGGCGAGTTTTACATTTTAGTACCATAATGTCGACCACCCCTTAATCCAACCATTTTAATGCCATTATTCCGACCGTTGGATTGGACTAACCGCCCGTTAGTCCGACCACAGCACTTCCAACACGAAGCAGTCTGTGCATTTCTCCCTCACTGCGCCAGCATGAACTGTGAGGACAGTTGCGTTTATCTCATCGACGGGAAATCACATCCATCTGCTATATGTGACGTACATGCCCTTATTTGGATAACACATCCTGGTATCCCCTACACATAAAGGCTATTGACAGCGTAACGCGCTCTGGCTGCAGATGTATATTAAGCATTAATCCGTTCTTGCAGCACGTCTACAGAAAGTATTTTGTTAGAGACAAACCATCCATCTGCCTGTCATCTCACCTGTACTAACATGTTGCCTAGCCTTGACCAGCGAATTCATCAGCTTGTAACAATTCACCAACAACAGAAACTGAGGATTATGTCACAATGCTACTTTTACAGGTCACAGGAGGCACAGGTTCACTGTGCCAAGCTGAAACCCCTGATATAACATGAAACCCCAAAAAAACTTAACTCTTTTTGCTTTCAAAATGCAGCAATAAATTGTATAAAAACGAAAAGGACTCGTATGGTTAGTTTAACTCAACAACTTTAGTGTAATTGAATTAAATCAAACTCAAATTAACACAGCGCGTCACGCTGATACAGAAAACAAATAACCCTCACTGTGCATTTACTGCTTGTTTATTAATTCCAGTCACGTTTTATGTGTGTGAGATCCTGCTTATGTGTGCATGCACCTTGAATATCATATGTAAGGCTATTTCATAACTAAAATGGTGGTGAAAATATTTAACTTTGCTAGACGGCATTTCTCTGAGCCATTCGTTAAAAGGAAATAATTTATTTGCTATGGAAAGAAGGCAACATAATGTGGAATTATAGGTTAAACAATCTTTGCTTCCTTTAATTTAGTTTGGATAACAGTAGTAGCCTAATAGTAGCTGCAGCAGCAACAGCGTTAGTTGCCAACAGCTGTCTTGTTTTTATTTCTTTATTACAGATATGCGACGTTATTTGGCCATGGTGATCGCCGCTTGCTGTTGGTTTGCAGGACTTCTGTCTGATGTTGTTTTTTTTTATCTATGTACACTGTCTTGGTTCGTCATGTCAGAGGTAGTGAGTTTTGAAGTATTGACATTTGTTTGTTTTTGCATCTTCAGCACCAAGGACAGTGCTTAAAGTGGTTTTGTTATAACCGCTGCCTGTAACAGGCTCGGGGGCATCTTCAGCACCAAGGACAGCATTCAAACTACGGTAGTTCTTGTCTGCTTTTGTTATGTGGTGAATTCTACTGTTGGCCTCCTTATGGAAAAAATGTAATAAAATTTGCATTTGTTAGAACTTCTTAATGTTTAATTTGTGTGTAGCTTATGGCAGCCAGTCAGCAGCCTAGTGAGTGGCGATGTGCGACGCGCTATACAGCAGGAAAAAAAATATAATGATGTCACTCATTCATTCATTCAGTTGGCAGCTACATAAAACATCTTCCCGTGTGTAGGGAATACCAGGATGTGTTATCCAAATAAGGGCATGTACGTCACAAATAGCAGATAATGTGATTTCCCATCGATGAGTTAAACGCAACTGTCCTCACAGTCCGCATAGAGACATTGCAAGTGTTTAGTGGTACTGCTGCTCTGTGTTTACTGAAAGGGGAAAGTTGCCTGGTCCCCCCTGAAATGTAACTTTACTGCAGTCGGATTTTTGGGAGGTCGGACAAATGGGATTCAACTACTAGGTCGGACCTTTGGGTAGTCGGACTAATGGGTAGTTGAACCATTGGGTGGTCGGACTGATGCCACGCACCCATTCTGCACGATGCGTCTATTTTGCACTCAGCATCTGTTCTGCACTGAGTGTCTTTTCTGCCCTGAGCATCTTTTCTGCAATGACTGTGTATTCTACACTGAGCATCTATTCTGTGCTAAGCGTCAGCTCTGCACTGAGTATCTTTTCTGTACTGAGTGTTATTTCTGCACTGAGCATCTATTCATCCAATGTGAGTCAGAGACTGACGCTCTGCCGCCCTCTTGTTCCGCTTCTGACCTACAGACACGCACACACACACCACACACACACACACACCACACACACACACAATCAAGACAAAATCAAACTATTATTAAATCAACCAACAAGTTTTTAATAAAAATAAGAATAAGAATAACTTCATTCATCCCCAAGGGGAAATTCACTTATCTGTCAGCTCATCTATTATATGTCAAAGACATAAAAAGCCTGATGGCTGTTGGTATATAGGATCTTCTGTATCTCTCTGTCCTGCACCGAAGAGAGAGAGGAGCCGTCCAAGCAGTNTGACTTGTTTTTCTTGTGTATCACCCTAACTCTCCTTACCCTCCCTTTTTCATTCACATTATTTTCTCTTCCTTTATTTTGAGTTTCTGTTCCTCCCGTGCTATTACAATTTATGACACTCCTGCTTGTCATCTGCATTTCCTTTAGATACAATGTCACAGTGACTTGATGATTATATGTTGGATAGAATATTTTTTTATTGCAGTACACTGCTGATGGCCCATTCCTTCTCAATTTATAATTGGTGGGATAACAAGAAATGAAATTACACTTGTTCAGTGATCAAAGTAGCAGCTGTAGGATTACATTTTTAATACAAGAGCTATCAGTGAGCATAGATAAGGATCAAATAAGCAATTAACACCTGTATCTTTGTATTCTTTCAGCATGAATCCTTCTACTCTACACCTAAACCCACAACAGGGAAGAGTGTCTTAGTTAAACTGTAGCTGAAAAATGTTTCCAGAGATGAAAAGGAGTCTTTAAAAAAGTATTAAAATCCAACTCAATGGCACCTCATTCAGAGGAACTTTAGATGAAAGTTATTATTAATCTAAATTATTTTATTTATTTATTTGTTTTTTGTTTTTTTACAAAGTTGAACACACAAGGTTGGAAAGTCTATATGTGTGACTGCATTTAGTAAACCCTAAACTTAACCCTAGCCCCTCTGACCCTAACCTCTTAACCCTAATCCTTACACGTAAACCACTAAATTACACAGTAGAAACATTCACCACATAAAATCAGGCAGACACTGGTGATGTCTTTGTCGATGCTTTAATGGCAGAGTTTTTAACAAATTATAAAGAAGCAGCAGAAAAGATAGATTATCAAACATCAATTTTTACAGACAAAGTTTTGGATTACATTTTAAGATTAACATATGTCATTTGATTACTTTTTACCAAAGTCAAACAAAGAAAGAGTAACAGTGAAAGATGCTATTAACTACTTGCATGATCATCAGAAAATTGTTATTGTTTCATAACCACATCTCATGTCAACAGCTGACCTTAACCTGACTGACTGAGTGACTTAGCATACCTCTTCCCCAGGTCTCCAAGAAGGACCCCATTTCTGGTATGGAAGACCTTGGCCAAAGAGGGACTCATGGGGGAGGGCATGTATTCTTGACATTGGTGACCACCGAGACTTGGTGCGCATTCTACTATGTAGGAGAAGAAGAAGGTACCATAGTCAAACATACAGCTCTCACTCACTTTCCCTCTATGCAGATCAAATGAACACTCACCAAGAAGATCACTATCCCAGTAGGTATCCTCATCATAAACACGGAACGTAAGTTTGTCTCTCATATTAATGACGATGGGTCCAAATTCAAATCTCTCCGGCCATGTGGGATTGTCGTTGTTACTTATGATGGCAGTGCGCTTTACCTGATCTCCGTATCTCACCACAACTGAACCATCTGTCTGAGTACACCTATCACCATACAGCCCTCGTGCATAGAGCC
>NC_065510.1:42769247-42778348 GCF_006386435.1 Epinephelus moara
GGCTGAGCCCAGCCATCTTTCATAGGAAACTTATTTCGGGTGCCCGTTTACGCAATCTAATTTTTTCGGTCACTACCCCAAGCTCATGGCCACAGGTGAGGGTTAGGCGTAAATTAGCCAGTAAATTGAAATCTTTGCCTTCTGGCTCAGCTCTGTTTTCACCACACCACAGTCCAGTGCAGTGCCTGCATCACTGCAGATGCTGCGCCTAACTGCCTGTCCATCTCATGCTCCATTTTACCCTTATTGGTGAACAAGACCCCAGGATACTTAAACTCCTTTGCCTGGGGCAGTAACTCTCTCCCAACCTCAGAGGGGGCAATCCACTGTTTTCCGTCAGAGAACCATGGCCTCAGACCTGGAGGTGCTTACTCTTATCCCAATACCCATCTGCTGTCTTAGGAAGCCTGCTTAGTAGAAAACACCAGGATATATATCTTGTATCGCCAGTCAGCCTGAAAATGTGAATTTTTGTCCATATCGCCTAGCCCTACTTCTGACCACAACTTTTAGTATCTGCCTCCACAATAGAGGCTTTGTACATGGCCCACTTGGATTCTGTGTCCCCAGCCTCCCACAGGATGCATGAAAAGTTCTTCTGGAGGTGGGAGGTGAAGATCTTGTAAACAGGGACCTCAACTAGATGCTCCCAGTTCACCATCACTACTCTTTTGGGTTTAGAAGGTCTGTCTGGCAGCCTCCTCTGCCATCAGATCCAACTTACTACCAGTTGGTGATCAGTTGACAGCTCTTGATCCTAGGGTGTTCTAGTACTAAGTGCACTTATGAACTGCCCTATGCTCAAACATGGTGTTTGTTATGGCCAATCCAAGAAGTCCAATAACAACACACTGCTGGAGTTCAGATCAGGTAGGCTGTTCCTCCCAGTCCCCCCTTACAGGTTCCTCCATTATTGCCCATGTGAGTGTTGAACTATAGGGTCCCTAGTCAGTATCATCAAGATGGCTGGGTACTCTGAACTGCAGTCTGGTGAATAAGCACAACAGTCAGGGCTTCCCTCTCAGTGACTCACAGTCACGTTAAAGCAACCCGCTCATTTCCTGGGGAGGACTCCAAAACAACGGTGCTCACCTGGAGTTAAATTCTCACCTCGGATTAATTTTTTTTTTTTCTTTTAATCAATAAGCAATATTTGTAGCTTGAACTTGAAATTTAGGTGACTCTCTTCATATAGCATATTTCATTACAGGTCAACTAAATTGTGCCTAACATTAAAGTGCATACAACAAGTGACATGGAAATATATTTAATAAAATGCAAGAAGAACCACCCACCCTTCCAAAGACATTGACATACCACAGAACCATCCCACAATCACACACACACACACACACACACACACACACACACAAATGCAGATGATTAAATCTAAAATGTATGAGAATCACATTGGTGCTCAAGACTCCACCTCCAAATCAGTTCTATAAGACAGGTCAGACAGTGTGAGCTACTGAACAGAGTTTGATGTCAACAGCCATGGTAAGAGCCGATTTGATTGAGTAATCTGTGACATCAAATTTCTCCGATTACTCAGTCATTTGCTTAGTGACATCCAATTTACATTGAAATTTTCGATTCAAAATTTTCATTGTTTAACTGATTCTGTGCCTCTGCCTTTTACCTTCTGTTGCTTTTTATTTTCTTTTGTGCAGATGGCCAGGCTGTGGCATCTCATGCTCCTGTGCTGGGCATGGACTCCTCTGTGTCTGCTGTCCAGTGTAAGCTTCAGAGGTACACCGCAGGAGTGTGAAAAGGCTCCCTTTGTCCCTGGTTACAATCTGGGTGGAGAGGGCTTCGACATCGTCACAATGAAACGGAAAGGTGCCTATGTCATCGACACTGAAACATGGAAGCTTGGCAATGGCACATGCAGGCTATTCAGCAACAGCTACATGAACCGAGAGAGCCAGAAGGTTCCAGTTGCCGTGGTGGACTGGAGAACCCTCCCTAAGTGCAGTTTGAAGGTCTCCGGTGTACTCTTTGATTCTGTCGAAGCTCTTGTCAATGATTCCACCTCAGCTGTGTCCAATGATTGGAAAGTTGGCCTTGAAATCCCTGTAGACCCATCTGTCACTCTTGGTGTTGGCTTTGGAGGTTCCCACTCCAAAGAATCTATCTTTGGCATGCAAAAGTCCAAACAAGACCGCTACACCTTCTCTGGCCATTCTGTCTACTGTAACTACTACCGGTGAGTATGTGGACAAGTGTCTTTTGTCATTTATCTGGTCAGTTCACTGAGATATGTTTTGTTTTACAGTGTTCTGGATAAATAACAATAATGACAGTAATTCTGCGTAAAATAACATATACAGTCACGTGAATAAAATGGGACTGTGATAGATTTTAACTAATTAATATTCTTCCTGTTCTTCACAGCTACAGACTGGCAACAAAACCTCCACTGAGTCATGATTTTGAATCAGCTGTGAACTCCCTTCCTTCCTGTTCACCCAAAACATTGTCATTATATCGCAACCTGATTGACACTTATGGTACACATTACATCACACAAGTGTCGCTAGGAGGGCAAATAAAAGCAATCACTCCCATCAGGACCTGCGAGGCAACCATGAATGGACTGTCAGCAACAGAAGTCAATGACTGTCTGTCAGTGGAGGCCTCTGCTAGCTTTGCAAGCACTGCCAGCATTAAGGCCATGTGCCAGCACTGTCAGGAAAAGAAGAAGAAGTTAGGCCTTACCCAAGATTTCAGCACCATGTTTAATGAGCGTAACACAGAGGTCATTGGTGGACACATTGACGGTGCTGATATCCTCTTTGAAGGCCAATCAAACCCATCGGTCTATAACAGCTGGCTTGGATCACTGAAAACCACACCTGATGTGGTCCAATACAACCTAAAGCCACTGCACACCATACTCCCAAGTGCTCATCCTGCCAGGGCCGGACTGAAGCAAGAGGTGGAGAAGTACATCAAGAAAAATGCAGTGTTGAGAAAATGCTCAGAAACCTGTAAGATTGGGCAAAGATCCAATAAAAGGGATCCTTGTGCTTGTGTTTGCAACAGTGATCAGAATATCAAGTCAAACTGCTGTCCTGCTGGGAAAGGTCTTGCTACATTAAAGGTTTTCAGGCTCTATGCACGAGGGCTGTATGGTGATAGGTGGACTCAGACAGATGGTTCAGTTGAGGTGAGATACGGAGATCAGGTAAAGCGCACTGCCATCATAAGTAACAACGACAATCCCAAATGGCCAGAGAGATTTGAATTTGGACCCATCGTCATTAATATGAGAGACAAACTTAGATTCCGTGTTTATGATGAGGATAGTTACTGGAATAGTGATCTACTTGGTGAGTGTTCATTTGATCTGCATAGAGGGGAAGTGAGTGAGAGCTGTATGTTTGACTATGGTACCTTCTTCTTCTCCTACATAGTAGAATGCGCACCAAGTCTCGGTGGTCACCAATGTCAAGAATACATGCCCTCCCCCATGAGTCCCTCTTTGGCCAAGGTCTTCCACACCAGAAATGGGGTCCTTCTTGGAGACCTGGGGAAGAGGTATGCTAAGTCACTCAGTCAGTCAGGTTAAGGTCAGCTGTTGACATGAGATGTGGTTATGAAACAATAACAATTTTCTGATGATCATGCAAGTAGTTAATAGCATCTTTCACTGTTACTCTTTCTTTGTTTGACTTTGGTAAAAAGTTAATCTTAAAATGTAATCCAAAACTTTGTCTGTAAAAATTGATGTTTGATAATCTATCTTTTCTGCTGCTTCTTTATCATTTGTTAAAAACTCTGCCATTAAAGCATCGACAAAGACAACACCAGTGTCTGCCTGATTTTATGTGGTGAATGTTTCTACTGTGTAATTTAGTGGTTTACGTGTAAGGATTAGGGTTAGGAGGTTAGGGTCAGAGGGGCTAGGGTTAAGTTTAGGGTTTACTAAATGCAGCCACACATATAGACTTTCCAACCTTGTGGGTTCAACTTTGTAAAAAAATAACAAAAAACAAATAAATAAATAAAATAATTTAGATTAATAATAACTTTCATCTAAAGTTCCTCTGAAAGAGGTGCCATTGAGTTGGATTTTAATACTTTTTTAAAGACTCCTTTTCATCTCTGGAAACATTTTTCAGCTACAGTTTAACTAAGACACTCTTCCCTGTTGTGGGTTTAGGTGTAGAGTAGAAGGATTCATGCTGAAAGAATACAAAGATACAGGTGTTAATTGCTTATTTGATCCTTATCTATGCTCACTGATAGCTCTTGTATTAAAAATGTAATCCTACAGCTGCTACTTTGATCACTGAACAAGTGTAATTTCATTTCTTGTTATCCCACCAATTTTAAATTGAGAAGGAATGGGCCATCAGCAGTATACTGCAATAAAAAAATATTCTATCCAACACATAATCATCAAATCACTGTGACATTGTATCTAAAGGAAATGCAGATGACAACCGGGAGTGTCATAAATTGTAATAGCACGGGATTAACAGAAACTCAAAATAAAGGAAGCGAAAATAATGTGAATGAAAAAGGGAGGGTAAGGAGAGTTAGGGTGATACACAAGAAAAACAAGTCAAACAAGACAGACAGAATAAAAAGCCACCCTCCTGCAGACATTTAGCTGTGAATCACATCAAAGCAGTGTGCACTTTAGTCATCTTTATCATAATATCCCATAGCTAACTATGTGAACAGCAGACAGTAACCTGTGTGCTCCTGAGTTTGAACAAGATAACACAAGGTACCATGGGCTGGGTTTGGAGGGTTGTGTGTGTGTGTGTGTGTGTGTGTGTGTGTGTGTGTGTGTGTGTGTGTGTGTGTGGTGATGGACAGCTGAGCATGGAAGGTCAAGGAGCATTGATATGGAAGCAGTATGACCTCTGACACTTTTATGTCTGTTTGAATGTCGACTGAACATTCACACCAAACTACATTATAATTTTGACTGCTTGGACGGCTCCTCTCTCTCTTCGGTGCAGGACAGAGAGATACAGAAGATTCTATATACCAACAGCCATCAGGCTTTATAATTCTTTGACATATAATAGATGAGCTGACAGATAAGTGAATTTCCCCTTGTGGATGAATAAAGTTATTCTTATTCTTATTAAAAACTTGTTGGTTGATTTAATAATAGTTTGATTTTGTCTTGATTGTGTGTGTGTGGTGTGTGTGTGGTGTGTGTGTGCGTGTCTGTAGGTCAGAAGTGGAACGAGAGGGCGGCAGAGCATCAGTCTCTGACTCACATTGGCGTTGACAGAAAAATTTCCTTTTCGGCCAAGACCTCCAGATATGATAATGAACACATTGTCACTTTATTATCCAATCAGAACACATCATTAGCTCTGTGTCTGTGTCACGTTTACATTTATTAAAAGTGCTTTTTTTTTTTTTTTACATTAAATCTAAGAAAAACAAATGGTCAGTGATCATCACACATCACAGTGACATATTAAAATAAGATATACTAAATTAAGATCAACATGTAACATTTTCTTGCTCTGAGAGGTCACAACAGTTTTAATGTTCTGCTGGGAACAACAATGGTAAACAATGATTGGACGCAGAGCGGACAGTCAGTACAGAATAGATGCTCAGCACAGAATAGTCGCTCAATGCAGAAATAATGCTCAGTGCAGAAATAATGCTCAGTGCAGAACTGACGCTCAGCACAGAATAGATGCTCAGTGTAGAACACACAGTCATTGCAGAAAAGATGCTCAGGGCAGAACAGATGCTGAGTGCAAAATAGACGCATAGTGCAGAATGCAGAATGTGCACACTCACTGAAGAAGAGATGCTAAACTCTACTGCTGGAGTTTTTTGGAGTGTATTACACAAAGAATTGACAAAACATGCTGGCCTCAGGAAACAAACATTTTGTCAAATCAAGGCAGAGCTGTAGCTGCAGCTGCACTTGTTGCAGTCTCCCATGTTTAGTTAATGCTGTCAATGCTGTTATCTCAGTACACAGTAGCAGCAGGCATCAAGTGTGCACAGTGTGTTCTCCTTGGGTTGACAGGTGTAAAGAATACTGTTGAAATTACGAAGCTGTGCAGCGCTACAGGGTTAATTGTAAACATGCCATGTTGTACATATATACAAAGCCAAACATACATATGCACACACGTGCACTTAAAAATTAGAAACAACCCAAGTCATGAAATGCAATTAAAGTATGATTGTGTTAGGCAGTGTTGGGTTAGTTACATTCATAAGGTACACAAAATTAGAGTAGTTACTGAGGAACTAATGAGGAACTAACTATTAGTTAATGGTCAGTTCCTTAGTAACTCATGATCAAATTTCAGAGGAGTAGTTACTGAGGAACTAATGAGGAACTAAGTATTAGTTAATGGTCAGCTCTTCATTAGAAAGTGAGACATCAAAATGAGTAGGTAATGATTCAGTAATCATTACCTACTCATTTTGATGTCTCACTTTACTTTAGGGTACACAAAAAGAGTAACTAATGAGTAGGTAACGATTCAGTAATCATTACCTACTCATTTTGATGTCTCACTTTACTTTAGGGTACACAAAAAAAGTAACTAATGAGTAGGTAATGATTCAGTAATCACTACCTACTCATTTTGATGTCTCACTTTACTTTAGGGTACACAAAAAGGGTAGGTAATGATTAAGTAATAGTTAGTTCCTCATTAGTTCCTCAGTAACTACTCCTCTGAAATTTGATTAGAAGTTACTGAAGAACTGACCATTAACTAATAGTTAGTTCATCATTCATTCCAAATTTTCGGCTGATTGAGCATGTTGAATCGGCGGCGGAGCTTGTCGGTGAGAGAGATCCCTCTGACTGGCTGTTCAGGTTTTATATCCTCGCCCCTGTAGCGAGTGAATCTGCCTGTAGTGAAACCGGGGCTAACTGGTGCTTCCTCCTCAGGCTCCACTTCACTCAGCTGCCCGACAGATCCGCTGCTTCTTCCCACTTTAACCTGAATAACAAACCGAAGCTAGCTGGGAGCGGCTGGCGGAGCGTTAAGGCCAAAACACACCGGCGCCGTACGACGCGCGTCAAAACAGCCGCCCCCATTACGTGCTACTTGGCCGTCGGATGTAGTCTTTTTTTTTTCACAACTTTATTTAAGACAGGAAGTTTACAGAATGCAGATCTTCGACATTACACATATCATATATCACATATGCCAGGGGGGATAAGAGTTTACAAGAAAATATTAAAATGATCACAAATATTAATGGTTTTGATTGCCTTTTGATTAAGGGAAAATTGAATTGAATCGATGTAACGAAAGCAACAAAAGAAGGTTTTCTATGTGTAAACTTACATTTGTGAATGTGAAATCTTGCCAAAAGTAAGATAAGATTAATGATAAATCTTTCATTGGGTTTTGCCGTATTTCTGTTAAAGTCAAAAAGTCCAAACAGCACATCCCTCCAAAACAGCTTAAATTCTTTTTCAATATTGTTCGCAATAAAGTTACAAATATCACTCCAGAGTCTTTTGACAATTGGGCAGTGCCAAAATAAATGAGTAACAGTTTCAAGCGTCGGGTGTAGTCTTTGTAGTGTGCTCAAATGCAACTGACACAGGGTGACGTGAGGCGACGTAGACGATGCAACAGTTGGCTTTCGTTGCCCCTAGTTCTTTGATGTCGGTTTGGTGTGTCAGCACCTTGTACAGAATAACATGGATGATCATATGTATGTGGAACTAATTGTAAAGATGATGATGAAGTAATGAAAGACTACTCATTATGTGTCACTTTACTTTAGGACATAAAAAGGTTAACCAATGAGTTATTGAGTAATGATTCTGTACTGATGAAGTAACTGGTTCACCAATTATTAAGTCGTGATTAACTCCTCTATGAAATTTGATCATGAGTTAATGAAGAACTGACCATTAACTAATAGTTAGTTCCTCATTTCGTTCCTCATTAGTTCCCCAGTAACTACTCTAATTTTGTGTAGCTTAGTTCCTCAGTAACTACTCATTAGTTCCTCATTAGTTCCTCAGTAACTACTCTAATTTTGTGTACCTTATTGTAAAGTGTTACCAATTGTTTTTTGTTTTTTCCCCTTGCAACTCCACCTCCCTCCAAAGGCCTACTCCCCTCTCCTCTATTACGTCCTTATTACGTCTATGATAGACGTAGGCCTGGGCAAGGTAATGTTAGATACACGGAAGAGAAGAGCGAGTGTAACGTTACAACCAAGACAGTCAAACGCAGCCCCGGAGTTTTAAAACCTCAACCGGAGTCAGTGATGACTGATGAATTTAGAATAGGCTTATAGTGCTAACGTTACCAGTAAGTGGAAACGCATAAGGAAGATTGGTCGGAGTTTTCTTAGAACCATATGAGAATGGTACAATTATGAGTTCTGATCTCTGGTGCAATTCACTTACATTTTAGTGTGCCATCAGCTTTAATATGTAACATAGTAGTCAAAAAGCCTATGGGATGTTTTCATCAGATTTTATTGCAAAAAATAAGCTCTGTGGCAAACAAAAGTTTATGTTACTTACACATGTTGTTCAGCAAGATAATCTCCACAAATGAACACCACTTTTATGATACTGAAGCATAAATGCAATCGCGAGAAGTTAGTAGCTAGCGTTAGGCTATAAACAAAAAATACTATGAGCGCATGACTAACGTCACCACCACAACAAGGCTGTAAAACCGTGTTCGGTGTGATGATGTTCCAACACATTATTATCACAAGTTGTCACATATTGCTGCTTTGTCAGTGGACTGTCACGTCTATATATTATAGGCTAGGTATCCTCCTGCATCAACAGTTGATGTTCAGGGGCGCCACCACCAATTCTAGGACATCAACAAAAGCACATGGTTAGGTTTAGAAAAAACATCATGGTTTGGCTTTAAATTCAATCAATCAATCAATCAATCAATTTTATCTATAAAGCCCAATATCACAAATCACAATTTGCCTCACAGGGCTTTACAGCATACGACATCCCTCTGTCCTTTGGACCCTCACAGCGGATAAACAGCAGGAAAAACTCCCCCCAAAAAAAACATTAACGGGGGAAAAAACAGTAGAAACCTCAGGAAGAGCAACTGAGGAGGGATCCCTCTTCCAGGACGGACAGA
>NC_065510.1:42778406-42783412 GCF_006386435.1 Epinephelus moara
CTGAGAGACAGTGGAGCACAAAGGCTCCGGAGAAGAAGCCGAGTTAGTGACATCCAGAATGGCCAAGTTAGCAAGATGCAGTTACAGGACATGAGAGACAGAGAGAGAGAGAGAGAGAGAGAGAGAGAGAGAGAGAGAGAGAGAGAGAGAGAGGAGAGAAGGTGCCTGGTGTATTATAGGGGGTCCTCCAGCAGACTAGACCTAAGTCAGCCTAACTAGGGGCTGGTACAAGGCAAGCCTGAGCCAGCCCTAACTATAAGCTTTATCAAAGAAGTGTAGTCTTAAATGTGGAGACGGTGTCTGCCTCCCGGACCGCAACAGGAAGATGATTCCACAGAGGAGCCTGATAGCTGAAGGCTCTGGCTCCTGATCTACTTTTGGTAACTTAAGGGACCACAAGTAACCCTGCATTCTCAGAGCGCAGTGTTCTGGTGGGATAATAGGGCACTATGAGCTCTCTAAGATATGACGGAGCCTGACCATTTAAAGCTTTATAAGTTAACAGTAGGATTTTAAATACATACAGGAAGTAAACACTGGGCTCCCAGGTGAAAGTCCAGTGTTATTATAGAGGTTTTTCTTTTTTTCAGACAGAGATTAGGAGATGTTGCTTTACCTTGACATGTTTCGACTGTTTACTTCAGTCTTCTTCAGAAGCGTCATCTGATGTGTGTCGTGACGTGTCTTTATCAGCTGGTGTTTCCTTGAAGGCATGACTGGCTTGGCAATCTGACAGATCTGCCGATGGTCTCTGGTGGAGAGCGTCCCAGGTGTGCGACAGCATTAAAGCCCTCTCATCCCGGTTGATGGTGTCCTGGCCCGCTTCCTGATCTCTATGGCCTTCTTGATCCATGACCTTGATTGCCAGATTGACAGAAAGTCGCCAAATTAAATACCCATTGTGCCTGAGCCAGTCATGTGACATGCCACACCTTTTGCCCATATTTATAATAAAATTAAACCAAGAAAATATAGAAATATATATATCATACTTATGTCTGAAAAACACATCTTGATACGTCACAGTTGCTGCTCACCAGCAGCAGAATGCATTACAGAATGCTTTCTTTATTAAAACCCTTCTAAATGGGAGCTGCTTAGGGTGCAGATTTGTTATTTCTTTTCACCTTTGCCAAATGTTAGCATGCAGCTCACCACTGTTCTTAAGTACAAACTTGTAGAGTTATTAACATGGCCGTAGGCTCTGAGTCCGGTTGACCTAGGATAGCCTGTGCTTGAGGCATAAGTGCACTGCAGCATAGGAAAACAGAGAAAATGGACAAACTATGGTTAACTGAGCTGGAGCTTAAAAGTGAGTTCCTCATAATTAAAGCAGTCAGGATATGCTGTGCTCTATCATAAATAATGATAAACAACAATTTAATGAGTTCAGGTTAAAAATAAAAAGGTTTTTAGAAGTGACTGCAAATGAGCAAGCGATGCAATAAGATTAAGAGTCCACACCAACAACACTCGCCTCACCCTCACAAGTTCACCAACACCCTGTTTGTGATCACAGGCTGCTGTTTGATGGTGAGGAGATAGAAATGTGATACTGTGGCTCTACAAACTTGTTGCTCAGCTGACCATCTGCTGATAGGAATACGGCAAATTGGTTATTTTTCTACACTGACATTGGGCTGACCCAATGAAATGTCTCAGCCCTTCCTCCTCTGCCGCCCCCTCCCCGCTCATTTTCTGAGTTCTCCTGAGTTCGAGTAGCTGGTTGTTGGCCTTGTGCACAGTGGTGGAGTGCGTAGCCTACTAGCGTACACTGATGGATAAATCACCAAAACTCAAGGGAGGTGCGGAGAAGCTACGGGAGAAAAGGTGCAAGAATATCCAGGCAGATGCAGCCATGTGTTAGTGGAACTATCCCTTTATGATGCTGCCACCATGTTCCAGACCCAGAACATGATACACTCTAAGCAAATTCAGGGTCTTGAAATACACCTTTCTTGTATCTTTCCCCTGATTATTTTCAATAATCTTGCTGCAGGTTTGTTTGGAATGCTCAACCAACCTTTTGGCCCAACCAACCAGCTCAAACCATTGACCTCCTCATTGCTATTTAACTTCAACAACAAAATGCTGACTGAATTTCTTTAAAACTTCAATCATCAGTAATTGTGGTGGAGGTTTTGTGAAGTAGATGGACCAGCAGTAGAACTGGCAGATCATTCATCATCTAAATGATTTTGTGACTTAGGTGTTTTCCCTTATTTGGATCATTTTGAGAAACTACTTAACTACATACTTAACAGTAAATACCCAGTGGTTCAACTACTGTCACACTTCATGATAACACTAATAGCATGTAAACATACAGGAAATGAATGCAGTTGTAGATTAAATCAATGACAATTATCTCCAGAGATGCACACAAGACTTTTGACTGCTGTCATATAATAAAACTCTTTTCTAGTAAAGACTGATTTATAATTAAGCTGCACTCCCAGATCATTACAGCAATTGTTACTATTGTAACAACACTAAGCAGGTCAGCTATAACAGAGATGACGTGCAAATACATTGGTAAGTAATCAATAAAACCCCACTTAAACAGTTTTAACAATCATATCACTGTAAAGGCTTTCCAAAATAACATCTGTCAGGATGTAAAAGAAGTAGCCTTGTCTCGAGCTTGACAGTCATGCTCATTTTCAGATGATCCCCATGGTTTTATAATTCTTAATAACCAATCTATAAGCTGAACAGATTTTCAAGTCACAGTAAATATTTTCTAATATAACTTTTATCAGATTTGGGTAACACTTTATATTAAGGTACTGTAATAAGCGTTAATTAATGCTTAATAAGCACCAATTAACCAGTTAATGAGCACTTATAAGAAAGAATAAGATGTTTATTACCATTAATAAGACTATATAAGTGTTAATTATAGCATAATTAACACAGTTATTATTGCATATAGGAGCATTATAAGCACTTAATAGAAACTTGATAACAGTTTATAAAGCTATCCTAAATATTAATTAATAAGATGTCTATTTACATTAATTATGATTTATAAGGGTTAATTAAAGAATAATAACCATTATTATTTATTTATTTATTACCGGTTTATAAGACACTATAAGACCCTATTAGATTAAATTAATAAGGTGTTATTTAAGCAATATCACACTCGAGCTTGTGATGTTGTACTGTGATATCGTCACGGCTGTGATTCGGTCGTAGGCCTGCGGCCGACACAGACACAGTACAACATCACGAGCTGGAGTGTGATATTGCTTTTATACAACAGTTCAACAGTTAAATAAGCAAGGCTGATTAAGAAATGTTGAAAAATGAGGACAAAATAGATAATTTAAGCATTTTATTTGTCTTCCACCAACAAAAATAGTTCCCTCAGGACTCCGCTGTCACCGTTGCTATGTAACGCAGACATGGTGCGCCAGGCACTTACTCTTTATACACATTTATCTGCACGTTTCCATTAATTGTGCAGCCGGTGAAATAAGTCTCTGGTGACTGCATGGTGGACTGTCGCTTCACAGGCACAGCCGACTCTGCCTTCTGATCTGACAGTATGTTGCTTTTCTCCAAGTCATTGAGCTCCGCTGATGAAACACTGACAAACCTGGATGTGTGCTCAGATGGATTCAGCTTCTCCTCTCCCTCATCTTCCTCTGATGACCATTCATAGTTCAATTCAAAACTTATTTTAGGAAATAAATCCATATTTTTGGCTGTTTGACAGTGGATGAATTAATTAGCCTACAACGCAACTGCTGACCTAACTGACACTAACCGTCAGTTTTGATTTGATTGTTGATTGCAATCAGCTGTGAGGCGGAGTGATACATACACAGTGAAATAACCGTGATGTTGTACTCCAATATCATCACGGTTTTACTGTCTCTCGACCAATCAGATTGCATGGCCGGAACTAACTGTTGTATAATAATAGTTAACAATGATCTTTTGCAGCCACCGGATCTAAAGTGGGAACAGTGTCCTATAAAGGTTAATAAATCATTAATATGCTCTCAGGGCTCGAAACTAACGGTGTCCCGACGTCCCGGGGACTATAAAAATTGCTGCTGGGACACAAAGATGATGTGTCTGGGACAATTACGGGACAGCAAAAAAACAAAAAAGGTCAAAGCAATATGGAAATGGATGTTATTTACAACATCATTACGTATGGGTATCTGAACATCGCTTTTGTCGCTTGAATAATTGACCTATGGCTAAGTCCCTCCCTCAAACGCAATGAGTCAGTCACAGTGCGTATAGCCATTCCCATACACCTGGACATTCTCTGCCTGGAAGTTCATTGAAATACATTACAGAAAGTCAGTTTTGTTCGGTTTTAGGAGCTTTTTCGGAGATTTGAATTTTAAAAATGGTCAAACGGTGTGCATGGGGTACATGCAACTCCGACACAAGGTATCCTGAGAGGCTGGGCAACGAGGAGTATTTTTTATACTTTAAACCACATCTCTACAAAGAAAAGCACCCCCTTTTCTGAATCTGAATCAATCTGCTCAAATGTTTAAGTTCAAATAACTCATGTTTGTCTTAGTATGTCATTTTGAGGAAATGAGATTCCCATGATCCTTTGCTAAAGAAAATAATAACATACTAGAGTGAAAAGAACGTGTAGTGTATTATCATTTGCTCTGAAGGTTTGGAACAGATGACCAGTAAGGGGCCCAGGGTCAAAAAACATATATGGTCAGGGTCAAAGAAGATATTTATGGCCCAGGGTTAAGGTTTGGTGAAGTCCAACTAGGGTGACCCTCTGTTGTCTGTTTGACTTTGTCTCACATTTCACAGAAACAGCGAGTCTATATAATGGGAGTAATTTAGGGCTGTTTTTCAGAGCAGTTCACATTGGCTTCGAACCTCTCCAAGCAATCTAGATGCTTGATAGATGCTGTACTTCTTGTAATAAACCTTTTCTTTATGCAAGCAAGACGGTGTCATCGGAGTCTCCTTCATCACCTTCACATCATCGCTATTTAATAAACAACACT
>NC_065510.1:42783876-42787257 GCF_006386435.1 Epinephelus moara
CCGGTAGCTGCAAAGATGCATTATGAGCTGTTAATAAGTGGATATTAATAACTTATTAACCTTAATACGACACTGTTCCCACTTTAGATCCGGTAGCTGCAAAGATGCATTATGAGCTGTTAATAAGTGGATATTAATAACTTATTAACCTTAATACGACACTGTTCCCACTTTAGATCCAGTAGCTGCAAAGATGCATTATGAGCTGTTAATAAGTGCATATTAATAACTTATTAACCTTTATACGACATTGTTCCACCTTTAGATCCGGTAGCTGCAAAGGATTATTATTAACTATTAATAGGCCTAAGTGCATAATTAAGCATTTATTAACTGTAATATGGCATTTATATTAAATTCTTATAGTCTCATTAATGTTAATAAACACCTTATTAATTTCATCTTATAGGGTCTTATAAACCAGTAATAAATGTGGTTATTATTCTATAATTAACCCTTAAAAATTATAATTAATGTAAATAGACATTAATATTTAGTTTAGTTTTCTAAACTGTTACCAAAGTCTCTATTAAGTGCTTATAATGCTCATATAGGCTAAGCAATAATAGCTCAGTCAGTTATGCTGTAATAAACACTTATAGTCTTATCAATGTTAATAAGCATTTTATACCACCTTATAAGTGCTCATTAACTGTTAATTTGTGCTTATTAAGAATTAATTAGTGCAGTGTTTCCGCTACATTCATTTCAAAACATTTAGTTTATATTCGGCCGAATATTGCAAAAAAAAACACACATTCAGTATTCAGTGGAATAAGTGAAAAGCAAGGCTGAATAATAGCGGCGTGTTTTGATAACGCAATCAAACAGTGTGCGGTGATGGACGGAGTAAAATGTCGGCAGTGTGGCGATATTTTACTCTGTCCGTCACGCACTCGCATTTGCAACTAAAAATAGTTTTGTGCGGGCAAAATAAATCATTCAGCACGCTGTGTGAGTACAGATTTCAACCAGCAGCAAAAACGAAACGGCGAATCCCGCTGTTTGTGGGTTGAACGGGGGTCACAGACACAGACAGGACGTATTCCTGTCAAATACGGCGGCGCATGATAACGGCTTACCGGCGACGGAGAAGTCCGGCTCCAGGTGAANTGCCTCATTTTTGCTGTGGTATCCTGATACTACTCAGAACCGCGATACTTTCACTGGTATCATACCGTAGGTCCCAATTTTGGTACCGTGACAACACTAATCTGGAGGGGGTTCATCTGCAAAAACTAATGAAAAACTAAAAAACGGCATTAGGTATTCGGGCACCCCCCCTCCCCCCGCCACCCCAGCTGCTGAAAAACATCCTAGAGGAAACACAACTCCAAGTGTTATCCAGATTTGTTCTACCTAACATAGTATTAGTACAAACTACATGATTAAAAAAATAATATATTTACATAAGTACTGTATTGACCCTTACTGCTATTTTTGGTGTAACCTCAGAAAACATTTCTACAACCACTTGTCAATGCAAGGCTTTGGCGTTCTCCTCCTTACTAGCGCGACGGCTAATATTACTGAATTGGAAGAATGCTGCACCACCCACCCACACACATCTCATCAAGAGTATCATGTGTAATCTCAAGTTAGAAAAAATCAGGTATACGGTTAATGGTGCTCTTCAGAACTTCCATAAGACATGGGATGATTTTATTGTAGTTGTAAACCAATTAGATGGGCTACAATTAGAGTGATAAACTTCCAGCTGACCCACTATAACTTCATCTTCTTTGGTTGAGGACGAATCGACGTGCAACTGGACTGGATTCTATATAATGTTGGTATTATGATTTCTTTTGCACTTGCCTATTTTATGGATGTATTGGATATAAACCCTGTGTGCCTTGATGGTTGATATATACATGCATCCAAGGAAAATTCAATAAAAACAACTTTGAAAGAAAGAAGTACTGTATTGAAGTTCAATTATGAGGTACTTGTACTTGAGTGTTTCATTATATGCTACTTCAACTTCACTACATTTCAGAGGGATATATTGTACTTTTTAATCCACTACCTAACAGTGTATAAAGTTTGTTTAATTAGTTCAGCCTTAAAGGTCCAGTGTTTAGGATTTAGAGGGATATTGTTAGATATGGAATATAATAAATATGTTTTCTTTTGTGTATAATCAGCTAAAAATAAGAATCGTCATTTTTCATTACCTTAAAATGAGCTGTTTACATTTACATAGGGTTCCACAGGGTCCACCATGTTGCAGTGACATGTTTCTACAGTTGCCTAGAACAGACAAACCAAACACTGGCTCTAAATCGGGCCATTCTTATTTTTTCCTTTGCCAACTTAGTTAGAAGCCCCTCTGCGACAAGCAGCAACGGAAAAACACAGATTTTTTATTTAATTTATTTATTTATTTATTTTCAAGTCAAACTGCTTTGTTCAGAGTTTTTACCGGTTTAAATTATTCGTTTTTTAGAGGAAGAGACCCCTGGATAATGCAGCTCAGCTCAGCTCAACAATTAAATTCTTATTTCATAATTCATTTATTTATTGGCACTCTGAAAGGGTTCCACAAGAGTACCTTTCAAGTACATTTTCCTAGTGACACTGCATACTTTCTTTGTAATGGAGTATTTTTCAACTGTGATGCTGAATATTTCTTCCACTACTACATGTATTAAATGAAATAATACAAAATGGACCTGCATTTGTACCATTTGCACCTTTCTAGACATCCGACCACTCAAAGCGCTTTTTACACTACGAGTCACATTCACCCATTCACACACACATACACTGGTGGCCGACGCTACCATACAAGGTGCCACCTGCTACTGAGTTTTTAACAAGGTGCCACCTGCTACTCACACACACACTGATGGAAGCATCATGCAGCAGTGTCTTGCTCAAGGATACTTTGACATGCAGACAGGAGGAGCTGGGGATTGAACCGCTGATCTTCCGATTGGAAAGTACATTAACTCTCACCTTTATGTATGCTAGTGAAGCATCACTCATCAAATAACATGATGTTTTAAGAAAAATTAAAGAAATCATACCGTACATTTACATGCACAGTTAAAGCAACCCTTACCTTTCTTGCATTTCACACAGCACAAATTTGAACATCCGCAACTCCACCTCCAACGGCCTACTCCCCCCTCCTCCATTACGTCCTCATTACATCTATGATAGACGTAGACGTTGTCATGGTAACGTTAGATACACAGAAGAGGAGGGCGAGTGTAACGTTACAAATGCAACCCCGGAGTTTTAAAACTCAACCGGAGTCAGTGATGACTGATGGGTTTTAGAATAAGGTTACAGTGCTAATGTTAGATAGTAGCGTTAATGTTACTAGTAAGTGGAAACGCACAAGGAAGATAACGTTAATGTTTCAGAGGCTAC
>NC_065510.1:42789174-42803103 GCF_006386435.1 Epinephelus moara
GCACCTCGGCAGTGCCCAGGAGGTGAACTGGCACCTCTCCAGCTACCAGTCCACGCTCCATATTTTGGTCCGGACGGGGACTTGAACAGGCGACCCTCCAGTTCCCAACCCAAGTCCCTATGGACTGGCTCCATAACAACTCACAAGGTTCATTGACAAAACAACTGTCCTGTACTAAACATGTTTTTTTTTAAACAAATACAACAAGCTAACGTTATTAGCACAAGCCTATGGCATTTTACATTGTATTGACAGGAGGTCTGCGTCACTGCGACTAGGGTGACCGGATGCTTACAAGCCACATGTGGGACAAGGAGTGTGTTTGTGTGGGATAATGTAGGACACGTTACCGCAATGCTGAAACATAGTCTAGATTTTTAAACAATGTCCATCTTACCATAAAACATAAACATTTCTATTGAGACCAAGCTTATAAATATGAATAACAACAATTTGATTTGGTTGCACACAGTATGCACATTTGTGCATTGGGCATTTATTTTTTGCATTTATTTTGCACAGAGAGGTTTCAACAACATTTTTCTTTAATGGACTTTTTCCAATTAAGGGAAATAAATGCATTTGTCACAGGAAAATGATACTTGTAAAAACTGAAAAAATCTACTTGTAAAAACTCAAAAAAGAAACCTCAAGTNATAAATGCATTTGTCACAGGAAAATGATACTTGTAAAAACTGAAAAAATCTACTTGTAAAAACTCAAAAAAGAAACCTCAAGTTTCACAGAGCTTGTGAGATATTCTGATTGTATACATTTAAAGTATCAGCTTTTTTTAAGTTAAGTGCATGTTCTCAACTCTCAAAGGTCAACTAATCTGTGTGCAATAAAACAAAAAGGCACAACTGACACACAACTGACAACATTTTAACAGTTGTTTGTTTTCAGTCAACCTAAAATTACTTAAACCAAATAACTTTGTGCATCCATACACAGAACATAGGTCAACTGTTTTGCATTCTAATACATAAATAAGAATAGAATAAAATAAAATAAATATCCTGTGGAGTTTTCCAAAAAATAAATATCCACATATTTAACCAAAGCATCCTTTGTCACCTCAAGTCTCTCATTTCAACCTCCAGACTTAAAAATAGGCAAAAACTTAAAAAAAAAAGAAAAAAAAAGGATAAAATCTAACCAAACACCACATGAATACAAACCAAAGCTGGTCAGGAGGAAGGCAAACTAAAGTTCAAGTCTTTTTAGTTTTGTCCATCACCACAAAATAAGCAGGTAAATCCACATGCTATGCATTTTCGGCTCCATGGACAGCACCTGGTTGACACACAAAAATAGATTAAATCATTAAAATCTAGTACCACACTGGAGGGCCACAATATTAATTCCAAATATCAACATTAAGTTTCTTACCTTAGGTGATCTTCTCGGCTTTGTACTTTTTGTTTGAGCGTGCTGCCTCGAGTAAGCCCTTCTCCTTCAGTGCATAGGTGTAGAATTCCTAACAACTGTATCCAAGGTTGCATTTGACTTGAATTTCACTCTTGATAAGGTCCACAGAGCATTGGTTGCGTTGGTCAGTCCATGCTGCTAACATAAGGGAAAACACTCTCTCCACAGAGGCATTTGTGACTGGGATGCTGAAGAGAAAGGATGCAATAGCAGTCATATTTGGTGTCTTTGTGCCTTAAAGCAGGATTGACCACTTCTCCAAAACAGGGGCACTTTTGTCCACAATTTCCTGCTGGCGTGGTAAAGTCACAGAGTATTCTTCATACAGTTCATCCATGTCCAGTTTCTTTTGTATCTGAAGGACCTCAGCTACATCACAGAGATGGGAGAAAGTGAAGTTGCTCTTCAGTGCCAAGCTTGCAACAATGTTCTGGTAGTTGTCTGAAAAACCATACCACTTTTCAAGGTAACTGAGTGCTGCCTTGTAGAAATGTAAAAGATCACTCTTGATTGCTGCTGCCCTTTGTTCTGGAAACTGTTGGAGGATTGTGCTGGTTTCCATTCCAAAGAAAGAACCCATCTAGCTGTTGAAGCTTTGTTTTGAGAGTGTGCATGATGTCATACAGCTCACAGATGGTCATGTCCTCTCTTTCCAGCTGCAGCACAATGTCATGGAAGATCTTTAACCCGTTATTGAGGACAGACAGGTAAATCTGTAGCATAAGGGGCTGGCCATCACCATCCTGGTCATTTCTAAACAGCTTCCACAGTGACTCTGGGCAGTGATCCTCTCACAGTGAGAGAAAATAGCTCTTGATAGCTGTCCAGTTGTCATGTAGCCTTTTGACAGCAGGCCATAGACTTAACCATCTAGTAGGTACATGTCTAAGAACAGCCTGATACTCCTCTTCGACAAAGGCAAACACTGATTTCAGTTCTGCAGTACGTTTTGCAGATGCTGCAAAGTGACTGAATATTTTGTTCAGTGTGGACTCACTGTCAATATCCAGTCTGTCACCAGCATGTTTTGCACAGTTATGGACTACGTGAGCCATACAGTTTGCTTTTATGATGCCACCGTTATCTGCTTTCAACTTCTGGAAAACGTAATTATTTTTGCCATAATTAACACTTGCATTATCAGCAGTGTATGCTGAGATCTTGTCCAGTTGTAGGTCATTTTCTCTTAATTTGCTTGTTATCTGGCGATGTATGGTAGCAGATGACTCATCCCTATCCTCATAGAAATCAATTATCCTGTTTTTCAAACCCAGCTCAGGTGTCCAATATCTCACAGACAGAGGGAAAAGTTTTGTTTGATTTGAGGCATCTGAGGCCACAGAAAAAATGGCGTGTGACCATTTTTGTCATCTTGCACCATCGGTCTATTTAACTCACTTAAACAGGTCTGCACGGAGGCCGGTGCTAGGACATCAGTAACTATGGCCGCTGCTTTTGTGCGTCCACGTGAGATTTTTTTTGCAATCTCTGAGTCTGAAAAAATGACCGGAGCTAGCTTACTACCACAGTCTGATGACCTGTATGAATGCAAGTGCTGCACAGTGTGGTAAATGTTCATTATCTCAGCTGCTGTTGTCTGTTTGGCAGTCTTCTTTAGCTTTCAGGAGGAATGTTTCCATAGAGCGGCAGGTTTCTTTCTGAGCTAGCCGTTTCTTGTGGGTTTCACATGACGTGTGTCACTTCATGTTATATTCACCTCCATGTGCGATGGAGAAGTGACTTTGACAAAGTTCACAAAACACTCGCTGTGAATCGCCCTCCACTGGTTTCACTCATTAATAAACACGTCCCCATTCTTTGTTGTAGCTGCATCTCCTTTTCTTCCGAGGATTTTCCATGGTTTTCCGCCAAAATCTGCATTCAGGTAGCTGAGGCTCTTGCCTTTGTTTATTGTGTCAGTGGGTGGAGGTAACATTAGCGTTAAGAAGGATGGTGACAGGTTGATGAACTCTTGACCCCACATGTACGTTGATTGATTTACAGCGGACACACACAATCAGCGGACACACACAATGGTGATAGCCCTCTCTCAGCTATTGGATGAAAGTCATGTTTTGAGAAAGGTGACTGTCCTGCACTTTGGAGAGCCAGAGCCAATCAAATGCGGGATATTGTCTCAATTTACGTGACATGGGAAAAGTGATTATAATAGGCTCGTTCGAGATGAGCCAGGCCTGCGCAGATTCGATCACCATCGATCGGTGCACAATGCATGCCGGTTAGTTTTGTGTCCGACTTCATCCCGACCAGTGCCGTAGAAGGGCTCTGATCCCGACTTGCTTTGACGTATTACAAAAGTGGACGGCGATAAAACCGCGAGAGCGAGGCAGCCCCAGTTTTTAGAGCCAGGCGCTACAGTTGCTCTCCACCGACTGCACCGCCTGGCTCTCACCTGATCTAATAACTGATTGGTTTAGATGTTGGCTCAACAAGATGACGTTTTAGATAAACTTTTCATTTTTGTTGAATTTTAGAGATTAAGATTTTATTTGTCTGATTTGAAGGTTTATTCTGTGAACAGAAAACATGTTGTCTGACTGATGGTGAAGTTTAGTTGTCAGAGAGTAAATATATTAATCATAAACTATACAGAGTCTACTGTACTATATTAATATTGGACGGTTTAATTATTGATGTATTTAGCAACACAAAGACTTGATGTGAAGATACTTAAAATAACATCTGTACAGATGTGAAGCCCTGACTGTATCTGACTGATCTTTAATGAAAGCTGTTGTCTTGTGTATTTTTTTCCTCTGAAAATATGAACCTTATAGTCAAACACAGTTTATTCAGCCTGTGTAGTTGAGGGGACAGGTCAAACTGATATGATGCTGATTTACAGGAGAGTTCATATCAAATGGAGGATAAACCATGAACATAAATTACAGATTGCCTGTAAAGCATTTTAATAAATTAATCTATCATAATTGAAACAACTGGAGACTGAAAACAAACTGATATATGGATCTGATCACTTTTTTAATGACTTGACATCATTCCAGACAGGATGTAAGTGTGTCTGTGACTTCCTGTACGGACTGAAGGCTGTTGGCTATTTTTATTACTTTTACTATTATTTGAGTCACTGTGTCTGTTCATGTGTCAGCCGAAATGTTGCTGTAGTCACCTAAAAGCGTCAGCAGATGGCAGGAGCTTCATCTGAAGTACCGTACGTAAATATTCAAGCTACTGTATCTTCCACAACAAGTTCCTACAAATGTTTCACAATAAAAGCCTATTTAGAAAATGGAGGGATTCTCTCAGCTGAGGTTATAAGGGGCTTTAAATTTGAAACAAATTCAGGAAGTGTTGAGTTTAAAATGACGGCTCAATGCATTAACTTTACAAAGACAACGGAGCGGATAAAAAGTAAAAAAACACAGAGGGATTCATAAATAACGGCCCTTTTATAATGTAGTCTGTTTCAAATGAAGCTGGTAGCCTCTGCAGTTGTGGTGCAGTTGTGGTGAGTAAAAGCCCCGCCGCTATTTGTTAATGTTATTACTTTATGTCAGTCTCCATTGTGAGGATGTACCATTGTTTGCTAGCTTGATGCTAATGGCAGTACTCAGCGGGTTGACAAAGTGCCTCTGTTGTTTCACACCATCATTTCCCCCTTTTACTCTGTGTGGTAACATCCCTAGAGGAAATATTAAAAACGCTGGGGTGTTGTTGTCATACAGTTGTCTAAGGCAGCAGATCGTTCTGTGTTTCTACTGGTCAAAGTGACGGCTGTGATGGGAGAATTGGATCTCAGTGAAGGGCAAGTGGTCCATAACTTTAATTTTGGAGACAAAAAATGTAGGCTTAGCGCCCTGTGGTCCATTGCCCAATAGGAAATGCAGAATACTCAAAAGTACTTTGAAAGTACTTGAGTTACTTTACTCAGGGAGTAATGCAGTAAAGTAACTGGTTACTTTAAAAAAAAAAAAGTAACGCAGTAAAGTAATTTGATTACTTTCAAAGTAACCCTTATCCAACTCTGGCTACGCCGTAGGTTACGGCGTAGGCTCCAAATCAACATGGAGCCTAAGCTGTAACCTACACATCTGGACTGAGTGGAGCCTGGTGGGGATCAGTCCAGTTGCCAGTGATTGCTTGCTCCGTTGCCATTCAGCGACTAGCGAAACATCCTGCCGCCAATTTTTTACTGGAGTTTACCAGCCTGTTGCTCATACGGCATTTTAAGATAATTGCAAGTATGGCCTTTTTCTGCTTCCAATGTCCACCACTAACGTTTACGTCACGTCTCATCTTGTCAACGAAAATGAAACACAGATTCCGCCTTAGTTTTTATTATTGCTATCTATTCACAGCTCATCATCGTCTTGTTTTCGCCATGGAAAGCAGGTTGTTGACAAAAAAATTCGTCAGAGTTTTCATCATTCAGCTTAATATGTAGACATGAAGGGCCACTGACTTAATGGCGATATTTGACGAGTTGGCATGAGAACGCATTGGAAAAGAAACATGGTTAGGCATCTTTAAGTTTAGGCAAGTAGAAAAAATGTACAAATAGTGCATGAGAACAGCCTGACCATTAAG
Source organism: Epinephelus moara (assembly GCF_006386435.1). Classification (NCBI taxonomy): domain Eukaryota; kingdom Metazoa; phylum Chordata; class Actinopteri; order Perciformes; family Serranidae; genus Epinephelus; species Epinephelus moara. Next base: position 42,795,175 of record NC_065510.1, read on the forward strand.
AACAACGCCTAGGCCAATGTGATATTTACTCCACAGTAAAGAGGTTGTTTCACAAGAAATTAAGATTCAAATTATGACACTGGGTCCTAATCCATAGGTTTTATAATTGCTGTTATAAGTCTTTTCATTTATTCCATGTGTACTTTTTGTAACCTTTTAATATGGATGTTTTCATGAATGCAAGCTTTGACTTTATTTTGTGAAACTGTTTGTGTAATGGTTATATTTTTTGTTATATAAAATGGAACAGACAAAATTTACTTTAGAGTAAAAGCACATGCATTTTTTGAAAGCTGTCATTCATCAGTTTCCTGTGATGATTGGAAATATAGTGGTGATTTAAACCATTAACAAAATATAATAGTTATTAATGGCATCTTAATGTTTTCATTTATGTCTTAACATTTACCCAAGTTTGCATTTATCTTAGCAGAATGTAAAAAAAAAATAAATGAAAAGCTGGTTTTGTTTGAACATTTCTTTAAGACAAATGAAGAAAATTCACTGAGAAACGATTCTCCTTTTGTGAAAAACAAGGAAATATCTGCACACTGAATAGTTTTAAGTCCCGTAGGAGGTATTATTTATTTGTGACATTGTGACATATGAGAAGGTTCTGTGGGTATTGAGGCTTATATAGTGAGGCTAAAAAAAAAAAACCATAACACAAAATTTGCTGATTATGTTTCTATTTGCCTCACTATAAAAACGTCACAATACCTTTGCCTGAGAAAGACCCTCTCAGAGTTGGCGAACAAGTGATACCTCCTTGGGGGCTTCAAAACTATTGTGTCCAGCTAATTCTTTGTTTTTCACTTTGATCCCTTTTATCGAGTCACATTCTTCTGTGTTAAAACTAGACTTCTAACAGAGCAGCAAACAAAGGTTACTCTCCAAAATCTGCTGGGTGTAAGGTGCTTAGTTATCTTCAAGTACAAAGTTAAAATAATCAGGCCCACACAGAAATGGACTGCTTAATTATTTGCCAATGACAATGTTAAACATTAATGCTTTATGTTTTATCTGTAGTGTATGATTTGTTTGTCCTTTCAATTGACAGTCAGATTTGATTGTGAAATACAACATTCAGTCAGTAACAAAGACAAAAGGAGCGCAAATATAAATAGAATTTATTGAAATTTTAAACAAGTTATAGATGAAAATAAAAAACTCAACATTGGCCATGACATCCTGGGCTATGATCAGGCCTAACAATATGTGTCCTAAAGGCCAAATTCAAAAGCAGTGACACTGCCAACTGTAAGCAGTTCACTGCGTTTGGAGGTGGTCTTTAAGACAATTAACTAATTTACTTAAAAACATATCATTTTCCCTAGGTGTGAAATGAACGCCCATCTTTCAAAAATAGCCCAGGACTGTCATGTCTGATGTGAGGGTGCTCAATTATGGCACCATTTAAACTATGAACAAATGTAGCCATAACACTGTAAACACATTTCCTGGCCTTATCAATCTTTGCTGGATTGCCACCAGCCTCCCACCTGGACCTTTGGGCCAATGAAGAAAATATTATCTTAATGCCAGGATGCTGGAGGTGAAGCTGGTGCAGGTCCTCCTTCATCATGCTGACCAGCTTGACACTGCTGACCTTCCCCATGTTGTTGCTGCCACATTGGATGATGAGGACATCTGATGCTGCTCTTCCTCACAGGGAGTGGGAAAAGAAGGAGAGAAGGCCTCTCCACTGCAGTCCACCCCAGCCAAACCAGCAGACACGGACGCCCGGCATGCTGAGGGTGCTTCCCAAGGTCTCTGCAGCTCTCTGGACACCACGCCGGACATAGCTGTCACCAATGCTCCACACTGTGCATATGAAAGTAAAATGAGTGTAATAAATGATTTAGGTAATTAAAAACAGAAAGTTAACTATAAAGGGTGAATCACATCTTTTTGTTGACAATACTATTATGTCACATCTGTAGGATAAAATAAAACAGGGAGCAACACCTCAAAATGTAGATGACAGTCTTTTAAATGCTTTCTTTTTGTCCTTGGAAGACAATGTAATAGCTGTCTAAAGTCAAGTAGCCAAAACTGGTACTTACAGTTTCTGCTGTGTGTAGCAGGCGTGGTGGAGACATCACAAGTGGCCATGACCTCAACACCGGTGATGTACTGAAAGAAATTAACATCTTGTAACAAGTATAGCACTGCCTTTCTTTCACAATTTCTACATTTCTTCATCATGTTCTAGATGATAATCTCGCAATGCACTGTTCATAACAGTAACGTACATTTCAGTCCCCTTCGGACTTTTATCAATGTCAAAATCATAAATATGTGCGCTGTTTGCAACAGCGGTGTGGGTACAAGCATATAATCTTTAATGTCAGCCGTTATGCACACTGCAAATCCAACTACTAACTCGAATTTCTTGTTTGGTATCAACAAAACTATCATGGTAAGAAAGAACACTACCGTTAAACTCCGGCGCTCGTTGCTGCGTTGCTAAAATGATAGCTGAAACAATGCTAACGTGCTAGTCGCCTAATGTAATTGTAAACATGATTTGTTTATGCTCGCTGACTAAACGAAACGTTCCTACAAAGTAGCTATAACATTAGCAACAGTTAAAAAAGGTCGTTAAAATATATGGTAAAATGCCAAATTACCGTATTTGTCCCAGCCGCATCCATGGTCAAGCCAGTATGGGTCAAGGCGAGCGAGCGCTTCTTCCTACATGCTCAAAAACGTAGGTGCTGATTGGCCGAAGAGGAGTCCTGTGTATCTGCGCTCGATTGCTCTTCCTTCATCCTTCAAGTACCCGGATGTCTGTCACAGTAAATTTGAAATTGAATTGTAAGAACTGAATGTGAAGATATATAGAGAGTTGAATTTTCAGTGAGGATCAAATTTGATTGGACTTCAGTTCCAAACTAATAAATTCAATTTCAAATTATACTATTTAGATTCAGTTTTTCAATGCAATGATTCAAATTAAACAATACAATTTCAAATTGTGTGATTCAAATTCAGTTTTTCAATGCAATTATTCAAGTTTAGAAATTCAAATATAAATGATTCAAATTCAGTTTCTGGTGGCACATATTTCAGCCCATCTTTATTTTAACTTATATTTGGTTCTTATATCAATTTTTTTCGCTTAATGTCAAATATTTATTAACAGTGTAGTGTAGTGTTGTGCTTTGGTTGTCACTGAGTAAAAGGGTTTTCGCTAAAAGTAAATTCAAACATTACATTTTAGCGAAAATGATAAAATTACTTCGTTATTTAGCTAGTTTTAGCTAGCTGGTTTAGCTCTAACCAGTGCGCGCGGTCCACCCTTCTCCTCTGTTTCTAAGGCAGTAGGCTACAGCAAGCGGTGGGAGAGATAGAAGGGCAGGTTTGTATGTAAATATTAGGGCTGGGTTAAAATAATCGATTCTTGCGATTAAATTGATCTTCACTGGAATGACCAGATATCGGTTCGTAAAATCGGAGATTGATCTTTTAATACACACTTTTTCCCACACGTGTGAAGCTTTAGCCCTGTTAATCTCGCCGGTAGTAAACGAGCTGAGCACTAAGCTATGAATAACCATAGTATTTAGAAGCTCCAACATTACAGGCTCTTTTATCAGTAACTTTTAGCTTACTTTTTTACTTTTGGGTGTAATTTATTATCACACTGCAACGTCTCCTCCTGCTGTCTGTGTGTCCTGGCTGCTGCACCACTTTTACGCACACACACAGACACACACACACAAACACAAACACAGAGAGTCAGTCAGTGGCAGTTCTAGCCTAAATGGTGCCCTGGGCGACACCCCCCGACGCAGTTTTTAAGGCCTACCTGACATAGTTATTGTCATGGACAATGTGTAACACGCTGCTCGCACAGCAGCACAGCACTGAACACACTGTCAATTGGAGCGGAGCCTGTGTTGCGTTCAGGCATTGTTATGTAAATAACAAATTCCAGCACTTGAATAAGCCATAGCACAACACAGCAGCATGTCAAGTGGCACTCCTTCCACACGTTGTGACAAAGTGCCACCCTGGGCAAACGCCCATTCAGCCCATATCAGGATCCGCTACTGAGATCAGTCAAAGTCAAAAGTAGCACTCTGTTACCAAAGCAAAATCTTTTTTTGCACTTTTGCACATCCTTGTGTCTCTCCCTCTTTCTTAGGCCAACAGACCACATTTTCACCCCCCCCCAACACACACACACACACACACACACACACACACACACACACACTAATACAGCCCATACACACTACGGTACTTGTAAAAAAAAAAGAGAGATCAATGGAAGCCAAAAGGACAAAGACCAATTTAGCAAAAGCAAAGCAAAGTCTTTTTTTGGTTTAGTCTTCAGTGCAGCATGTTTACTCAGGTAAAAAGAGAGAGGCTCAAAGAATGGCAATTCAGTGTGTTTTAAACCTTTTGTTGAACAAAAAGCGCCATCTAGTGGTCTCAGAAAAGAAAGAAAATGCTTAGTGGATAGTGCCGGCCATAGATATATATAATCTGTATATGATATCTATGGTGCCGGCGCCCCATGTATAGAAGTGATGGGCCATCCCCCCACTCTCTCTCTCTCTCTCTCTCTCTCTCTCTCTCTCTCTCTCTCTCTCTCTCTCCCCATTTCACACTGTCCTGTCCATTAAAGGCAAAAAGCCCCAAAAAATAATCTTTAAAAAAAGAAAATAAAGAAAATGCTTCATGAGGCTTCATGAGGCCATCACGAGTACAGACGTGTCCATCTCCAGCTTGATTCAAGGCACACACACATCAGTAAATCAAAAGCCTATTGACAGTCAGCGTGATCGATACAGTAAAAGTTGCTGCTGCCACATGTGGATACCACGGTTACCATGGTGTGTTTGTTTACGCAGCCATTTCTCCAGTGTTACTTGACACAAAAACAGATACTGTGACGGGCTGGGCTTTTCTCCGACTGTTTCACTACAGCAACTGCAACAACAACTTCACACACACACACACGCAAAATGTTTCATATTTCGTGTTTGTAACATGAAAAAAATGTGGGTTAATATTCCCACTAAACAGCAACTTCACACACACACACACACACACACACACACACACACACACACACACACACACACACACTTATTAGGGATTGAGTTGGGCAATATTTTAAATTTTTTCGCCCAACCCCATTAGGGATGCTTTCACTATCATTTTATCGCCCCAGCATAGTTTCTCTCCTGTGTCACTGTTTTGGCATTCAGGTATTTGTTGTATTGTCCTGTTATGTTTGTTTTGAAGTTCAGTGTTCAGTGTGTTTGCTGTTTTACAGCTGCTCCAATCAAGCTAAGTTACTCGTCTTTAGTAAGACACACCTTCAAACAAGTAGGGCTGTTGTACATAATGGAAATGCAAATCCCTGTCATGCTAGGTTGACATGCTGAGTCAAGCCAAACGAGCACGTGTATAGAAAAGGGGTAAAACATACATAATAACGTAACTGTTAGTATGTACGTGATTTTATTGTGAAAAGGGATATATAATGCTCATTTTCAGGTTCATTATTTTACTTTAGGTGTCTACTAGAATAGATTTACATGCTTTGTAACTTTGCAGACCTTGTACACACAAAAAAGCCATCAACATAACAACATACTGTAAGAGAGGTGTGGAGAGCCACACACACTACACACTGCACACTAAAAATAAGGAAAAAAAACAAAACAAAAGCACATTATGTCCCATTTAAATTAATTGTTGATTAAGCTGGTTCTTACTTGATGTAGGGAATCTATTTTTCCCAGAGGAACTTCAGTTACAATTGTCAGTGTGAAAAATATATTAATGTATACATGAACTAAAGCTAAATGTACATTTTGGGGGTTATATGAGGAGTATGAGATAGTCATCAGTGCTGGCCTTGTCTGGGCCCAGTGGGGGCAGCCCACACTGCATTTGGGCTTATTGAGGGCCAACAGTGCAGGGCCAGTACTGAGGGGCCAATGTTTTGCCAATGAGCAAATTCTGAGGGGCCCTCTGCGGGCAGCCCACTTGGGGCCCTCAGGCCAGCCCTAAGTTGACTGTCTTTATTTCGAACATGTAAACAGTGGAAACAAAACAAAAACAAAAAAACAAGTAGACAAGTAAATGAATACTAAATTAAAAAAGGCAATACTGAATTAAAAAAGGCAGTGGGCCCATAGAGACCACAAAATCAGTGTGGGCCCTGTCTGGGCTCGGTAAGGGCAGCATTTGGGCTTATGAGGGCCAGCAGAGGGCAGCCCACACTTAAAGCTACTCTTACCTTTCTTGCATTTCACACAGCACTTAGAAAAAAATTGAACATCCACAACTCCTGCCTCCCTCCAAAGTCCCATCCCCCTCCTCCTGCAACTCCACCTCCCTCCAAAGGCCTACTCCCCCCTCCTCCATTACGTCCTCATTACGTCTATGATAGACGAAGGTGTTGGCATGGTAACGTTGAGCAAATTCTCAGGGGCCCTGTGTGGGCAGCCTGTTTGGGGCCCTCAGGCCAGCCCTAAGTGGGCCTGTGCAGGACCAGTTCAGGGTTGTTTATAGTAACTTATTCACATGCCATTCCATTTCTTGTGCTAACTTCAACATTTGCGTATTGTGTTTCATATCATAGGCCCACAAATATTTATCCATATCTCATAATTATCAGGCGTTGATCCTCTGCTGACCCTCCCTGTGTCCAAGGATATTCATTTATTTTAAGCAGACTAGGCTATTTAATCATGCCTTATCTTTTTATTTTTTTATTTAATACAATGTGGTGACCACTGTATGTGAATGCATGAATATGTCAGACCTGTGTAGCACTGGATTTAAATTGAACTGTCATTAAACTGGAGCTTCTGTGCTTTGATTAACTGCTGTGAAAAACATGACCCTCATCCATTTAAAATCAACATTAGTTCTTCTGAGCTCATTTTGGTGAAAGCAAAGCAAAAGTAGTGTAATAAGTAAGTTATTGCTCTCCAAAGAGAGTGATATTGTAAAGTTACATTACTGTCAAATGAAGGTCACAAGTAACTGATTGGGGAGTGCTGTGCAGTCCACATGGGGAGGACATTGACAGTTTGACCGACTGCATCACAGACTACATAAACTTCTGCGTGGAGAACACTGTACCAACCAGGAAAGTACGGTGCTTCTCCCACAACAAGCTGTGGGTGACCCCTGATCTGAAAGTGTTTCTGAATGAGAAGAATAGGATTTTTAGATCAGGGGACAAAGAAGACCTGAGGAGGGTCCAGAAAGACCTTAAAAGAGAAATAAGGAGGGGCAAGGACAGCTATTGGAGGAAGTTAGAACATAAAGGTGCGGACAGACCAAACCAACATCAAAGAACTAGCGGCGACGAAAGCCAACTGTTGCGTCGTCTACATCGCCTCACGTCGCCCTGTGTCAGTTGCATTTGAACACACTACACGGACTACATCCGACGGCCAAGTAGCACAAACGTTCTGCGCCTGCGTGAGAGAGAGCGGAGTGAGAGAGTGGTACATCCTGTCAGCCGAGGGGTTTCCTATCTGTGCAGCCCAGCACCGCAGCACCTCTATGGACTATTACATCCAGACAGTCCCAGTGTTTCCTCCACAGGCTCCACTTCACTCAGCTGCTCGATAAACCCGCTGCTTCTTCCCACTATAACCTGAATAACAAACCAGGGCTCGGTGCTCCGGTTGGATCCAAACGGAGAGCCGGGGCTAGCTCAGAGACTAGCAGAGGCTAGCTGGCTGTGCTTCCCTCCGGTCATGCTGCGGCTAACGCTCCGCCAACTGCTCCTAGCTAGCCCCGGCTCTCCGTATGAATCCAAACGGAGAGCCGGGGCTTGCTTGGAGGCTAGCGGAGGCTAACTGGCTGTGTTTCCCTCTGCTCATGCTGCGGCTAACGCTCCGCTAGCCTCACAGCTAGCTCCGGTTTGTTATTCAGGTTAAAGTG
>NC_065510.1:42803212-42804329 GCF_006386435.1 Epinephelus moara
CTTCACACCTCCCTCCCCCCATCTTCCTCAGCTGGAGTCACCCCCCACCCCTGCTGCAGCCTCTCCATAACAGCAGACCCAGGTGAGGAAGGAGCTCATGAAGATCAAGGCGAGAAAGGCTACTGGTTCGGACGGCATCAGCTCCAGACTGCTGAGGGACTGTGCAGTTCAGCTCCGTCAGTTGGTTCTGCACATCTTCAACCTCAGTCTGGAGAAGGTTCCTGTCCTGTGGAAGACTTCCTGCGTGGTTCCTGTACCAAAGACTGCACACCCCGGGGAGCCCAACCACTTCGGACCTGTAGCCCTGACCTCCCACCTGATGAAGACCATGGAAAGGATTATACTGAACTATCTCAGACCCCTGGTTAGAACAGAACTGGACCCCCTGCAGTTTGCATATCAGACAGGCATTGGGGTGGATGATGCAGTCATCTACCTGCTCCACCGATCACTGTCTCACCTGGAGAACACTGGAAGTGCTGTGAGAGTCATGTTTTTTGACTTTTCCAGCACTTTCAATACAATACAGCCATCTTTGCTCAGGGGGAAGCTGGAAGGAGCTGAAGTTGACCGCCACCTGGCTGCGTAGACCATCGACTACCTCACCATGATCTGAGTAAAGTGGGGTCATCACTGACTTTGTCAACTGGTGTGAGGTCAACCGTCTTCACATCAACGCCTGCAAGACAAAGGAGTTAGTGATTGACTTCTGCAGGAAAGTGCCCCAGACTGCTACTCCAGTGAACATCCAGAGTTTGGACATTGAGGTTGTGGAGGAGTACAAATACCTGGGTGTTCACCTCAACAATAAACTGGACTGGTCCACGAACATCAACGTCCTGTACAGGAAGGGCCAAAGTCATCTCCACCTGCTGAGGAGACTGAGGTCTATTGGAGTGTGCAGGACACTGCTAAGGACTTTCTATGACACTGTGGTAGCATCTATCATCCTCTATGCAGTGGTCTGCTGGAACTGTGGAAGCACGGAGAGGGACAGGAAAAGACTGAACAAGCTGGTCAGGAGGGCCGGCTCGGTCCTGGACTGTCCCCTGGAGACCATCGAGGAGGTGGGCGAGAGGAGGATGTTAGCCAAGCTGATATCCATCATGGACAACAC
>NC_065510.1:42808022-42816646 GCF_006386435.1 Epinephelus moara
TTAAGGAGCAAGTTTGGAGACAAAGAGGCAATCAAACCGAGCGCATACTGTCTGACCATCTTTGTCTTGTTGAGTGGACTGAATGGCTGGGCAGGAAACACAAAGATGGTCCTCTTGGTAGGCTACTACATGATGTAGCTAAGAGGTACAGAGTAGGCTAGAATGAAGGCCAGAAAACAAGCGGGTAGCTCCGTGTCTGAAAAGTGAAGCCAATGNGGCTACTACATGATGTAGCTAAGAGGTACAGAGTAGGCTAGAATGAAGGCCAGAAAACAAGCGGGTAGCTCCGTGTCTGAAAAGTGAAGCCAATGCGGAAGTGCCTTAAACCTGCATTCTTTCTAATGGCCAGCAGGGGGCGACTCCACTGGCTCCAAAAAGAAGTCCGTTTGTATAGAAGTCTATGATAAAATGACCCTACTTCTCACTTGATTTATTACCTCAGTAAACATTTTTCCTAGAGTGTATATGATCTTAATTGCTAGTTTCAAGTCTTCAATACAGCATGATGTTCATTTTGTAAATTATGGTCCCATTTAGAGTAAAATACATGATAAAAGCAGGGTATGTTTTAGGGTGTGGTTACCACTGCAACAACCCTGGTGACGTACATTACATATCGCAACCCCAGATCAGAATAGGAGCGGGTCACTTCTGGCTCCAAAAATCCAAGATGGCAGCAGCCAAATCGCCAAACTTGTGGCTTCAAAACGGGAGACCACAAACCAATGGGTGATGTCATGGTAGTTCCGTCCACTTTTTACAGTCTATGCTAGAAAGGAGTACTTGTGTAATTGTTTTGTGTTATTTTTCTTTCTTTATTATTTTAAATAAATGCAATCCAGTCTTTCATGAATGCACACTGGAATCAATGTGGGGCAGCATGCTATATAGGTTAAGTAGCCTGGCAAATATCTACAGACTGGCAGTAAGTCCAAAATAGTCCTTTTTTTGTTTTATTATTGTTTTTTTTTTATTTTTTTAATTTAAACCTACCTCAGTTTTTATGTCACAGTTGTACTTTTATATTTTTATTTTCAACGGCCTGTTTTAGGCAATGTTTTATAAAATGTTCTTTTAGTGGCTGCCATTCATGCATAAATGATGACAACTAAAAAAAACAATTTTCAAAAGAGCTGTGTTAAAGTGTGTTTTTGTGTTTCACCGCTGAAACATTATATTGTTATGCAATTGTTTCTTCACATTTTATCAACCTTGACCACATGTAGTGCTCATTCCAGAATGGGGAGCTGCAAAAAGCATAGTTAACTGTTAATAAGTGCATAATAAAGGATTTATCAAGCTTAATAAGGCACTGTTCTCGCTTTAGATCTGGTAGCTGCAAAAAAGCATAGTTAACTGTTAATAAGTGCATAATAAAGTATGTTTTAATCTTAATAAAGCAACAAAAAATCTTAGTAAAAGTTTAACAATGACATAATATGTAGGTAAGTTAAACTCAATAAATGTGTTTGTAATGCTATTATAAACAATTGTAAGAAACTCATAAGGCTTTTATTAACGTTCTTAAGCAGTCTATAAACTGTTAACAAGTTTCTTATAAGTGCTTATAAATGTCTTATAATCTAACAATTAACATGTTTATAATGCTATTATTAACACTTATATAGTCTTATTAAACATTTAATAATGTTAATAAGCATCTTATAAGGAGTCATAAGCGCCTTATTACATATTAACTAACGCTTATTACAAGGACCTTAAAATAAAGCGCTTCCATATGTATGTATATATACTGTATACATATTTTCTATTTTTTAATCTTTATTTTTTTTAAATCCAAGTATAAATTGTCACCCTCCATTTTCTGTCTGTGCTTTGAGTTGCTGTGACTTGTGAATTTCCCAAGCGTGGGATGAATAAAGTTTATAAAGTTTAACTTGCCCAACGCTGGTAAGGAATAGTAGCAATGTCACATCTTTATATGTAGTATTATAGCACTAGCTGCACAAAGTTTCAAATGTGCTTTACCCCACTACATAAACACAGTGAGGGTCCTTAGCTGCTCCTTGTCAGAAAGCTACACTGATATTTCATATACAGAGATAAAAAGGAGGCCATATCAGCAAGCAGCTGGGGATGATCAACCTGGGACTAAAAGAAAAGCCTGGCAACTGAACTTTAACAAAAAAACAACATTTCAGCGTTTTTTCCATCCTTTTTAGTTTTAGCTCTTTTTTCCTTCACCTATAACTTGTTGTGTTTAATAAATGACTGCTCTTTACCCTTAACTTACACAGCATGCAGCTCACATACAGACACACAGCAAGCAGAATATCAGTGTCTTAATCTATAGGGTCCCATTTGTCCAGAAGATGGTGCCATTGACTTGACTATAGAAATTTAAATTCTAATCTTGATTCTTAGACAGAGAGAAGCAGAGCCTAGACCTCCTAAACTGGAACCAAATATCCACGACAAAGGGGGCAAATCAAGAGGTAGTACAACACAAGAGAGCCCACAGAGAGACTGTAAAGGACAACATAACTGGACCATGTCTTGTTTAAAGTTCATCACATAGCAATACACTGCCTCAATGATTTCTGTCTCTTGTATTTACTTGCTCAGCGAGCCTCTGCCATAAGTGAAAAGGAAAATGGTAACTCCACATTTGACTCATATACATGCATTGTTTGTCATCATCTACAAATCACCTCAGTTTTATTTACAGTTGGGAGAGCATGAACACCAAGGCTGATGAGCTGGGTGAGAGCAGCAAACTGCAGGGCTGGAAAATTAAGCACCAAGGCTGATGAGCTGGGTGAGAGCAGCAAACTGCAGGGCTGGAAAATTAAGAAAACACAAAAGTGTCAAAAATTGCAGTTCTTCGGATGTTCACTTGAGAGTGGCTCCAGAAGCCAGTCAATCCCCATATACTCCCATGTTAAAATGCCCAACAGGCTTCAAAATAGGAGTCCACAAACCAATGGGTGACATAATGGTAGCTACGTCTATTATTTTTACAGTCTAGGGGAAATATATAATAAATCATGGGCTGGCTGTTTGGCTAAATACCACAGTGACAAAGCTTTGCTGACCAGTCTGACAGTGCACACACACACACACACACACACACACACACACACTTACCTTGTTCCTGTTGCGACCTCTGTGCATAAAACTCAGCAATGTCTTACCCATAGTGAGCAGCACCGAGGTTACTGGCACTGATAATTGTAACTCTGCCACATATGGATCTGAGCTTAATAAATAATATAGAGACTAAAATGTACACTTTTTTTAATCTATAAAGATTGTAATATTTGGTTTGGAGGATAAAGGAAAATTGGCAGGCTTCAGCCTGTAGAACAGGGTTGCCAACTTTGGTCAGAGGGCTGGAGTGAGATTTTAGCTTGTGACGTAATATCTGCTTGTGCACGCATGGTCACGAACAGAGCTGGGTATAACGCGTTACAAAGTAACGCGTTAGAATACTTTGATAACTTTTTGCAGTAACGAGTAACCTAACGCATTAGTTTGCTGTTTGAGTAATCAAATACTTAAGTACATTTTCAAACAAGCCATCAGTTACTTCCGTTACTTTTAGAACGCTGGTCCTTCAGCTCTGAAACAGCAACGGCTGTCGTTTGGTTCTAATAACGGAGATAACGTTAAACCTATCAGTCTGAAAGAAGCCACGGATCTTGTGGCTCGCTATGTGGTCAGAGAGAGTCTAAATAGGTGGAGTAGGACTCGCTGACAGACATATTTCAGACTCAGGACTTGCATTATGCCTGGTACACGCTACCAGGAAACCAGGGAAATCAACCAGGAAACCAGGAAACAAGATGGCGGATCGGAGTACACTCACTTAAACTCGCTTTTAAAACCAACCAGAGCTAGTGATGGTGTGATGAAGCCCCGTGAATGTGTCCAATCTTTCAGGCGGATTGCTTCGCCAAAGGGCCGATCGCATGAAGCCCCGTTTAACAGCTCATTTAGGAGTACTGACATCTGCTGGTCATTGATGTACAGCAGTCCTACTGTGATATTACATGTGGGCTACATGTCAGTGGATCTGGCATACACATAATGATGCTTAATGATGATGATTACGTCAGAATCTCCCTATGAGGTATTGTAAAGCCAGATGAAATGAATCTATCCTGAACGTGGTATATCAATAAAGTGCATACACACACACATATATGTATATATACATATACATATACATGTGTGCACTTAACGATCTTCAGAATCACCTCGGATCACGCAAAACACTTTATGTATTTCCCGACTCGAATCACACAACGAGGCAGTCACGTGATTCCAGAGAAACGGGGCCTCGTTTGTCTTTGGTCACGTGATATCCTGAAAAACGATACGGGCTTCGACATAAACTTCATTTGGACACGCCCCCTTTGCTCGACACAGGCCTCAGGACTGCAGTATCAGCTGTAACATCACTAGGGACCAGGCGGTCCTAGCAGCCCCAGGTGTACTTCCAACACCGGCAACTCCAACCTGGGTGCGGGCTGGATGCCCGCGACCTACAGCTGACCATCTGGACGACGACGCCACCGAGCCACCAACCAGCGGTAGCTTACCAGCGGCAGCTACAGCAGCAGCAGATACAGCACCGCTCCAGCGGCCAGAGTTCGCCTGCGGCGGGGCCGCGCTGAGGGACCAGGCGGTCCTAGCAGCCCCAGGTGTACTTCCAACACCGGCAACTCTAACTTGGGTGCGGGCTGGATGCCCGCGGCCTACAGCTGACCATCTGGATAACGCCTCCACCGAGCCGCTTAGCAGCGGCAGCTACAGCAGCGGCAGATACAGCACCGCTCCAGCGGCCAGAGTGCATCTGCGGTGGGGCCGCGCTGAGGGACCAGGCGGTCCTAACAGCCCCAGGTGTGCTTCCAACACCGGCAACTCCAACCTGGGTGCGGGTTGGATGCCTGCGGCCTACAGCTGACCATCTGGATGACGCCGCCACCGAGCTGCCAACCAGCGGTAGCTTAGCAGCGGCAGCTACAGCAGCAGCAGATACAGCAGCGCTCCAGCGGCAAGAGTTCACCAGGCAGTTCCAGCAGCCGCAGGTGTACTTCCAACACCAGCAGTCCTATCTTCAGTGCGGGATGCGCGCACGCGGCCTACAGCTGACCATCTGGATGACGCCTCCACCAGCGCCAAAGCTCCCCGATCCAAAGCTTAATGTCCAGCAAACAAAGTATCATTAAGACAAAAAAATACACAGTTCTTCCAAACAGTAAATCATGCTAAGGTCCTTTGGGACCCAAAAGTTAAACCAAAAGGGGTATTTGGGGCACATATTAATATTAGAAGCATGATGTCTAAAACTGAGCAACTGGAAAAACTTGTGGCAGACTCCAACTTGGACTTTCTGGGTCTATCTGAGACGTGGCTAACACCAGCTATTCCCCAAGGCATCATTAACATTACAGGCTATAACACCTTCAGAAGAGACCGCTCCCATGGTGAACAGCTTACAATGCAGACAACTCGATCTTCCGAAAAATGCCATAGAATGTGTTGGTGTTAAAATCATGCTCTCCTCTGAAATGAGTTTTAACGTTTTAACGTTAACGTTTAACAACTTGGCGGAAATTCTCAAAACCTGTAACAACAAAGAACTCATCCTAATGGGAGACTTTAACCTTGATTGGCTTGATAAATCCAGATGTAAAAAAACTGAAGGTCCTGGCAGACAAGTAACAGTTGACCCAGACTATTAAAAATCCTACAAGAATCACAAAGTCTTCCAAGACATTACTGGACTCAATCTTCACTAATAGTCCTGATCACGTCTCTAAATGCTATAATCTGATCACAGGTATCTCCGATCACAATCTGACTTTAGCGTCACAACGGTTAAATAAGCTAAGATATAGAGCAGATAATGGAATAAGAGAGGATACGCCAACATCATTTATCCACAAAAAGGATCTGGATCGCTTAGAAAATGAATTAAAATCAATAAAATGGGACAGAGTGACTGAAAGTGTAAACTGTGAGCTGGCATGTGAGGAGTTACAAGCTATTCTCTCAGAGCTCCTGCTCAAATTCACTAAAACAAATTTTTTTAAGCGTAAACGAAGACAGCCTCTGCCATGGTTCACTGAAGAGCTAGGACAGCTAATAAAAAACAGGGATATGGCTCTGAAAAAATCCTTGAAATCTGGACTAGAAACCGATCGACTAGCTTTTAAAAGCCTCAGAAACAACGTGACCAGACAGTTCAGAAAGGCCAAAGCAAATTTCTTTTTAAATATCATTCAACAAGCCAAGGGAAATAGCAAGATAATCTGGAACTGCATTGACAAACTATCTGGTAGGGAACAGAAAAAAAACAGCACCCTAGAGCTTAGAACGGCCGCTCACGGTACAGTTAGCGATAGCCATGAGGTGGCAAATATTTTTAATACCTATTTTATTACCTCTGTGACTGAGTTGGGTAGATCTTTTCTAAACAATACATCACGTACTGTACCTAGAGTACAAACGACGGAAGACCCGGTACTGTATTTTTCTCGTGTAAATTAATCATGTGTTACCAAAATTCTTGCCTCGATGTCAAACTCCAAAGCTAAAGACATCTGGGGACTTGATCTGGCCTTTCTTAAAAAACATAAAGACATATTAGCCCCACCTCTTATGTATATCACTAATCTCTCATTGGATAAGTGTGTTTTTCCATCAGCCCTTAAGTCAGCCATCGTAACTCCAGTTTTTAAATCAGGTGACCGACAGGAAGTGACAAATTACAGACCTATTAGTATACTCCCCGCCATCTCCAAATTGCTTGAAAAAGTGGTTGCAGAACAGTTGAAGTCTCATATTGATAAAGAAAAATTACTACATCCCATGCAATTCGTTTTCCGTGCAAATCATTCTACTGAAATGGCCTGCTGTTACTTCCTTGAGGTCATCAGGGATAGGCTTGACAAAGGTGGGGTAGTAGGAGCTGTCTTTCTGGACCTACGTAAGGGATTTGACACTGTGAGTCATTCTGTTCTCCTCTCCAAACTAACCAAATTCAAGCTCTCAGATAACATACCTAAATGGCTGCAATCTTACCTGGCGGATCGCTCTCAGTGTGTTAAAATCAAAAACAAATTATCAGACATCCAACCATGTAGTATGGGGGTGCCTCAAGGATCGATTCTCGGCCCTCTTTTATTTTCTATTTACATCAATGACCTCCCCACACTCTGTGACAAAGTAGAAACAATAATGTACGCGGATGACACAGTCTTACTTACCCATGGAAAAAATCATGCTGATGTTGCTGCCAAATTATCTGAGGCTATGGACAGAGTAGCGGAATGGCTTGATCAATCTTGCCTTACGTTGAATACAGATAAGACAGTGACCATGTATTTTAATAAACAAAGTAAGAAAAGTGTGTATCCCAATGTATTTGTGAGAGGACAAATGATAAAAAATGCTGATGAAGTTAAATACCTAGGAGTTACTCTTGACTCAAATCTGAGCTTTAAACGACACATTAAAAAAATGGCTCATGTTTTGAAACTTAACATCCTCAATTTCCATCACATTAGGAGCTCTTTAACAACTGAAGCTGCCAAAATGTACCTGAATGCGATGATCCTTCCTTACATGAGTTATTGTCTGCCATGCTGGACGCAGGCCAACCAAACCACATTAAAGCCGATCAAATCCCTGTATGGACAGGCCCTAAAAATACTGGACAGGAAACCGAGACAGTACCACCACTGCAACATTCTTTCCAAATACAACCTACTAAGTTTTGATAATCTAATTACCTCCTCATATATTCGTTTAATTCATAAAATAATTCACAATGTTGCCCCCGCTCCACTGAAAAAATATGTGATAGCCTGTTCTGAGCAGAGAACAAGGGCATTAAGATCTGCATCGAGAGGGGACTGCAAGGTTCCACAAAGAACTCTGCTTTTGGTCAATCCTTTTCTGTCAAGGCCATCAGAGAATGGAATAGGCTTCCCAGTGACATGAAAATTAATGCAAATCATAAAAGCTTCTGCCTTGTCACAAAAAAATGGCTCCTAAGTAATCAGTGTTGCCAACACTAGGTGGTGCTGTCTGATTTCCTGCCAGTGTTTGTTTTTTGTTCTTTGGTTCTGTATACACTTAGAATGTTACTACTGTTCACTGTTACCTCGGTCCTGCTTTACTACAACTCTTCTGTAACTCTTAACCCTATGGGCCCGAACGACGCATAGTGCATCAAAATTCACACCCGTTCTTCTCTGTGGATTTTCTCCGGTCCCTCAGGCTTTCCAAGAAGGCCAAGCACTTGTCGGTAGTCCACTGTTTTCACAGCGAAAAAAAATGACAAAGTTACACTAAAATTATGTATAACAGAGCTTTCATACAGCTTTGCACTCACATTACTCTTGGATGGATTACTCGCGAACGCACACAGAAATGCCACGCATATCACATGAAAGCGCAGGACCAGACTTTCCAGGGATACCACACACATCATTGTGCTGTCATCCCATCATGCTATAAATCCAGATCAAGTGTCTACAAAATAAAAACCTGACGAATTTCTTTACAATCCATTATACAGATCTTGTTATCAGTCACTTCATATAGTGAGGAATATCGTATCTTACCACGTCTTAGGCTTGCGTGTGTTT
>NC_065510.1:42816691-42824402 GCF_006386435.1 Epinephelus moara
ATAACTGAAACTGAAAAACAAATATTATCTTGGAGGACATCACTGCACTTGGTTGACTATTTTTCTATGATCTTAGATGTAAATATTGCATGTTTCTTTCAGATAAAACACATTTTTGACTTGTGAATGAGTCAATGGAATTTCTTGCAATAATGAAAAAATACTGGCAATCATGTCCGCCTGGCGCAAACCACATGTTTTGGACAACTGTGAAGTGACAGAATGTCCCACCACCATGGTTCTTATATTGACAGATTCCAGAGAGTCTCCCCTCTTCATATATGGCAGAATATGTCAACTTCCAACTTGCTATGGTGAGATACATGTAAAAATGTAAGAATTTAGTAACACAGATTTGTTTTTTTCATTGATATAAAAATCAATATAAAATACAGGCACATAGAAGGACATGGAATGATGGCAAATCTGGTTAGCCCAGATTGTCCTGAAAAAAACAAGATAAAGCATTTGTATGTAGCCTTTATAATGACTGTGATATGAGCTTAAAAGTAAAGGCAGTAAAAATACCCCAAAAACGCCTAGGGCCCAAAGGGTTAACTACCATTGCTGGTATTTGATTTCTCTCTGCAGCTCCGAACTACCATAGTTGGTACTTAAAAAGAAACTGTAAGATGTCAATATTGTCTTTTCACTGTAAACTTAATTTTTATTTATATTTATAATAGGCTAAACAACACTTTATATAAAGACAATAGGTGCATTTTACCTCATTGTAAACTTAATACTTTTCATCAGCACTATACTTTACTGTTTAAAAAATAAGAAATTTCATAGGTATTGCATAGGTTTGCTAGCTTAATGCTAATGCAGGGTTCCCGCGGATCCTTAAAAAGTCTTAAAAGGCATTGAATTCATTAATCTAAAAATAAGGCCTTAATTGGCATTAAAATGTCTTAAATCAATCTTTAAAAAGTCTTAAAAATGTTAACACATGGTAAGTAGGATTTTATGATTGTAATTAGTCTCAAATCTAAAAATAATAGGTAACATTTATTTTTTAAAAATAATTTGCGGAATAGCAATAACGTCACACAATCACAAGAGCGGAACCAACAAAACAGTGATGTGTTTGCGGCCGTGACTCTCAGAGCAGATGCACGTCATTCATGTAGCAGTCGGACCACATGTGAAAGTTTAAATTTAATGAAAATTGGCTGTCCAACAAAGATTTTTCTGGATGGCTGAAACCGGTACTAGGCAATTTATACGAGACACGGTGTATTTTGTGCAAGAAATGTTTCAAAATCGGCACAATGGGAATCAAGGCAGTGGAGTCTCACATACAAGCCTCAAAATCAAGCTGTCAACAAACGCCAGGTATTTCATGGTTCTGTTCAACTCTCGTCTCTACCGTGCCTCCACCCCCATCTCCGATATCAACAACCGGGACAGCAGCACCAAATCTCCGGACAATGTTCGGGTGCACGCCTACGCTAAAAGTAGAGGTACTGTGGTGTCTGAACACCGTGACAAAACACCAATCACACTAGGGCTGTCAAAAGCACCATGAAATTGAGTTAGAATATTTCCGAATTAATTATTATTATTATTATTTTATTCATTCATTTATTTATTTATTTTTTTTTTACAAAAAAACACACAAAATAAGATGCTTATTGCTGACGCAATATGAACGTGACACTCGGATGAAAACACCTGTTCTGACCTCACTGAAGTGCCAGGTATGACCAACTTCTGCCTCGCTATCTGAGCAATGTTTGGATACTTCAGTGCGTAGTTTTCCACCACAAGAGTGGATCCTTGTCGGCCCGTAGTGGTGTCTCATTCTGGTAACGTTTCATCTCTTCTTCAAAAAGGGTAGGCAGGGAGGCAGCAGGTGCAACACTCTCCTTGTATGTCTCCCCGAACAGGTCACACATCGTGGACAGCGCAATGGGTGGTGTTGGTGCAGCGGGCTCCTCCGTCGGCGCCTTTCCCTCCCTCGCTGCATCCCTCTCTGGCCCGGCTTGTGCGCGAGCCATCTCCATCCGAACGGGATTCACCATGGTATACAACATTATTGATAGTATTAATTAATTATTAATGATATTCGAATTATCAAATTTAGGTTCGAACTTATAAAAAATATATATATTCAAATATATGTCGAACTTCAAATTTTTTTTGACAGCCCTAAATCACACAAATCAAATGAGGGAGTTTTTTCATTTGTGTTCATTGTGTCGTTGGTCTTAAATTTCATTTCAAGTGGCATTAAAAAAGTCTTAAAACGTCTTAAATTTAACTTGCCTTAAGCTGTAGGAACCATGTAATGACAGTAACGTTAACTCAGCGGGTTGACAAAGTGCCTCCGCTGTTTCACACCATCATTTCCCCCTTTTACTCTGTGTGGTAACATCCCTTGAGGAAATATTAAAAATGCTGGGGTGTTGTTGTCATACAGTTGTGTACGGCAGCAGATCGTTCTGTGTTTCTACTGGTCAAAGTGACGGCTGTGATGGGAGAATTGAATCTCAGTGAAGGGCAAGTGGTCCATAACTTTAATTTTGGAGACAAAAAAAAAAGTAGGCTTAGCACCCTGTGGTCCATTGCCCAATAGGAAATGTAGAATACTCAAAAGTACTTTGAAAGTGCTTTTCTTAGGGAGTAACGTTTGAAGTACTTTTAAAGTAATTGAGTTACTTTACTCAGGGAGTAACGCAGTAAAGTACCTGGTTACTTTTTTAGAAAGTAACGCAGTAACATACTTTGATTACTTTTAAAGTAACCCTTACCCAACTCTGGTCACGAACATACATGGACACGGCGGCACGTTTTTGTTTTTTACCTTAAAAGAGCTAATATGCACATGTGGCAAACAGAAGAAATGAGAGTACGTTTACATATTCATATCTATAGGCCTATGCCCCACATACTTCCATAGACGTATATTTGTTTTATGGCGCAGATCAAGGTCGATTTCATCAATCTATGGTAGTATAGTAATCTGCTTAAAAAATCCAGTAATATGTCCTGTTGTGACAAACAGAAAGATTTTTTTGGGGGGGTTTGGGGGGTTCTCCCCCAAGAAAATGTTGAAAATTCACACGGCGAAATCCTATTTTCATGCAATTTCATACAGAAATAGATAAATTCAAGGACTTTCAGTGAGCTGTGTACAGGGCTGGACTGGGACAAAAAAATGCCGACATTTATGTATCTTATTTGTACTTGCACACATTTTATTAAAAATTTAAATGATAAATCTTGTAGAGTGCTTTCACCATAGGCATTGTGTTGTCCGGGGCCTACCGCTACCGAAGACATCAAACTAACAGTGAGCCGACTTAACCTTCTTCAAGTTCAGTCAAGCGTCTCTCATTTCACTTGAAAAGTCACGTCCTCCCCGGTGCGTGAAACGGCCCGTAGTTGGCTGACCAGGGCCGGCCCAAGCCTCCTTGGGGCCCTAAGCAAAATTTGATTTTGGGGCCCTCTATTACTGCCAATAATAGTGATTACTGATCATTAACACACCTACTATGACTTATTTCATGTTCTACCCTGTCATTATGGATACACTTGTAAAACAGATGTGAGAACTTTTTGTTGTAGTTAGATTGTAATGCACAGTGATTCCACAGTGATTAAGGCCATGGAAGCAGACAACAGATTTGCAAACTTGTAGAAAAATCTTTTGATTAATATTTGGCAAAGTCAGCAACTCCCCCTACTGGCCACACAGAGAATCAATACATAAAACCTCAAAGGGCAGTCCGGCATGTTTTACCCTAACCTGGCGTTGCCAGACCCAATTCGCAAAACGCAAATGGGTCTGGACACGGAGTGTACATTTCCTCTATTCCCGAGTGGCGATATCAACGGCTGTCACTCAAAGTGCCCCTTCACACAATTGGAAAGATGGAAAAACAATCAGAGTAAATGACACGTGTGACGTAGGCTCGCACAATGCCACTGTAAACAGACCAGCAAGCTGCTGCGGAGATGAGCTGTGATGATGTCTGGGAAAGAGTGTTGCCGTCGCTGCGGATTTCCTCCTCACTGTGGACTCCGAGTTGCATGGCTGTGATTCCCAGCTTGGTCGCTTCCCTGACCTGCTCCTCCATAAGAGCAACTAGCGGAGAAAATAGCCACTGGGTTTTCACTGAGTCCCATCTTTTTCCCGATCAACGGAGCCAGTTGATAAATTAAACTTTTACCAAACCCCGTAGGAAGGACGACAAACACATCCTTTTTTTCAGTAAAAGCTTTCAGTGCAGCCATTTGCTCTGCTTTTAAAGAAAATATACATTCCAGTTTGTTCAACACATTTACCATCGCAGTTTCAAAATCAGTAGCCATGTTGGTTGTTTACGAAAGGCAATCACTCCACTCCTCGTCCCTCCTGTTCTGATGACGTGCCCACCCCAAAGTAATAAACGGTTGTGAATGGCCCGGTAAACTTTAACCGATGCCAGAATGCGCCTTAATGATTGCATGGCCAGACTGATCTGTGGAGCGAAATCAAATATGAGCTCGCAAGATCAGGATGGTTTCACCAGGCTAGTAGGAAACTACACTCTGTTAACATAATATTGTCTTTTTGTACAAGAACGTACATTTGATAATCATCATCACTCACACATGGAAAAAAATAATTAATTACTTTTTTCTTTTTTTCTTTTTTTAAGTTAATTGCTCTTGGGGGCCCCCTAGTGGTCACGGGACCCTAAGCAGGTGCTTAGTTTGCGTATGCCTTGGGCCGGCTCTGGCTGGGGTACATGGAGAAAAGCCACACTGACACGGGGAGAACATGTGAGCTCCACACAGAGGGGCTCAAGCCCCCATTCTTGGTTGGAACCAGGAACCCTCTCGCTGTGAGATTACAATGCTAACCACTGCACCACCATGCCGCCCCCCTTGTATCATGTATAAATGTAAGCACTTTATACTGTGGGTTGCTTCAGGGAGTCTGATTGGTAAAGTTAAAATTCATTAAAATGTTTGACTATAAAAATGCTTGAAGTGGAACTATTAACATGCCACCAAAAACAAGCTACATAAATAAAGCTTTTAGTCTCAATAACATTAATAATGTGTTATTTTAATAATTTCTGAGTAGTGCTAAAACACACCCTCACGCAAAACTACTGGAAAGTTCAGCTTCCTCATTCTAGTTAAATACTTCAACCACACGAGACAAAGTGTGAAACGCATCAGAGCCTAAAGAAAAAAAAAGGACAAAATGTGTGACATTTAGTTTCATGTGGCAGCATGGCTGCTATGATCGAGCACTATACAGTCACATAGTGAAAAGAGTAATTGTGTCTTCTACTTCTACTACTGTTAAAATGCTATGATTAATTCTACATGGAGCAGATTTGAGAAACTTTTCAAGACAAAGCTGTGTGATCATTTCACACAGCAGTCGCTATGGTGTGTACTTTCAGGGACTGTTTGGTTGTGTTTCAAGGTGGGATGCATCTGCAAACTTGCAAACTTGCAGCACCTACAGAGAACACAGTTCCATCCTGTGACACAGGAAAACTTGTATGTGTCTCTTGAGATGACTGTCACTGTTTTAAATCACTATTTTATTTAAGCACTATAATTCAGTATGGCATTTGTTCGACCACCACATATTTACAGTGTAAAACATTCACCCCAGTTTTTGATATTTATGGTTTTACCCTCATTCACAATGGATACTGCACTTAAGATTAACAGAAAAAGAAAACAAATATCAAACTGATCTAAAAAAGCAGATAGCTAGGTATATGATTGCATACTTATTCACCCCATGTAAATCGTTGTTGGTGTGAGAAGTCCTTTAGAGGTCACATATTAACTGGAATGGAGACCACCTGTATGTAATAAAGGTGTTGGAGTTGAACATGATTTCCCAACTGCAACGTCAAAGGTTCAGGGCATAAGATTTACAGGGATTGAGTGGCCTTGGTGAAGATTACAGATTGCAAGCAGCTGAAACTTCAGCCGCTTAGAATTCCCCCAGTGTTCATTGTTCAGAAGATTTTTACCAGGAGATGAATTATCCACAGAGGTCTCTTCCACTACAGAACAAACAGACCCAGGGTTACAAACTAGTAAAAACACTGAATCAAGCAGTTTCATTGTACAAATCAGTGTTTCTCTAACCCTGTTTGGTACATCGCAGACAGGCTGCTTGCTTAGCGGTGGCTAATGTGTGCTCACCTATTTTATCTGATAACTTAATGTATGCTCAGCTTATTTCTGAACCAGATGTTCAGGAGGGTTTTACATGGATCTGAATCCACAGAGGACTCTTCCTCTCCAAAACAAACAGCTCAGGTGATTAAAACCAGTAAGAACACTGAATAAAGCAGGCTACAAATAAGTGTTTCTCCAGACACTGGTTGTTTTCAGTGGGCTTCTAATTACTCTGGTTGATGTGAAAATGGGAAAACCTGAAATCATGAAAATGTGAAAACGCAAATTGCCCAATTTGGAGGCAGTGTTTTGTTTGTCNGTTTCTCCAGACACTGGTTGTTTTCAGTGGGCTTCTAATTACTCTGGTTGATGTGAAAATGGGAAAACCTGAAATCATGAAAATGTGAAAACGCAAATTGCCCAATTTGGAGGCAGTGTTTTGTTTGTCTGTTTGTCTGTTCGGGGTTACTGTAGAAACATGGCAATCTCCATTTATGAGGACCCACTCCCTATGTAGATATTAACGGCTCATTCTATGGTAAGAAAAACACGATTCTTATTTTCAGGTGATTACACACTATAGAAAACATACTTATTATATTATATTATATTATATTATATTATATTTTTGCCAATATATNCATGGCAATCTCCATTTATGAGGACCCACTCCCTATGTAGATATTAACGGCTCATTCTATGGTAAGGAAAACACAATTCTTATTTTCAGGTGATTACACACTATAGAAAACATACTTATTATATTGTATTATATTCAATTTTTGCCAATATATCCCCTGAATCCTACACACTGGACCTTTAAGAATATAGTTTGTAATTAAACAGTTAAACCTAGTATGGTTCTTTAACTTAAAGACTGACTTTTCTAAATGCCTACATGGTCTATTCAATATGATGCATAGCACAACTCTTCTCCCCTCTCAGAGTTCCATGTACAAAAAAGGTAGTGCAAAAAACAGAAGTTCATTCAAGTAGATGAGCTCGACCACATGAGACATTGTGAGAAATGCATCATATGAACAAAACTGAACCAAGACTAATGTGTGACATTTTGGTTCATGTCGTGATGGGAACAGGGCACACACTGCTGCTATGATGGAGTACCACTCAAACAGTAATCATTTTTTAAGTCAAATGATCTGCATGCAGATCAACTGTGTGTGATCAAGGTAAAAAAATATTTAGAGGGTCCAGTGGTGGGTTAACCAA
Organism: Epinephelus moara; assembly: GCF_006386435.1. Lineage (NCBI taxonomy): Eukaryota > Metazoa > Chordata > Actinopteri > Perciformes > Serranidae > Epinephelus > Epinephelus moara. The sequence continues at coordinate 42,824,069 of NC_065510.1, forward strand.
TATCATCGTTACAACCATTAAAGTTTAGAATAATTGGAGGAAGCATTTATTTGTGGGAGGGGTGAAGTCGTTGGATATAGACTGGGCCTGATATGTAGGAAACTGAGAGGAGGGAGAATCAATGAAGGGGATGTGTGTCCTCTGCAAGGTATTACCAAGATCTGTTGTAGCCCCTGTTGGTACCTATAGAAGGAAGGAGACATTGGAGAGGTGAAAGAGGGAGGATGAATAGATGTGTAGATAGTCAGTTAGGAAGAGATGGTTGAATGAGGAAGAGCCATTAGAGGAAGAAAGGAGGGAGAGTGAGTTGAGAAAAGTGAGGTTAACCAGAGAT
>NC_065510.1:42824712-42826391 GCF_006386435.1 Epinephelus moara
CTGCATCTGTCGACACCTCCCCCTGCTGCGCCGCCACACCCATCTCAGCGCACCTCGGTCTGCCAAACTACCAAACTGAGCGCGCCTTGGGTTGCGCTGCTCGAAACTAGCTCTGCGCGGGGTTCGCCACCCTGCGCCACCCTGCGCCACCCTGCGCTGCGCCGGGAAACTAGAGTCCAACGTGTTAACCAAGTGTGAGTAGGCTTGACAGGTGAATCGAGTCATGGCTGAGGCATGGCCTTTAATTCCAAATGTTCCAAATCCAAAATTAGATGACACATTCGGTCAGTGAAATCAGCAATAGCATATAGCATCACCAAAATGATTACAATTCATTCCTTGGGGAATATAAATATCTGTACCATTTTTAATCTCATGATTGTCATGACATTTCTGGCTAAAGAAAATCCACCCAACAGGGTGAAAGTTCAGCTCTGCTGCTATCAATGGCAGGCCAGGCTAAAGCTACAGATAGTAGAATATCCTTAAATAATTAGAGCCCATATATCACTTCCTTTGACCTAGGTTCCGACATGTTTGTTGACAAGTCTGCTAACTTATCATTTGTATATTGATACCCAATGCTAATGTGAACAGCCTTGACATAGAGTAGAGGCCCTGTGTTGTGTTTTTTGTTAACTGGCTTACAACTAATTGAACAGCTGAAACCAGCAGAACTGCTCTAGAGTTGGTCCTCATAGAGTCTGAAGTTTCAACTTGTGTTCTTCTTGCCAACATGTTCTCATCACAACTTGTCAAATACTGCTGCTTTGTCAGTGGACCTAACAGGTCAGGAAATAAATGCATACAATCTTTTACTAAATAAACTTACAATGTATATAAAAATTGATTGTTTTTAGGTTCTATTCCTTAAAGTTTAGGCGACAAAAGCACGTGGTTTGGTAAAAAAAATAAATCTTGGTTTGGCTTAAATAATTACGGCTGTTACTAGTGTGGTTTATGGGACATACATCATGTGACATATCTCACTAGTGTAGTATGCCATGCATACTTGCACACTATGCAGACTTTCTCAGCCCTATACTACAGTAGTTGCCCATGGCGTCAGAAGCAGCCGCTGCCTGGTGTGTGTGTCATTCCGCTGCCAAGGGTGCCACTCAGGCGCATCGCCAGACACTTTTCACCGGGGCACGTGCCTCGGTAAACATGCGCTGTGCCCCTGTATAAATTCCCAATCAAATTCCTAAATAAGCCTATTTTTTTCATTACTGAATATCCGTAGGACTGATGTATCAAGGACGAATAGCATGGGCACAATTTCTTCCTACTTCAAACACGTAGTAGGGCCGGCGCCGCATATCAAAGAGTGGAGAGGTTGCACTTGCAGGCATTGGGTGCGTCTGTGGATATTCAGTGAATGAAACACGCAGGAAGCCTGGAGTTGGAAGGCAAGCTGCAGCCTGCGGTGCAAATTTATCAGCGGACAGCAGCCCACACATGTTGTCAAGTAAAGCCGAAATGTAGTATATAATACCACTGCACACTGATGGATCATCATGGACATAAGGAAATTCTTTTTGCAGAACAGAGGAGGCAGGGACAGGGAAGCAGTAAGGAGAGATGAGAATGAGGTAAGATCATCTGGTTAAAAGTTTAGTGGTTCAAACTTTTTGTCTGTTGTGTCGACGCCAAAAATATGAGTCTCGCAAATCACGACC
>NC_065510.1:42826891-42828245 GCF_006386435.1 Epinephelus moara
ACCCTCTCATTGACTCACAGTCACCCTCTCATTCCCTGGTGAGGACTCCAAAACAACGGTGCTCACCTGGAGTTAAATTCTCACCTCGGGTTAATTCTTTTTTTTTTTTTTCTTAAATCAATAAGCAATATTTGTAGCTTGAACTTGAAATTTAGGTGACTCTTCATATAGCATATTTCATTACAGGTCAACTAAATTGTGCCTAACATTAAAGTGCATACAACAAGTGACATGGGAATATATTTAATAAAATGCAAGAAGAACCACCCTCTCTTCCAAAGACACTGACATACCACAGAACCATCCCACAAACACAAACACACACAAATGCAGATGCTTAAATCTAAAATGTGTGAGAATCACATTGGTGCTCAAGACTCCACCTCCAAATCAGTTCTATAAGACAGGTCAGACATTGTGAGCTACTGAACAGAGTTTGATGTCAACAGCCACGGTAAGAGCCGACTTGATTGAGTAATTGCTTCTATTACTCAGTCATTTGCTTAGTGACATCCAATTTACATTGACATTTTCGATTCAAAATTTGCATTGTTTAACTGATTCTGTGCCTCTGCCTTTTACCTTCTGTTGCTTTTTATTTTCTTTTGTGCAGATGGCCAGGCTGTGGCATCTCATGCTCCTGTGCTGGGCATGGACTCCTCTGTGTCTGCTGTCCAGTGTAAGCTTCAGAGGTACACCGCAGGAGTGTGAAAAGGCTCCCTTTGTCCCTGGTTACAATCTGGGTGGAGAGGGCTTCGACATCGTCACAATGAAACGGAAAGGTGCCTATGTCATCGACACTGAAACATGGAAGCTTGGCAATGGCACATGCAGGCTATTCAGCAACAGCTACATGAACCGAGAGAGCCAGAAGGTTCCAGTTGCCGTGGTGGACTGGAGAACCCTCCCTAAGTGCAGTTTGAAGGTCTCCGGTGTACTCTTTGATTCTGTCGAAGCTCTTGTCAATGATTCCACCTCAGCTGTGTCCAATGATTGGAAAGTTGGCCTTGAAATCCCTGTAGACCCATCTGTCACTCTTGGTGTTGGCTTTGGAGGTTCCCACTCCAAAGAATCTATCTTTGGCATGCAAAAGTCCAAACAAGACCGCTACACCTTCTCTGGCCATTCTGTCTACTGTAACTACTACCGGTGAGTATGTGGACAAGTGTCTTTTGTCATTTATCTGGTCAGTTCACTGAGATATGTTTTGTTTTACAGTGTTCTGGATAAATAACAATAATGACAGTAATTCTGCGTAAAATAACATATACAGTCACGTGAATAAAATGGGACTGTGATAGATTTTAACTAATTAATATTCTTCCTGTTCTTCACAGCTACAGACTGGCAACAA
>NC_065510.1:42828759-42833822 GCF_006386435.1 Epinephelus moara
TTTTGTCTGTTGTGTCGACGCCAAAAATATGAGTCTCGCAAATCACGACCCCAAATTAAACTATGGCTAGTTTAGGTTCACTTTAGATAACGTTCGGAAATACCATTTCATTGGCAGAGAGAAAGACACCTAGCATAAACCTACTGTCTATTAAGGCTGTCAGGCTAGTTTAAAAAGCTACCCAATCAGGGGAATACCTTTTCAGACCATATCAGTTACTCTTAATTTAAGATTTTGACTTTTTTTTGGTAATATTCCCTCTTGTAGAAGGATTTATTGATTGCATTTACTGTGCTACAGTAAGACTGAAAAGTTCAATAGCTGGACTGAAATATTGTTATTATTTGCATATGTTCTTTATTTTGTATCTGTTGATTTATAAGATTGTAAGACTGTGTAAATCACTTTTTTTGGGAATATTCCCTCTTGTAGAAGGCTTACTTAATTATGTTTCGTGTGCTACAGAAGGAAGAATTGAAAGGTTCAATGGCTGAACTCAAAAGTTTTTTCATTTGCTTTCAAATGTAGCTCTGTTAAACCTGTTAAAGGTTGATGCAAATATAAGTAAATGTTCTCAAACATCCAGTACAGGCTAACTTTCTGTATGTTATACGTCTTACCATAGTGCTTTTGTAAGTTTTGTAAGTTTGAGTGGCATGTATATTTAGTAAGGCAGTATTGTAAATCTATATGTGTGTGTGTGTGTGTGTGTGTGTGTGTGTCGAAGGGGGGGGTCGGCTTCTGACTGGGGGCCTGTGCCCCTGCACAGCTGTATGCCTAGCAACGCCCCTGGTGCCACTGTGCGTCAGTGTCTGATGCCAAGGCCAATGGACACAGCAGCGATATTTGATGAGTTGGGACGTGTCCAGAAAACTTCTAACAGCGGGCACCCTGGAGGCATCCTAATCAGATGCCTGAACCACCTAAAGTGGCCTCTACTGATGTGAAGGAGCAGCGGCTCTACACCGAGATCCCTCTGGATGTCTGAGCTCCTCAACCTATCTCTACGGCTGAGCCCAGCCATCTTTCATAGGAAACTTATGTCACTACCCAAAGCTCATGATCACAGGTGAGAGTTAGGCATAAATTAGCCAGTAAATTGAAATCTTTGCCTTCTGGCTCAGCTCTGTTTTCACCACACCACAGTCCAGTGCAGTGCCTGCATCACTGCAGATGCTGCGCCTAACTGCCTGTCCATCTCATGCTCCATTTTACCCTTATTGGTGAACAAGACCCCTAGATACTTAAACTCCTTTGCCTGGGGCAGTAACTCTTTCCCAACCCAGAGTGGGCAATCTACTGTTTTCCTCCAGAGAACCATGGCCTCAGACCTGGAAGTGCTTACTCTTATGCCAATACCCATCTGCTGTCTTAGGAAGCCTGCTTAGTAGAAAACAGCGGGATATATATCTTGTATCACCAGTCAGCCTGAAAATATGAATTTTTGTCCATATCGCCTAGTCTGGAAATCCAGATGCAAATTCGAATTTGAACTGCACGGGGATCTGGCCCCGACGAGCAGACCCTGCTGAATCGCCTATTGGACCAATCAGATCAGTCTGACAGAGGCTCTGGGCGGGCGTAACATGATGAGGACAGCGCTGCACTGTAGGAGTCGAAAAGTAAACAGCCAAGATGGCAGCTGCCGAAGAACCATCCATTCAATTTAGCCTGGGAAAAAACGCTAAGCCAACTACACTTATCTTTTTCTTTGAGAGAGGAACAGAAGACTGCCCTAGAAGCCTTCGCTTCCAGGAAGGAACTTTTTGCTGTTTTGCCGATGGGATATGGCAAAAGCGGGCGGCACGGTGGTGTGCTGGTTAGCACTCTCGCCTCACAGCAAGAGGGTTGCCGGTTCGATCCCGGGCGTGGGAGCCCTTCTGTGTGGAGTTTGCATGTTCTCCCCGTGTCAGCGTGGGTTCTCTCCGGGCACTCCGGCTTCCTCCCGCAGTCCAAAGACATGCAGATTGGGGACTAGGTTAATTGATAACTCTAAATTGTCCGTAGGTGTGAATGTGAGCGTGTATGGTTGTTTGTCTCTATGTGTCAGCCCTGCGATAGTCTGGCGACCTGTCCAGGGTGTACCCTGCCTCTCGCCCGATGTCAGCTGGGATAGGCTGCAGCCCCCCCGCGACCCTCAAGAGGATGAAGCGGTTAGAAGATGAATGAATGAATGAATGATATGGCAAAAGCATAATATAGCAGTTAGCCCCACTGGTCGGTAAACAAATGGGGCTTTGTGCAATGAATACGTCATCTTGTTTTTGCTCTGATTGGCTATCGTGCTATCCAATTGCGTGCGGCGACATTTAATATGCCTCAGTTAGTAGGAAGGGTGTATCGGTGAGGGCCAGACTCAAAATCTTTCTAGATTTGAGTCTGGATTTCCAGGCTAGCCTGTAACGGGTGTAATTTGGACCCAAAAGCAGTACACTGGAAATCGGGAACAGTTGGTAATGACCTTTATTATCATCACGGCAGCAAAACAGGAACTTGAGCAGATGAATAAACTCAGCAGACAGTTCAATCTTCAGGCTAATAGCCCACACACAGTCTCTGGGTCTCAGGCTTGAGGAAGGGATTAAGCCGAACCCGGCCACGAGGCCGAGGGGGGGGGGCGTGAGCCCTCGGACCCGTACAGTTCAGTTCTGTAGCGGCCAGGAGTAAAGGTAAGGGGCTTACTGGAGACCAGGTAGTCGAGGCGAGGTGTCCAGAGCTGGAAGAGCCAGCCGATGATGCAGAGGTGCCAACGAGGAGCGAGCAGCAGAGGAGCTGGGGCCAGGCGGAGGAGTCGAAGCCAGGAGAAACGACAGACGCCAGAAACGCTGAGGCAGAGCATGTGGTCGAGGACAGAAGGCAGGTAAGTTCACCGGGAGGCAGGCGAGGAGAGCAGGTCGGAGGCAGGCAGGGTCGGCAACAGGAGATCAGGTAGGTAATGAGTGCTGGAAAGTCTCGCATGGATGCAGTAGAACAATCTGGCAAAGGTGAGAGTGCTGGAGAGGGTTAAATGCAGGGCTGATTGGGAATGAGCTGCAGCTGAGCTTGCAGGTGAGTGTAGTTGGGCTGATTAGGTAGGAGTGGCTGGCAGGTAGAGTGGAGCAGAGGCAGGGAAAGTGGAAAATTACTGAGGCAGAGGGATAGGAGGGGAGACAGGGAGGATGAAACTGTGACATAGCCCAGCCCTATTTATGACCACAACTTTTAGTATCTGCCTCCACAATGGAGGCTTTGTACATGGCCCACTTAAGTTCTGTGTCCCCAGCCTTCCCCAGGATGCATGAAAAGTTCTTCTGGAGGTGGGAGTTGAAGATCTTGTAAACAGGGACCTCAACTAGATGCTCCCAGTTCACCATCACTACTCTTCTGGGTTTAGAAGGTCTGTCTGGCAGCCTCCTCTGCCATCAGATCCAACTTGCTGCTAAGACCCTGTGCAATTTACATACTCTGTGCAATATCCCATATCCCATATCTTTATTACACTGTTGTAAATAGTCTTGTGTGTACAGTAACTCAATTTAGTGCCTTACTTCATATATGCATGTATATATATATATATATATATATATGTATATAAAGTAAGGCACTAAATTGAGGTGCTCACCTGGAGTTAAATTCTTCTCCTCCTTTTTTTTTTAAATCAATAAGCATTATTTGTAGTTTGAACTTGAAATTTAGGTGACTCTCTTCATATAGCATATTTCATTACAGGTCAACTAAATTGTGCCTAACATTAAAGTGCATACAACAAGTGACATGGGAATATATTTAATAAAATGCAAGAAGAACCACCCACTCTTCCAAAGACACTGACATACCACAGAACCATCCCACAAACACAAACACACACAAATGCAGATGCTTAAATCTNCTCTTCATATAGCATATTTCATTACAGGTCAACTAAATTGTGCCTAACATTAAAGTGCATACAACAAGTGACATGGGAATATATTTAATAAAATGCAAGAAGAACCACCCACTCTTCCAAAGACACTGACATACCACAGAACCATCCCACAAACACAAACACACACAAATGCAGATGCTTAAATCTAAAATGTGTGAGAATCACATTGGTGCTCAAGACTCCACCTCCAAATCAGTTCTATAAGACAGGTCAGACATTGTGAGCTACTGAACAGAGTTTGATGTCAACAGCCACGGTAAGAGCCGACTTGATTGAGTAATTGCTTCTATTACTCAGTCATTTGCTTAGTGACATCCAATTTACATTGACATTTTCGATTCAAAATTTGCATTGTTTAACTGATTCTGTGCCTCTGCCTTTTACCTTCTGTTGCTTTTTATTTTCTTTTGTGCAGATGGCCAGGCTGTGGCATCTCATGCTCCTGTGCTGGGCATGGACTCCTCTGTGTCTGCTGTCCAGTGTAAGCTTCAGAGGTACACCGCAGGAGTGTGAAAAGGCTCCCTTTGTCCCTGGTTACAATCTGGGTGGAGAGGGCTTCGACATCGTCACAATGAAACGGAAAGGTGCCTATGTCATCGACACTGAAACATGGAAGCTTGGCAATGGCACATGCAGGCTATTCAGCAACAGCTACATGAACCGAGAGAGCCAGAAGGTTCCAGTTGCCGTGGTGGACTGGAGAACCCTCCCTAAGTGCAGTTTGAAGGTCTCCGGTGTACTCTTTGATTCTGTCGAAGCTCTTGTCAATGATTCCACCTCAGCTGTGTCCAATGATTGGAAAGTTGGCCTTGAAATCCCTGTAGACCCATCTGTCACTCTTGGTGTTGGCTTTGGAGGTTCCCACTCCAAAGAATCTATCTTTGGCATGCAAAAGTCCAAACAAGACCGCTACACCTTCTCTGGCCATTCTGTCTACTGTAACTACTACCGGTGAGTATGTGGACAAGTGTCTTTTGTCATTTATCTGGTCAGTTCACTGAGATATGTTTTGTTTTACAGTGTTCTGGATAAATAACAATAATGACAGTAATTCTGCGTAAAATAACATATACAGTCACGTGAATAAAATGGGACTGTGATAGATTTTAACTAATTAATATTCTTCCTGTTCTTCACAGCTACAGACTGGCAACAA
>NC_065510.1:42833862-42844504 GCF_006386435.1 Epinephelus moara
GGTGAGATACGGAGATCAGGTAAAGCGCACTGCCATCATAAGTAACAACGACAATCCCACATGGCCGGAGAGATTTGAATTTGGACCCATCGTCATTAATATGAGAGACAAACTTACGTTCCGTGTTTATGATGAGGATAGTTACTGGAATAGTGATCTACTTGGTGAGTGTTCATTTGATCTGCATAGAGGGAAAGTGAGTGAGAGCTGTATGTTTGACTATGGTACCTTCTTCTTCTCCTACATAGTAGAATGCGCACCAAGTCTCGGTGGTCACCAATGTCAAGAATACATGCCCTCCCCCATGAGTCCCTCTTTGGCCAAGGTCTTCCACACCAGAAATGGGGTCCTTCTTGGAGACCTGGGGAAGAGGTATGCTAAGTCACTCAGTCAGTCAGGTTAAGGTCAGCTGTTGACATGAGATGTGGTTATGAAACAATAACAATTTTCTGATGATCATGCAAGTAGTTAATAGCATCTTTCACTGTTACTCTTTCTTTGTTTGACTTTGGTAAAAAGTTAATCTTAAAATGTAATCCAAAACTTTGTCTGTAAAAATTGATGTTTGATGTAATCCAAAACTTTGTCTGTAAAAATTGATGTTTGATAATCTATCTTTTCTGCTGCTTCTTTATCATTTGTTAAAAACTCTGCCATTAAAGCATCGACAAAGACAACACCAGTGTCTGCCTGATTTTATGTGGTGAATGTTTCTACTGTGTAATTTAGTGGTTTACGTGTAAGGATTAGGGTTAGGAGGTTAGGGTCAGAGGGGCTAGGGTTAAGTTTAGGGTTTACTAAATGCAGCCACACATATAGACTTTCCAACCTTGTGGGTTCAACTTTGTAAAAAAATAACAAAAAACAAATAAATAAATAAAATAATTTAGATTAATAATAACTTTCATCTAAAGTTCCTCTGAAAGAGGTGCCATTGAGTTGGATTTTAATACTTTTTTAAAGACTCCTTTTCATCTCTGGAAACATTTTTCAGCTACAGTTTAACTAAGACACTCTTCCCTGTTGTGGGTTTAGGTGTAGAGTGGAAGGATTCGTGCTGAAAGAATACAAAGATACAGGTGTTAATTGCTTATTTGATCCTTATCTATGCTCACTGATAGCTCTTGTATTAAAAATGTAATCCTACAGCTGCTACTTTGATCACTGAACAAGTGTAATTTCAAATGACCTTGCCTTTCATCACAATATGTAGGATACAACAACTGTTAACCCAGGTCATGCACTATGGGGATTTTCATTTCTTGTTGTCCCACCAATTTTAAATTTAAAGGAATGGGCCATCAGCAGTGTACTGCCACAAAAAAATATTCTATCCAACACATAATCATCAAATCACTGTGACGTTGTATCTAAAAGAAATGCAGATGACAACCTGGAGTGTCATAAATTGTAATAGCACGGGATTAACAGAAACTCACAATAAAGGAAGAGAAACTAATCTGAATGAAAAAGGGAGGGTAAGGAGAGTTAGGGTGATACACAAGAAAAACAAGTCAAACAAGGAAAAAAAAGCCACCCTCCTGCAGACATTTAGCTTTATACAACAGTTAGTTCCGACCGAGTAATTTGATTGGACGAGAGGCATTCCATGAGTGCTGATATAGAGTATAACATCACTGGGACTTGTAACAGTAAAATCACTCCGCTCACAGGTGTTAGAAATATATATACAACCGTTAATTAACCAACTGTCACACTCGCTACATTGACACAAACTGACACTAGTGTTACACCAAGAAGATGGATATTTTCCCCAAAATTACATTTGAATTAAATTATGAGTGGTCGTCAGGAGAGGACGAGGAAAAGGAAAGCCAGGACTCTTCTGTGCAGACCTCCAGGTGTGTTTGTGTAACATCAGGAGGTGATGAGGATGAAGGAGAGTGGAAGCTGAATCTGTTCGTGCCAACATCCAGGTTTGCCAACGTTTCATCAGCCGAACTGGACAAAGTTACGCAGTTGCAGATCAATGTAAATACAAAATAGCTTGTGAGTTCCTGGTGTGTGTGCTGCGTTGCCTGGCAACAGACTGGGGGAACTGTTTTTTTTTCACGGAGCTACATAACATACTTAAATAATTTATTTCATCACCTTTTGTTAACATTTCCTTACTCAGCATTGCTGTTTAAGCTGTTGTTGAACTGTTGTATAAAAGCAATATCACACTTGAGGTCGTGATGTTGTACTGTATATCGTCACTGCTGTAATTATCTTCTGACCGACGATATACAGTACAACATCACTCCCTCTCGTGTGATATTGCTTAAGTGAATCACATCAAAGCATCCAAGAAATGCCCAAATCACCCGTATATAAGAAATGAAGTGTGCACTTTAGTCATCTTTATCATAATATCCCATAGCTAACTATCTGAACAGCAGACAGTAACCTGTGTGCTCCTGAGTTTGAACAAGATAACACAAGGTTTCATGGGCTGGGTTTGGAGGGTTGTGTGTGTGTGTGTGTGTGTGGTGATGGACAGCTGGGAATGGAAGGTCAAGGAGCACTGATATGGAAGCAGTATGACCTCTGACCTCTGGTGTGTGACATCAGGGACAGAGACAGTGATTAGAGTCGTTCACTGATCACTGTTTGTCGTATAGTCTGCTGACACTTTTATATGTCTGTTTGAATGTCGACTGATCATTCACACCAAACTACATTATAATTTTGACTGCTTTAAAAACTTGTTGGTTGATTTAATAATAGTTTGATCTTGTCTTGATTGTGTGTGTGTGGTGTGTGTGTGCGTGTCTGTAGGTCAGAAGCGGAATGAGAGGGAGGCAGAGCATCAGTCTCTGACTCACATTGGCGTTGACAGAAAAATTTCCTTCTCGGCCAAGACCTCCAGATATGATAATGAACACAATGGCTACGGTTACATGACAGCTTCTCATTCGGAATGAAATAAATCTGAATGAAATCATTTGGAATTAAAGTCTTTCCAGGTAGTTCACGTGAGAAATATTCATTCCGAATGAGGGTTTACATGGTAGATCAGTTCAATCGCCTTTATTCAGGTCTGCGCAAGGTTTGGGGCAGGGAAGGTTTCTGATCGGATAGGGGGCGGGGCGGATGTTACGTGTTTACGTTTACCGGAAGAAAACACTGTATAGTCCTCGCTCCGGATAACAAGATGCTTGACGACGCCGTTCTTAGTGCCTTTTTCGGGCGTGTTTTGCTTATATTCTTGAAGCAGCAGTACGACAACAACCTTGTTCTGCTAATGCTTCGTCTGTTGAGGAGGAGAAGGGAGGTAGAAGGTCAAAGAAGAGAGATAGAAGACCGTGCTGTGGCGAATGGAAACCGGTGAGTGCAACGAGTCCGACTGCTCCATCTCAGCCCGTTGCTATGCGCGCTATATACGTCATTGCGCCAGAAGGGCAAGGAAACGAGCATGCACAGAAAGACCGGAATGAATTTAAAGAGGAATGAGTGTATACATGCACACAAAATTCTTTCATTCAGAATGACAAACGGAATAAACCACCCCCTTTAATCGGATTTAATTTTCAATCGGAATGACCGTTTTTCAATCGGAATGACCGTTTACGTGACCACTTTTAATCGGAATGGCCTTTCATTCCGATTAAAAGTGGAATTAACGGAATGGCCTTTCATTCCGATTAAAAGTGGAATTAAACTGTGCATGTAAACGTACTGACTGTCACTTTATTATCCAATCAGAACACATCATTAGCTCTGTGTCTGTGTCATGTTTACATTTATTAAAAGTGCATTCTGACCAATGCCCATGGTGATAGTAAACATGTCGTTTGAACCTCCTTATTAACAGTCAACATGTAACATTTTCTTGCTCTGAGAGGTCACAACAGTTTTAATGTTCTGCTGGGAACAACAATGGTAAACAATGATTGGATGCTCAGGGCAGGACAGATGCTGAGTGGAAAACAGACGCATAGTGCAGAATGTGGACAGTCACTGAAGGGGCACTGAACCCCTGGGAGCGTTTTTGGAGTGTATTACACAAAGAATTGACAAAACATGCTGGCCTCAGGAAACAAATAGCTGCACTTGTTGCAGTCTCGTATGTGTGGTGTGTGTGTGTGTGTGTGTGTGTGTGTGTGGTGAGAATGGGCTGAATATTCATTTAGCCACTTGTTCAAAACTGCCTTTTTTAAGACACGTAAAAGCTCCACGAGTGTGCTTTTTACTGACACCACAACTGAACCACAAAAAGGAAGTCATGCAAAGTATACACATTTAAACCTGCACTCTGAGCTTCCTCTTTGAAGGTTTTCTAAGGCCTTAATGTAGAGTGACATTTCAAGCCCATAGCTCTTCCTCAGGACTTCGGGGCTCCTATCACGATAACAAATTTTGCTGGGCGATTAATTGCATCAGAAATTATTGCGATAAGCGATAATATTGTGTCATATTGTGCTTTTAAGACCCTTTTTTTATTGTAATTTTGTTGTTTTTAGACCATTTTTTAAACTTATATAATGATAATAAAGGCATAATGATGCATGTACACCCTTTTTAAAGAGAAATAAACATTTATTTAACAACAATATTTAGGAATGCAAAAAGAATTTAAATATCTGAAATAACACGTAGAAATATCAAAATAAATAAATACAAAAAAATAGACTCTCAGTCTCTCACTCTCAGGTGTGCAGCTAAGTTGGTCATATTCGCTCTTTTTGTTGAGATGGTTTTAGAACAAACCCGGCATCCTGGCTTACTGTCAATTCTGACCGATGCCCATGGTGATAGTAAACATGTCATTTGAACCTCCTCATTAACAATCAACATGTAACATTTTCTTGCTCTGAGAGGTCACAACAGTTTTAATGTTGCTGGGAACAACAATGGTAAACAATGATTGGACGCAGAGCGGATGGTCAGTACAGAACTGATGCTCAGGGCAGAACTGACGCTCAGTGCAAAATAGACGCATAGTGCAGAATATGGACAGTCACTGAAGGGGCACTAAACCCCTGGGAGTGTTTTTGGAGTGTATTACACAAAGAATTGACAAAACATGCTGGCCTCAGGAGACAAATTGTTTTTTACAAGTCAAGGCAGAGCTGTAGCTGCACTTGTTGCAGTCTCGTATGTGTGTGTGTGTGTGTGTGTGTGTGCGTTTGTGTGTGTGTGTGTGGTGAGAATGGGCTGGAAGTTCTGTAGTCTCATTTAGCCACTTGTTCAACACTGCCTTTTTTAAGACACGTAAAAGCTTCAGAGTCCAGGAGTGTGCTATTTACTGACTTATTTTATGCCGTTGCACTAAACATGAGAGTCTGTGAAAGCTTTTGCTAACCACAGACTTTATTTCTGGTATCTAACCTAAAATCCATTCAAAAAAACCCATTGACTTCAAGATGTGGGAACTGGGAGTGCTAAAATGCTAACTCATTTCCAGGTTTTAGGGCTCATTCCTGCACCACTCACTGGCAGCACCAGCGGGAGAAACACTACTGTGCATATTCAGCACTTCTCATTGGACTGAATAGGCATCTTGGGGTCTGGTATCCAGTTCCGATAATACATTCAAGGGGTCTTAAGGCCCTGACACACCAAGCCGACCGGTGGCTTTTTGGCTGATTGAGCATGTTGAATCGGCGGCGGAGCTTGTCGGTGAGAGAGATCACTCTGCTTGGCTGTTCAGGTTTTATTTCCTCGCCCCTGTAGCGAGTGAATCTGCCTGTAGTGAAACCGGGGCTAACCGGTGCTTCCTCCTCAGGCTCCACTTCACTCAGCTGCCCAACAGATCCGCTGCTTCTTCCCACTTTAACCTCAATAACAAACCGGAGCTAGCTGGGAGCGGCTAGCCGAGTGTTAGCCGCAGCATGACCGGAGGGAAGCACAGCCAGTTAGCCTCCGCTAGCCTCCAAGCAAGCCCCAGCTCTCTGTTTGAATCCAAACAAAAATTTGAAAAAATTTAAATATCCGAAATAACACGTAGAAATATCAAAATAAATACAAAAAAATAGACTCTCAGTCTCTCACTCTCAGGTGTGCAGTTAAGTTGGTCATATTCGCTCTTTCTTGTTGAGATGGTTTTAGAACAAACCCGGCACACCGGCTCGTCCAAATTACTGGGCTGCCCTCTGTCATTTGGTTTAAATCCAAAACACTCCCACACAGGGGCCGTGGCATTTGGTTTAAGAGCAAGTTCCATGTCTTTCTCTCACGCTTAACTGTTTTTTTTTTTTCTCCACCTCGTCTCCCCCTCACGAAGATCACACTGTGTGTGTGTTTGTGTGTAGCCCATAGCCCCGCCTCCCCCACAGAGACAAAGACACTCGATGACAAGAGGTTTCCCTCCGTTCATTACGCTATTGAACCAACTCACCTGGCTGCCAGACGATGCACGGCAGTGAACGCTCTTGTCGTCCAGTCTCTTTGGTGGAGAGAGACGAGGAAAACAAACACGCATGAATATGGCAATTAATCATTTTTAATTTACCGTGCAATTAACCGACTTATCGCATATTGTGACAGGCGATAGCAACGGAAAAACACAGATTTTTTATTTTATTTATTCTCATGTCTAACTGCTTTGTTTAGAGTTTTTACTGGTTTAAATTATTTGTTTTTCAGAGGAAGAGACCCCTGGATAATGCAGCTCCTAGTAAAAAAACCTCTTGAACCTTTGGAACTTAAATTGTCAGAGAAAAAAGATGAGCACACATTAGCAAGTGCTGGGCTAGCATTCCACCTCCAACATGCCAAACAGCAACAGAGAAACACTGAAGGGTATCGTGAAACTACTTTATTCAGTGTTTTTACCAGTTAAAATCACCAGGTCTGTTTGTTTTGGCTGGTAAAATCATGCTGAATGTCTGGATCAGAAATTTGGTGAGCAAACATGGCAGGCGCTGGGAGTGTGGCCTGTCTGCACCATGCCAAACAGTGTAAAGAAAACACTAATTTGTACATAAAACTGCTTTATTCAGGGTTTTTACTGATTTAATTACCTGGTGTGTTTGTATTGGAGAGGAACAGACCTCTGCAGATAACTTGGCTCCTGGTAAAAATCTCCTGAACAATGAACACTGAAGAAGTTATAACCGGGAGAAGTTTCAGCTGGTTGCAATCTGCATTTCTCACCGCTAGACACCACTACATTTCCCTAAATCGTACTCACTGTTCTTTTAATAATATCTTTCAGAAATGTTAATGAATTAGCCACAGTTAAATTCTTATTGCATAATTCATTTATTTATTGGCACTCTTAAAGAGTACTTTTCAAGTACATTTTCCTAGTGACGCTTATGTACTTTCATAACTTGCATCCTTTCTTTGTAATGGAGTATTTTTCAACTGTGATGCTGAATATTTCTTCCACTACTACATGTATGAAACGAAATAATACAATTACATATGATAAATGGACCTGCACTTGTATAGCACCTTTCTAGTCATCCGACCAGCGCTTTTTACGCTACGAGTCACATTCACCCATTCACACACACATTCATACACTGGTGGCCGAGGCTACCATACAAGGTGCCACCTGCTTTTAACACACACCGATGGACCGATCACCAATCACCGGGAGCAATTTGGGGTTCAGTATCTTGCTCAAGGATACTTTGACATGCAGACAGGAGGAGCTGGGGATCAAACCACTGATCTTCCGATTGGTGGACGACCCGCTCTACCTCTGAGCCACAGCCACCCCGAGTAATGCATCTAAGTGCTACTGTATGTGTGCTATTTATTTATATTATGATATTATGATAGAGTGTCTTTGCACTTGCATCTGTGTTCACACCAAAAGGTGTTCATTATCTGCAGCTGCTGCTCATCATTACTGCAGACAGCCTTCAATCTTTAATCCAATAACGTGACCTCTGAAAGGTTGCAGTTCATATTGTTACCACATAGGGGCACTAGTTCCCTACAGACTAGAAATGCAGACTACAAATGTAACATTTACAACTGCAGTTTTACATCAGCACTCTATTATGCGACAAAAAGAAAGAGCAAATGTACAGTCCTGTGAGATAGAAACCCTTAAGGTTCATCTATGCAAGAAATACCAAAGCTGTTTTCATAATTCATTAGTATTGGGATAAATGATTTCAGATCTAAACCGGAAGTTAAAGCATTTCCAAATGAAATTTATTCTTAGTTTCTATTGGGGCAATTATTGTATTTCCATATGAAATGACTGAAAAATCTGGTGATGACACAACTGAGCTTTAACCATAAACCCTTCAGGTTACATCTTAACTTTTATAAGCAAGTTGCCAAATACACACGTTGCAGCAATGATTGTGTGGTGGCAGGTTAGTGCTGTTTATCAGCTATCGTCTGTCTTTCTGGAATGTATCTTCTCCCTTCTGTCAAAACACAAGTTCCTGAACTTCAGCTGCGTTACACGAGGGAATTGATGTATCCACCATCTATTTATAACACAGAGAGCAGGTGTGCCGATACACAGAGGCAAAGTGATTGGTTGGGATCTTCAGAGGACTATTTGTGCTTGTGTAAATACACACACACACACACAGACACACACAGACACACAGACACACACACACACACACACACACACACACACACACACACAAGAAACAAGCTTGCATATGCAAACATGAAAACATGCATTCACACAGACACACACACATACATTGATCTACATACATGAAACCTTTTCACAGCGCTGGGGCATGCATGCCCACAAGACAAAGGCATTCCCATGCAATGCATACATTCAGACAATAAAAGATTTACAGCTTTCAAACACTCATTTCCATCCAAGCAACTCAAACACATTTCCATCTGTTGTCAAATGAAAGGGAGACATGATGCTCTTCACAATACCAGTTTCTTCTCCCCTGAGGGTAGAGCAGATCCACACCCACAACCAGATCCTCTGAGCAACACTTGACTCAAATGATCCACAGCACTCAACAACACATCTTGCCTTAATACTAATGACTCCACACACAGCTTTAAACACCATGGAAACAACTACTTATTGAACCACCTGTGACCACATTTTGTGTCTCCAACAGTGAGGTCAAAATGGTGCCAAAGTAATGTCTATCGAGTCAGAAGAACATTTACCCACAGTAATTTATAACCTCAGAAAAGAGAACTTCATTTCAAGCGATGGGTTGGGACTGAGTGGAGATGAAGTACATGGACTTACACATACACATACATGAAGACACAAATAACACGCACACCCCCTCCAACTCAACGCCTTCTTGGCTCCCTCCCCCCCTCCCTCCCTTCGTCATAATGTAGCATGGGAGGGTGATGCGATGCGCCCAAATTGATTAAAAAATGCAAATCCTAAAGTTTTGTTTGTGAGTCATTTTTTTCCGTTTGCAAGTCAAAAAGTTTTGCGAGTAAAAAGTTGAACCTGGTGGGCGGGGCCTAAACTGAAAGCTGTAAGACACGTCTCTATTGGCCAGTCTCAATCGGAATGACAGCTTGCAAAGCATTTTTTTTCTTCTTCTCTCGGTTTATTGGCAGATTACAAACAATTTAAAGGTGCATACCGCCACCTACTGTACAAGAGTGTGCAAAATCATGCCATTTAGCTTGTTTCTTAAATTCTACTCATCAGCCTAGTACGCTTGCAAAGCAACATGGGAGTTCTGTAGTACACGGGAAATTCAGTGTGGGAGCTGTGGTGATAATCAATTCTGAAACCGAAGTTTTTCGGGCTCCGGTTTCCAAAAAAAATTTGTCCACACGAGTGGTGTGATAAAAAAATATGATATCCACACAAAACCATAAAACCCGCTACCAAGTGATGTAATACACATGCCAAAGCAGTAAGTGGCGATGTAACTTCTAATGGAAAGGCCATTTTAACCAATCAGAAGTCAGAGTCAATACCAGAATAGGGAAGTGCAGAAAATAAAAACAACCCGATCCACAAAAGTAGTGCAACCTGATCCAGAACCTCCGTTGGCAGGACTGTCGCTGCTTTCCTGGAAGTGTAGTTGGGGTAGCTAGCAACAGGAGCTGCCTCCTTCGTTGGTCGTTAGGTCGAGCAGCTGGATATGCCACCCAAAGAGAGCAGATAGCACGCTCACAAATAAAGTTAGTGTGACATATAGGGTATTTATGTGTATCTGCCGACTCAATTGTGACATTATTTTATGCATATGATATCGATTTTGTATCTTTACAGATACTATACAGAAGCCCCCCATTCAATTTAAAGCATAACTGATTTGAGTGAAGACACGAGAGAAAATCTGGGTATATAAACGGTTGGTTTGCGCTGCGTTCTTCAGTTGGCAGTTACACCTAGAGTAAAGCTACTGAAGACCAGCAAAACCACCATTTGTTTTCATTTATTCTTTCAGGTGGGTAAATGTCACCTAAGTACCTTCAGATTTTAGTAGTGTACCCTTAATAGATAATTTATTTATATAGTTTGTATTGTGCTTCGTGATATTATTTGAGGGAACTGTAACGTAAGGTAACTGCATATGAGTGGATGCAACCGTCACTAATGCTAGCGTAGTTCCTCAGGGATTTAAGCTGTTATTACTTTCATTTTGACAATCTAACCTTTGACAACACATTAACTAAGTTTGTGGGAACTGCGCATTGGTCCGACAGCCCATTGGTTCGACATCCCATTGTTCCGACCATATTAAACTCATTGTTCCGAAGT
>NC_065510.1:42844725-42845989 GCF_006386435.1 Epinephelus moara
ATTTATTGGGGCATCACGGCCAAAATGTGGGGCACCAAGGCCAAAACCAATGGCGCAATAACAATATGTGCTAACTACATTGAATGAAGACAAAACAATATATGTGTTGAAAAACAGTACTGAGTTTATTAAAACTGGGTGTGCATGACTGGGGATATATCTCGTTTCTTGTTGTTTTGATTCATGTCCCTTATTGTTTAAGTCTTTGTTCTCTTTATTCTTTTGTTATCACCTAGTTATTAAGAAATTATTATTAGAAGAAGATTCTTTATTGTCCTTTCTCAGCACATTACATACATTTGACCTAGGGATGTAACGTTATGGAAAATTTGATATCTCGATTATAGTGACCAAATTATCACGGTAAATGATAATATTGCGATATTTTTTTGAGCGCTGTAAAATGTCCAAAAAATAGATTCATTGAAATAACTTCACTAAATCTTGTAACTTCCTTATCATACTAAAATGTTAACAGCCAAAATCTTATATTAAAATGAAACTTTCACATTAAAGGGGCAAGGGATTGGCACAGCAACAGAAAATTAACAAAATATGTAAACACATTACAGGAGCAAAGCTTATTTGTCTGGTGCATTTTAACAGTCAGCAAAATATGTAAACAATTTATATATTAATTATTTATTTATTAGCACGAGAGGAAAAATATATATAAAACAAAAGAATGCAAGAGTAGAACAAAAGACATACAATATATAGAATAGATATCACAAATGTGCAGGAGAAACCAAAAAAAACCCTAAGGGCAATGGTCATCATTACACAGAATAATTCACACATTAGAAGTGTGCATGTGAGTCAGAGGATTACCTGTATGAGAAAAGGAGTGCATGCTCTCGGTCAAAGGTTAACACGGCAGCGTTTTATGTTGTTTTCTTGAGCTTATATCGAGAAAGCATAACTGGCCGTCTATATCGATTCTAGCTCGCCATACAATAACCATAATCACAGTGATTCAATCATAGTTGATCTCAATTAGCGTTACGTTACGTCGGTTTATATTCTGTCTGGTCCGCTCAGTGTTTTCAGCTCCGTTTCGTTTTGAAACACTTAACGTTAGCAACATAGCTGCTAATACGGCTATTAGCTACTCAGCTAGTATTAGCTCCTAAATGTCTTAAACGAAAACGGAAAACCTAGTCGCCGTTTAGGAGGACAGATACGGCTCAAATGTCCTGCATACGTCGAGAGTTACACATTATGACAATCTTAGTAAAACCGAAGTCCCTCACACAATAACTGA
>NC_065510.1:42846142-42847478 GCF_006386435.1 Epinephelus moara
TGACCTCTGCATTTGACCCATCCTACTGTATACACTGGGAGCAGTGGGCAGCCGCAGTGCAGCGTCCGGGGACCAACTCCAGTTCTTTTGCCAATGCCAGTGGTCAGGGTCACTGACAGGAGTATTCACCTAACATAGCCTACATATCTTTAATTATATAATTATTTATATGTCTCTATGTATATTTTTATATAAATCCCCAATATTTTATTTGACTTTTAAAAAATCCTCTTCCTTAATTTAATTTGATTTATATGTATTAATTCTCTACAGGATCTTGTATGTTCTTTAATGTGTGTTCAATTTATTAAAAGAAAAAAACAAAAAAACGTTTTGGTGAACCCTGCAGCAAAGTGAACCCTCTTCCTCAGAGAGGATCTTTGCCTCCCAGTTTGTTCCTGGTGGCAGAGCAGAGTGAACCATCTTCCTTCTCAGAGGATCTTTGTTCCATGAGAGCAGGCAGTGTAAACAACTTTCGCTGGCGATTTGACAGTCACTAGAAGCACATTATGACCCTTTGTAAAAGTTTCTGTGTGGTACCTGTGTTGCACATGAGCTAACGTTAGCGGCTAAGGACTGAGAGGCTGTCCGGTATGTGTGTGTGTCTGTCTGAGGAGTGTCAGTACATTAACTTGTTAGCCGTAGCCTTGCTGTTTGTCATGTTAATGTTAAAAAAAACAGGACATGCTACACTGGCTGTATGGGTAGGAGGGGGATTACGGCACTGGTCGTTTGGCCGTGGTATAATTCCTGCCCTGCGATTAGGAAAAATAAAAAATAAAAAATCTGAGTCGGTGCTGCTTGCCCGATCGGGCATGTCTGCGCAGGGTCTGCTGGCCTGCCGGCTATTTTTACTTGCCCCGGGCATTCGGGCAACCGTTAATGTCGGACCCTGAACATTCACATACGGGAATACTAACAATCCGAGCCTATCTGTGTGAAAAAAATGCACTTTTAGTGGACGTATTTTGACGTTGTTTGACGCTGTCTGAGTGCCCTATTATTTAATATAGCGTGCGCTCACGGGCTTCAGGCAGGTCAGCCCTAGCTTCGTACTGGAGTAATGTCAGATACTGAACATCCTATCACTCATTTAGACAAAAGTAGATCGGAAAATCCCCTTTAACAACCCCTTAAGATAAATTCCGTTTTTTGACACTGGTGTATATCTGATTTAGGCTCATGGTAAGGGCATTTGTTAATGTTTTATAGTATACCCAGATAGCACACATACATCTGGCCGACGTCGGCCCGATGTATCAAGTTTACATCGTTAAGACGTAGCAGGAGAGCGGTTTGCTCATTGCCAAGACGTCGCTGAGACGTTGGCCTTTAA
>NC_065510.1:42850342-42880730 GCF_006386435.1 Epinephelus moara
GGTGCCACATTTAATATTTAGATTTAACTATTTAATATATTTCTAAGTTAACAAATATTGCTGTAAATGTGGTAAAAGGTGACGTTAAAAAATTCACAATACTTTTTTAAACATTGTTTGAAGCTAAATGTGGCAAAATGTTGATGTTATTTTCAGCGTGAGACACTTTACAAACGGCACCCCATAGTTTGGTATCATTTCAAAGGGGGCTTTAATTTAAGCCCAGTATTGGATCTCTCTGACAAACATAGAGATCACCAGAGCTCTTTAAACCAGCAACAATACACTTTTTCCCACAATTGCCGCCTAAACTATATATTTTCTTTTAGCCTTGTGGCATCCAGGGACATCAGGGGAACAAGAGTCAACAACTGATATACTCACAGGACTCTAAGGACTCAGGAAATATATAATATACCCATAATTTCTCTTTGTGGGAGGTGAGCGTGAGCTGTACTTAGAACACAGACTTTGTCACAGGCTAAGGCCACAGTTGGCTCCCTAAGACATTATACGTATGGGCTACTGCAAATTGTAGTAGAAGCATGCCATTTGGCATGATTGCAGCTTAAGTCTGATTTATGGTCCTGCGTTAAATCAACGACGTACCTACGTCGTTGCCGTGACGCCGTCGTGAACCCTTTGAACTTCTCCGTCACTCCATTTCATCAATTTCAGCAATTCACCGCCAGAGCGGTAGGGGGCTGCGTTCCTTTCTTGAATGGTTATCGTCGTCTCTAGTTGATTCTTTGTTTAGCTTCCGGCTTTTCCGGTCACAGTGAACAATGGCGACCGAGAGAGAGAGAATCTTGCTGGAGTTGGTAGTCTTTGTAGTGAAGCGATGAGGAGTTGTAAAGGTGCTCATATTTTCTGACTTCCTCAATGAGTCGCTCCTTGACTTGATCCATGCTCTGTCCGTGTACAACAGCAAGATGTTTGAAGATGGCGGGGATGGCGCAATCTGGAAATACGGAACCGGAAATGCGTTGCTACCAAGCAAACCAATCACAGCCCTCTCGGTCTGCGCTAGGTCTGCGTCGCCTCGACGTGTAGTTACATTTTTTGGGAGGTGTACGTCAGGCTACGCCGGGGGCTACGGCGAGCCTCCTGCATAGCCACGTACCCTACGACGTAGGTACGTCGTTGATTTAACGCAGGACCATAAATCAGGCTTTAGACCTTTAGAAAACATTTTTTCCTAAGAACCCACTTGTGGGACACCCAGGGGCCCTCATTTGCATACATTCAAAATGCCCACCACCAAAAATTGAGATTTTGAGAGAAATGCTTACATTTCATGATGTAAACGTGCTAGAATGGTTAGTCTTTGAGTTCCTGGCAAACCTTTACAAGTTCATCCACTGTCAGACTGTTAGGGTATACCAACAGGTTTTTGGGCCCATGCTAGTATGAAATGTAAAGATTCCCAGAATTCTGCTTAAACCTTACGTCATAGATTTGTATTAGGAATAATTTGTGTTATACCACCTTCAGTCATTTCTGTCACCAGTATAGAGGTCAGGTCTCTGAATGGTATCACTCTAGGATGTTCTATCTTCCCATATGTATGTGAAAACCTTTTGGAGTGCCATTCTTTCCGCGGATTCATACGGTGATTCTGCCTCATCCACGTCAGTGTCAGCAGTGTCTTTGTCTTTATATAGCTCCTTTGTGTACAGCCTGTAGCAGGATCTGTGGAAATGACCTTCAGCTGCTACTAGTTCACGACTGACTATGGCTAGCCTAGCATCCTAGTATCGCCTTTGCATTCAGCTGCTCTCCTGAGTGTGTCATCAGCTCTCAACTCACAGCATTTTGTCAGAGTATCTTTTGTATTTTGACCCTTCAAATACTTGCTGCATTTGTCACAAACAGTGTTGGGCAGTAACGCGTTATTAGTAAGGCGTTACAGTAATGCCGTTAGTTTTTGCAGTAACTGATACTCTAATGCGTTAGTTTCAAATTCAGTAACTCAGTTGCCGTTACCAGACGGTGCGTTACTCCGTTATTTTTGGCACAGCATGCAGTATTTCTTCACAAACTGAAGTTCCCTTTCACTAAAACATTTTAGCCCTAAACAATAAAAGATAGTCAAGTCAGACAGAGGTATATGAACAATTCTTACCAGAGCATCTTAATGAAACACATCTCTCACCATCTCTGAAGTCACTGTCAACCTGCTGGCCTCACCATAGTGCTGTAACGTTACATTAAGCGGTAGCGCTTCTGTGGATTTTTAGTCCCAGTAACGTTATATCCAGTGACGTGTTACCATTGTTATCCAGAGGCAAGGCCGTAACTACCATTGAGGACACCGAGGTCATGACCTCGGTATTTTTTCCTGACCTAAATGAATGAATAAAATGAAAATAAAAATAAACCATTTCATTTGTGCGGTGAAAGTACGTGGGAGGACCGATGGAAGGTGATTGAGTGACTCTCTCTTCTCTATAATAACAATTATTTAAAAAAGAAAATTCTGTTTCTCTTGTTTGATCGAAGCTGCTTTCATACAGCTTTGCACACACATTATTCTTAGATGGATTACTCACAAATGCAGGGTCGCACAGAAATGCCACACATATCATATGAAAGTGCAGGAGCAGAGCTTTCCGTGGATACCACACACATCATTGTGCTGTCATCCCATCACGCTATAAATACAGATCAATTGTCTTCAAAATAAAAACCTGACAAATTTCTTTACAATCCATTATACAGATCTTGTTATCAGTCACTTCATATAGTGAGGAATATCGTATCTTACCACGTCTTAGGCTTGCGTGTGTTTCTCCCTGTCTATCCACATTTGTAGTCCGGCTTTCAAGATGCAAATATCTCCATATTGTCCAGTTGACACTCAATCAAACTTTGTATGACAAGACCAGCGCACTTCAGCTTTGCGCACCCAGGCAACTGTAGCCTAATTATGCATGCGTAATAAGTGGTTCAAACATAATTATAAATACCCACAAACAAAGTTTGGTGAAAGGCAATTACGCTATAGTATGAAGTGGGAAGAGAAACATGATAAGATGGGATTAATCTAATATTATATGTGTAGTTCTTTATAGATGTAGCCTCTTAATTTGGCTGTCAAAGTACACCAGATTGAAGGCTTTTGATATATAATTGACAAAAATTTCTGACCCTCCCACGTGCACCACGACTAAATGACCTCGGTATTTCAAAAATCCTGTGTACAGCCCTGTCCAGAGGAAGCTTTTGTTGTGGACAGACAATGTCTGCGGTGGGTGACAGACTCGACACCATCATGTAGCTCTTCAAATGTTCTCTTTAGCTCATTTTCAATATTTGTATCCAAGTAAAGTAACACACACCTCCGACATACGCCGCGCGTCAAAACACCCGCCTCCGTTAACTGTGCATTCACACCAAAAGCTTCACGGCGCCGGCCGACACGCCGCTCTGCTTCAGCCCACTGCTCTATTTCCAGCGTGGCCGGCGCTGCGAGAAAAGCCTTTTATGTACGTCTTGGCCGCCGTAGTACCAACTCTGGTTGCAGCTTTCAAAGGGGTATCTGGATGCTTAACGTTATTAAGTTTTTCAAATTTTTAATAACACAATTTTGATAAGAAATTCACCCGTGAAATCTTGTTGTTGCCTCAAAGTTTTTCCTCTTCTTAGCAGTTGGCAACCGTTGGCAACTAGTGTAGGTACAGCCACCTAGTGGGCTGGGGTGGGAAATACACTTTAGTGTCGACGGTGCCGCTGCGCGCCGTGTGTTGTGTGTTGGGGGGCGGCACTTGACGGTCACAGCGCCGTGCTGGCGGCAGTGTGTGTTCCACTTTACGTTACCGTAGTTGTAAAATGTTTAAAATGCAGAAGACGGTTGCATGTTTCCTATACCGTAACAGTCCCTTGGTTAAACTCCATCCACTGTCTCTTAGGCGATGTAGCTACAAGCCAATACAGTTAGGAAATGTTTTGGGCTGCAGGGCAGAGTTTCCCAGAACATGATCCTTCTTAGCAATGTTGTCTTCTTTGTGGCTTGGAAAAACTACACTGCAAAAAAGAAAAGCACCTAGCGCCCTCTAGCATCCCCACTCAGTCATCTAGATGACTTACTCAGAGTATAGATGACACTAGTGCACGTGCGTCAAGGTCATGGCGTGACGGCGAGTAACTAAAAAGTTACTTTTCTCAATAATGCATTACTTTTTGGTTTAAGTAACTGAGTTACTAACTGAGTTACTTTTTAATGAAGTAACTAGTAACGGTAACTGGTTACTATTTTTCAGTAACTAGCACAACACTGGTCACAAATAATACATTTGGCTTCATACACTCTTGACGTGGCTGGATCTTTCTGCAGAACTTTTACTCTGAGTCTGGATTATGTTAAGGTCTCTCTTCATAGTAAAGATGCTGTGGCACTTCCTATGATACAATACAGATGGTATGCTACCTTCAGGTAGGTCTTTAGCAAGGTCAAGGATTGGTCTGTGGCCTCTTCTTTCAGCTGCTCTCAGTAGTGTGTTCCATGAATCTGTATGTAGGTGCCACAAGGTTTGAGTCATCATCTGAACAGTGTGTTAACTAGTCCATCCTGGGATGCTCTGGCTGTAGTCCACTTGTACTTTGTTCTGCCATATTTTTTTCTATCCTGTGATGTATATC
Organism: Epinephelus moara; assembly: GCF_006386435.1. NCBI lineage: Eukaryota > Metazoa > Chordata > Actinopteri > Perciformes > Serranidae > Epinephelus > Epinephelus moara. The sequence goes on from NC_065510.1 coordinate 42,854,984, forward strand.
TTCTGAAAATAAAATACAAAAATCTAATAAGCTTAACACTGTTCTGCTACCCATACATCCGTAGTAAACTTTGTTTTAGGTGCCTAGACAATACCCTCCTTCCGGGCTAGCTAGCTAGCATAACATGGTTGGTAACAACATATAACTATCTAGTTTCATACCATGATCTACTTAACCTACAGTCTGAAAAGAACGGCAGACCTTTTTCCGTAAATGTACTGATAGATGGAGTAGCCTAGGCTAATGGTTAGGCTACTCCATCTATCAGTACATTTACGGAAAAAGGTCAAGTGTTCTTGTTAGAGAGTAAGCTAAGTTAATGAGTAGGCCTACAGCAAACCAGAACTTACTCTGTTCCAATTCAAACACTGGTTAACACAGTGGTAGTATTTGAAGCGTCAATACACTACCTTTCATTGTGATATGCCGCTCACTGAGGAAAAAATCCCTTCACGAGCTGACTTGATTTCGATCACCTCAGAGCGCGTGGCATATAGACTCCTAATAAAGAGTCTTATTGTAAATAAATAGGCCTAATGTGTGTGCAGTAGTGGTTTTGAAAGCACATTTAGGCAGAAATATTTAGAAAGTTTAATATTTTTAATTCAAGACTTTAATATAAGCAATAATAATAATAATACATTTTATTTGAAGGCGCCTTTCTTGGCACTCGAGGACACCGTACAGATACACAAAATGACATTAAAAAGACATTAAAAAGAAACAACAATAAATTAAAAAAACAAACAAAAAAAAACAATAGAAAGTGACAGAGCAATTGGCATCAGATGGAATAGGCAGTTTTAAACAGATGGGTTTTGAGTTGTGATTTGAAATGGAGGAATGAATCGATGTTTCTGAGTTGGGGTGGTAATGAATTCCAGAGACGGGGAGCAGAGCAGCTGAATGCTCTGCTCCCCATGGTGGTGAGGCGGGCGGAGGGGACAGACAGGTGTGTGGAGGAAGAGGATCTGAGGGAGCGGGAGGGAGTGGGAACATGGAGGAGGTTGGACAGATATGGGGGGGCGAGGTTGTGGATGGCCTTGAATGTTAACAGGAGGAGTTTAAATTGAATACGGAACTGAACCGGGAGCCAGTGGAGCTGTTGGAGGACAGGAGTGATGTGGTGGATGGAGGGGGTTCGAGTAGTGATACGGGCAGCTGAGTTCTGGACCAGTTGAAGTTTATGGAGGGATTTGTGAGGGAGGCCGAAGAGGAGAGAGTTACAATAATCGAGATGGGAAGTGACGAGGTTGTGAACAAGGATGGCGGCAGTGTGGGGGGTAAGTGAGGGGCAGAGACGATTGATGTTTGGTAGGTGGAAGTAGGCAGACCGGGTAATGTTATTGATGTGGGTGTGAAAGGATAGTGTGCTGTCAATAGACTAACTTGTAAACTTTTTTTCATGATTTCATGATTTTCATCATGTTTCTAGCTACAATAGCCCAGGGTGGACAGACTCATGAAAGCTGATTATGTATAGGACTGTATATGTTAAAGTTTATGCAAGTGTAAATTTCTACTATTGCTTAAAAAGGTTACAAAATACAGATTTTTAGTTCAAGGCTCACAAGAGATAGTATAGGTATATTATACATTTCCTGAGTCCTTAGAGTCCTGTGAGTATTGCAGTTGTTGACTCTTGTGCCCCTGATGTTTCTGGATGCCACAGGGCTAAAAGAAAGTATATCGTTTAGGCAGAAATTGTGGGAAAATGTGTATTGTTGTTTAAAGAGCTCTGGTGACCTCTATGTTTGTCAGAAAGACCCACCAAACCTAAACAGGCCCAGTGTGGGCTGGCCCAGGTGAGGATCCACAGCAGAACTTTTCCTTGGGCTCCCTGCAGGCTTTCACTGGGCAGCCCACACTAGCAAACTGCCCACAGCAAACCCACACAGGCCCAGTGTATGTCAGCCCTTTTGGGCCCACAGCAACTTTTCTACCTTTGGGCCCACACAGGTTTTGGGTTATCAGCCCACACTCCTTCCTAATGAGGTTGTGATCATCTTACCCTTTTTTGTCCAGCCTAAATTTTATTATTTGCTGGGTCGCCTAGAGATATCCTATCCATAGACAGTTTTTTATATATTTTTCTTCATCTGGCCTCAGTTTGCAACTTATCAGAGAAGAATAAATAGCAGCAAACAGGTAAATGTGTGTGTTTGTCTGTGAAAATCAGAGATTATGGCAACATATTTACAGGGGCATATTGAGACAAGAGAATGAAGTAATGAATTAGATGAGGCAGTTAAGTGAATAGCTAAAAGGCTCCTGTACAAGATGAACTGACTTCAAACTTCTACAAGTTTAAGGGGGGAGGATTCCAAATCTCCAAATCAGAAACAAAAAACAGAAATAGGGAATAATAATTTAATTCTTTTAGCAGAGTATTTCATAAATAAATACCGTTTTTTGAAGAATATACCTATATTGTGATGCTTATCAAAATAATTTATATTATATTATATTGTATTATATTATTTAATTTTCCTATCATAATTTATTTATATCTGACCTGTAATTTTTTCCTTATTTTTTTTTTTTTTGCATTACTTGCCCAGTTGTTCAATTGTGATAGCGATTATCTTGAATTTGACATTTATTTTGATTGTATTATAACAATGACAAATAAAATAATTAAATAAATAGATAAATAAGATAAAATGAAAAAGATCAGAAAATCAAAATTTTAAAATGTTAAAAATAAATGGATGCTATGTTTGTGAAGAGGAGATCCTTCCGGTTATGGCACATGACGTGTTTACCGGGTGCCAAGTCATGGATGTACACGCCCTGGCGGAGTTGATGAGGTTTTAAACTGTCCTTAATATTTAACAGTTAATTCAACTCTTACGGTCATTTCTAGGACAGTGTCCCCGTTTTCCCGATTCAATTTTTGGAACTATTTTTTGGAACCATTTTGTCAGGCAACAATGTTTTTCCAGCCGAGTATTCTGAGGTAAGTCTTTATTTTAACTGATATTTGGTTCTTATATCGATTTTTTTCGCTTAATGTCAAATATTTATTAACAGTGTAGTGTTGTGCTTTGGTTGTCACTGAGTAAAAGGGTTTTCGTTAAAAGTAAATTCAAACATTACATTTTAGTGAAAATGATAAAATTGCTTCGTCATTTAGCTAGTGTTAGCTAGCTGGTTTAGCTCTAACCAGTGCGCGCGGTCCACTCGTCTCCTCTGTTTCTAAGGCAGTAGGCTACAGCAGAGATAGAAGGGCAGGTTTGTATGTAAATATTAGGGCTGGGTTAAAATAATCGATTCTTCCAATTAAATTGATCTTCACTGGAATGACCAGCTCGTAAAATCGGAGATTGATCTTTTAATACGCACTTTTTCCCACAGATGTGTGAAGCTTTAGCCCTGTTAATCTCGCCGGTAGTAAACGAGCTGAGCACTAAGCTATGAATAATCATAGTATTTAGAAGCTCCGACATTACAGGCTCTTTTATCAGTAACTTTTAGCTTACTTTTTTACTTTTGGTTATAATTTATTATCACACTGCAACGTCTCCTCCTGCTGTCTGTGTGTCCTGGCTGCTGTGCCACTTTTACGCACACACACAAACACACACAAACACAGAGAGGTGAAGATAATACAGAGCCCCATACATACTACAGTACTTGTAAGTAAAAAACAAACAAACACAGAGAGAGTAAGTCAGTGGCGGGGGGGTGTCGCCCAGGGCACCATTTAGGCTAGCTAAATGGTGCCCTGGGCGATACCCCCCGACGCAGTTTGTTAGGCCTACCTGACATAGTTTTTGTCATGGACAATGTGTAACACGCTGCTAGCACAGCAGCACAGCACTGAACACAGTCAATTGGTACGGTGCCTGTGTTGCGTTCAGGCATTGTTACATAAATAACTAATTCCAGCACTTGAATAAGCCATAGCACAACACAACAGCATGTCAAGTGGCGCTCCTGCGCACACACACACACACACACACACTAATACAGCCCGTACACACTACAGTACTTGTAAAAAAAAAAAAAGAGAGATCAGTGGAAGCCAAAAGGTCAAAGACAAAAGCAAAAGCAAAGCAAAGTCTTTTTTTGGTTTAGTCTTCAGTGCAGCATGTTTACTCAGGTAAAAAGAGAGAGGCTCAAAGAATGGCAATTCAGTGTGTTTTAAACCTTTTGTTGAACAAAAAGCGCCATCTAGTGGTCTCAGAAAAGAAAGAAAATGCTTAGTGGATAGTGCCGGCCATAGATACATATAATCTGTATATGATATCTATGGTGCCGGCGCCCCATGTATAGAAGTGATGCCTGGGTCGCGAGTTCGACTCCAGCTTGCAACCCTTTGTTGCATGTCATCCCCCCACTCTCTCTCTCTCCCCATTTCACACTATCCTATCAATTAAAAGGCAAAAAGCCCCAAAAAATAATCTTTAAAAAAAGAAAATAAAGAAAATGCTTCATGAGGCTTCATGAGGCCATCACGAGTACAGACGTGTCTATCTCCAGCTTGATTCAAGGCACACACACATCAGTAAATCAAAAGCCTATTGACAGACAGCGTGATCGATACAGTAAAAGTTGCTGCTGCCACATGTGGATACCACGGTTACCATGGTGTGTTTGCTTACGCAGCCATTTCTCCAGTGTTACTTGACACAAAAGAGATGGCTGTTTCACTACAGCAACTACAACTGCAACAACAACTTCACACACACACACACACACACACACACACACACACACACACACGCAAATTGTTTCATATTTTGTGTTTGTAACATTTAAAAAATGTGGCTTAATATTCTGAAAATGGCATTAAAGGGTTAAAATTATTTAAGAAATAGGTTATACGTATACGTTATACGTTAGTGATGATCAGGACTGAAGTTGGTCAAAAGATTTAATGCAGTGAAAGTGAAAAAAATGCTCTGCTATTTTTATAGCACTTTTTAGGAAATTAACATTTTGCACAGAGGGTAAAACGTTATCATTTTCTGAAGAGGTGCACAAGGGTTAAACAGGCTGGCTGGCCCCATTCACTGGTGTTACATACATTTTTTTTGCCAAGATATTAGCTAACAAATAGGCAGTAGTGTCTAAACTTGAACATATATGTATAGTGTTATAATACAATCAATTAAAGGGCTAGCATATGAAGAAATTGCTCACCACACACATTGTTGTTTAATATATCTGTTTTTTTGTTTAAGAGGCTGTAAGAAAATGTGGCCTCCAGCCAAGTCCTCTGGATTAAGGAGGAGATTAAGGTGTGGCTCCGGAACTCCAGATACAGAGCCGGTGGATGGAAGGAGCGCTACAAACGTCTTCCTCAGAGGAAGCCGTTTGTAGCGTTAGATAGCACTGGTGACTGGCAACAAACAAGGAGGCTCAGGCAACATTAGGATACAGTAGGCTAACTGCGACTGGATGCTGTGTTGTCATATATTACATTATAGCCTATGTTAGGGTACCCTGCAGCACAGGGGCTCCGCAGGGGACAGTCCTCGCACCCTTCCTCTTCACCCTGTACACATCGGACTTCAGATAGGACTCGGACAGCTGCCACCTCCAGAAGTTCTCTGATGATACAGCCATTGTTGGGTGTGTATCAGAGGGGAATGATCTGAGTAAAGGGGGATAATCACTGACTTTGTCAACTGGTGTGAGGTCAACCGTCTTCACATCAACGCCTGCAAGACAAAGGAGTTAGTGATTGACTTCTGCAGGAAAGTGCCCCAGACTGCTACTCCAGTGAACATCCAGGGTTTGGACATTGAGGTTGTGGAGGAGTACAGATACCTGGGTGTTCACCTCAACAATAAACTGGACTGGTCCACGAACATCAACGTCCTGTACAGGAAGGGCCAAAGTCATCTCCACCTGCTGAGGAGACCGAGGTCTTTGGGAGTCTTCAGGACACTGCTAAGGACTTTCTATGACACTGTGGTAGCATCTATCATCCTCTATGCAGTGGTCTGCTGGAACTGTGGAAGCACGGAGAGGGACAGGAAAAGACTGAACAAGCTGGTCAGGAGGGCCGGCTCGGTCCTGGACTGTCCCCTGGAGACCATCGAGGAGGTGGGCGAGAGGAGGATGTTAGCCAAGCTGATATCCATCATGGACAACACGCCTCACCCCCTGCATGAGACTGTCCGTGCACTGAACAGCTCATTCAGCAGCAGACTGCTGCACCCACAGTGCAGGAAGGAGTGCTAGGCCTACCGCAGGTCATTCATCCCATCAGCTGTCAGGCTCTTTAAGAGCAACATCTGATGTAATGTAGCACTGTCATGTCTGCTGCATAACTCTGTATAAAATCCTCGCTGCTAAGATTGTGTGCAATTTACATACCCTGTGCAATATTCCACATCTACAAATATATTGTGTGTATATTGTAAATAGTCTTGTGTGTACAGTCAACTAACTTTAGTGCCTTATTTTTTAATCTATTTTTATCCTAGAAAAATATGTACATATATATGTATATATATATATATATATATATGTATGTATGTATATATACTGTATACATATTTTCTATTTTTTAATCTTTATTTTTTTTTAAAATCCAAGTATAAATTGTCACCCTCCATTTTCTGTCTGTGCTTTGAGTTGCTGTGACATGTGAATTTCCCAAGCGTTTATAAAGTTTAACTTGCCCAACGCTGGTAAGGAATAGTAGCAATGTCACATCTTTATATGTAGTATTATAGCACTAGCTGCACAAAGTTTCAAATGTGTTTGCTTTACCCCACTACATAAACACAGTGAGGGTCCTTAGCTGCTCCTTGTCAGAAAGCTACACTGATATTTCATATACAGAGATAAAAAGGAGGCCATATCAGCAAGCAGCTGGGGATGATCAACCTGGGACTAAAAGAAAAGCCTGGCAACTGAACTTTAACAAAAAAACAACATTTCAGCGTTTTTTCCATCCTTTTTAGTTTTAGCTCTTTTTTCCTTCACCTATAACTTGTTGTGTTTAATGAATGACTGCTCTTTACTCTTAACTTACACAACATGCAGCTCACATACAGACACACAGCAAGCAGAATATCAGTGTCTTAATCTATAGGGTCCCATTTGTCCAGAAGATGGTGCCATTGACTTGACTATAGAAATTTAAATTCTGATCTTGATTCTTAGACAGAGAGAAGCAGAGCCTAGACCTCCTAAATTGGAACCAAATATCCATGACAAAGGGGGCAAATCCAGAGGTAGTACAACACAAGAGAGCCCACAGAGAGACTGTAAAGGACAACATAACTGGACCATGTCTTGTTTAAAGTTCATCACATAGCAATACACTGCCTCAATTATTTCTGTCTCTTGTATTTACTTGCTCAGCGAGCCTCTGCCATAAGTGAAAAGGAAAATGGGAACTCCACATTTGACTCATTTACATGCGTTGCTTGTCATCATCTACAAATCACCTCAGTTTTATTTACAGTTGGGAGAGCATGAACACCAAGGCTGATGAGCTGGGTGAGAGCAGCAAACTGCAGGGCTGGAAAATTAAGACAACACAAAAGTGTCAAAAATTGCAGTTCTTTGGATGTTCACTTGAGGCTGGCTCCAGAAGCCAGTCAATCCCCGTATACCCCCATGTTTAAAATACTTTAAAAGCAGAAATAAACATTTTTACAGCCTGGTACAAAAACACTGTAGCTAATTTCAACATTTATGACAACTGTACAGTTTTATAATGCACCCATTTACATTTCATAAAAGCTTAATGTTGCACATATTTAGGGGCGGGCTGCTTTGAGTGACAGGCTGGCTGCTGATAGTGTCCTCGGCTTCTCAGTCAGATCCACTCTCACTCCTCCACAGCTCCACCCTCTGCCGAAATATGGTCACTTCTGGCTTCAAAAAACCAAGATGACAATGGCCGAAATGCTGAGCTCCAGGCTTCAAATTAGGAGTTCACAAACCAATGGGTGACATAATGGTAGCTACGTCTATTATTTTTACAGTCTATAATAAATCATGGGCTGGCTGTTTGGCTAAATATTACAGTGACAAAGCTTTGCTGACCAGTCTGACAGTACACACACACACACACACACACACACACACACACCTTGTTCCTGTTGTGACCTCTGTGCATAAAACTCAGCAATGTCTTACCCATAGTGAGCAGCACCGAGGTTACTGGCACTGATAATTGTAACTCTGCCACATATGGATCTGAGCTTAATAAATAATATGGAGACTAAAATGTACACTTTTTTAAGCTATAAAGATTGTAATATTTGGTTTGGAGGATAAAGGAAAATTGGCAGGCTTCACCCTGTAGAAAAGCACTGAGATGATGTGAATCCCTGAAAAATCTCTGGTGGTGGAGGCCACTGTTAAGGTGCAGAGTGCAGACACACCAAAACCGACATCAAAGAACTAGCGGCGACTGTTGCGCCGTGTCAGTTGCATTTGAACACACTATACGGACTACATTCAACGGCCAAGTAGCACGTACGTTCTGCGCCTGTGTGAGAGAGAGCGGAGTGACAGAGTGATACATCCTGACAGCCGAGGGGTTTCCTGTCTGTTCAGCCGAGCACCGCAGCACCTCCACGGACTATTACATCCAGACGGTCCCGGTGTTTCCTCCACAGGCTCCACCTCACTCAGCTGCTCGATAAACCCGCTGCTTCTTCCCACTTTAACCTGAATAACAAACCAGGGCTCGGTGCTCCGGTTGGATCCAAACGAAGAGCCAGGGTTAGCTCAGAGACTAGCGGAGGCTAACTGGCTGTGCTTCCCTCCGGTCATTCTGCGGCTAACGCTCTGCTAGCCGCTCCCAGCTAGCCCTGATTCAAACGGAGAGCCAGGGCTAGCTGGGAGGCTAGCGGACGCCAACTGGCTGTGCTTCCCTCTGGTCACACTGCAGCTAACGCTCCGCTAGCCACTCCCAGCTAGCCCTGGCTCTCCTTTTGAATCCACACGGAGGCTAGCAGATGCTAACTAGGGGAGGGGCTAATTCAAAATTCTGCCTGGTCATGTGACGAGGCCAGCTGCTTCTAATCGGTGCATCCATTAATCGGTGCATCCATTTCACGCTCTACAGCAGCTGGCCTCGTCACGTGACCAGGCAGAATTTTGAATTAGCCCCTCCCCTTTCTTACAAAAAGTTAACATACCACGTTATCTCTGCTTAACATGATTAGTGTAATGAATCTTTCAGCTAAATAGTACAAACAACTAAAGTTGTTTAGTAATGATAGCATGTTTTTACAAAACATGAAAGAATTAGTACTGATTACTCATAAGTTTAATTAGAAACAAAATCTGGGTATACAGTGTGTCATTCGGTTGGTTGGTTGGTCGGTTGGTCCACAAAGCTTTTCGTGAATAACTCAAAAAGTCCTTGACCAAAAATGCTCAAAATTTGCATGCTGCAATTAGAGACCACAAGTAACTATGCCAGAAAGAACAACCATGATTCACCCATTAATGGCGTGATTGTAGCAAATTTGGTTGCAGCTATTGCAAATGTGCGCTTGTTTTCTCACAATTATTATTTATTGATTCGGATTTAGATTCAGACAACTTAATTGATCCCACGTGAGGAAATTAATTTGTAGCATACTCATCCCAAGCATCAACCACAGCAACATACAATTTATGTTATGCACAGTCCAGTAAAACAGACCACTAGGTCATTGAAGGGCACATTGAATGGCCGTAAAAAAACATATAGATAAAAATATTGAAAAAAAATAAGTAGAAAATATTGTTACATCCAATATTATAAGAATGTGTAGCCTATTAGTTTTGTTTTTTGATTCGTGGAGAAAGTATTTTGAGTATTTTAAATACAAAATAAGTATTTTGTTACAAATTACATTTGCTTTTTATCAGCCTTATCAAATACAAATTACAAAATACTCAAATGTAATTGAAATACATATTTTAAATACAAGTAACAGAAATACTGCCCATCCTTGCTCAAAATGACAATGCTAACATGTAGAAGTTAAAGGGGAACACTACCACCAGGTTAAGAATCCCAGTGTGTGGGGTGCCGGTGGCTTAGTGGTAGAGCAGGCGCCCCATGTACAAGGCTGTTGCTGCAGCGGTCCAGGTTCGACTCCAGCCTGTGGCCCTTTGCTGAATGTCATTCCCTCTCTCTCTCTCCCCCCTTCACACTTGTCTGTCCTATACATTAAAGGCTAAAAAGCCCCAAAAAATATCTTGGGAAAAAAAAAAAAAAAAAAAAAGAATCCCAGTGTGTTATTTCCAGTGCCTAGGAAAACTTAATCACTATTTGTGAACATGAGCTACTCTCTCTCAAAGCTAGAAGCCAGAGAAGGAAGTCTCAAACCTGCATAACATAGGGCAGGCTATAAAGTCTGGAGTTGCTCCATAGACACTGAATGGGAGCCTGATTGTGTGGACCCACATAATGTTTGCTTTCTTTTTTATATCCAAATAAACTTTATTCTATTGTACTGTCCTCAGTTCATAAACTAACAATGTACTCATATACTCAGAACATTTCCCTGGCTGCTCTCAGTGCCATCTAGAACACCTTTCAGTATCCATTCCCTATGGAGTAGCTCCAGACTTTATACCCTATGATCACAAATTTGAGTTTTAGCACTCTAGTTTCGGATCTGAAAGAGCGTTTTCATGTTTACTAATGTTTTTGGACTGTCTTAGACCATAGGAAAAACATCTATCATTTATTTGTGACATTGAATTATACAAATTATGTTTCACGTCCATCTGCGTAGAGGGAAGGTGAGCAAAAGCTGCATGTTAGATCACGGTACCTTCTTCTTCTCCTACATACTGTAGTAGAATGAGCACCAAGTCTCGGTGGTCACCAATGTCAAGAATACATGCCCTCCCCCATGAGTCCCTCTTTGGCCAAGGTCTTCCACACCAGAAATGGGGTCCTTTTTGGAGAGAGTGGGAAGAGGTATGCTGAGTCACTCAGTCAATCAGGCTGAGTTTTGCTGATTAAATTTCACAGTGAATATTTTGCAGTAGTTATGTGCACTTTTGAATCATTAATTGTCATTTTTCTTTGACCTCTGCCTGAAAAAATAACTTTGTATCTTCTTACTTTCACATTTTTTTTGCGAGAAATACTGATGATCCAGTTTACATGCCTTTTTTTCAAAACATGTATGCATTGCAAAATCTGCCAGTAAAGCATCAGCAAGGCTGGCGCTGTGGAGGAGCAAGAGGTGGATCTCACTCACAGACTGTAGCGACGCTTCACAGACAACCTGTCACTCAAAGCAGCCCCGCCCTTAATTATGTGCAACTTTGCGTCTTAATAAAATGGAAATGGGGAGTTATATCATCATTCACCCCCTGTATAGTTGTCATGATTGTTGAAATTAGTTATATTATAGAGACCAAACAATTTTTGTTTTTGTTCCAGGCTGTAAACATGTTTATTTCTGCTGTAAAGTTGGACATATTAACAAGGGTGTGTGTGTGAATTGACTGGTTTCTGGAGCCAGTCTCAAGTGGCCATTCAAAGAACTGCAGTTTTTGGCACTTTTGAGGTTGCTGCCTGATCTAAACCTTCGGACCCCGCTGTAGTAGCAACTTGTCAATAACAAGATAGCCACGCCCTAAAGCATACCTTGCCTTTACTCTGAATAGCACCATAATTTTCAAAATAAACATCATGCTGAAGTGAAGACTCGAACCCAGCGATTGAGATCATAAACTCATTAGAAAATGTTTACTCAGGTAATACATCATGTGAGAAATAGTCATTTTCGTACAGACCTCTTTACAATCAGACTTACTTTTGCAACCAGCCGTGTCACTTTAACCATGTGTTAAAGTGAATATAAATGAATGATGATGTGAACACTTCTAATATTTATGACTGTAAGTGGTTGCTGTTCAATACAGTAATACAGTGATACACTATCAGGTGCAGGAAAAGGGAGGAAATACACAGTCCAGTACAGATACTGTAAACAGATGGATAGATCTTCATTCTGTGATGCATAATAAAGGAAAGCAGGAGGAGCCACATCAAAGTACTTAGATCCACCCCTTTATCCTCACTTTCCTCCTGCCTGCTATCAAACAATGACCCCTTTACCAGCACCCATTATTCAGACTCACTCGCTCTTCCAAAACAGGTCATCTTAGTTCTTCAACTTGACAATCTCCTGCTGGCCAGGCTTATCCACACCCCATTCCTTTCTCCTTCCCTTGCTCCTAGAAGAAAAGAGGCAGAGGCAAGGGGATTTGCCTCACGGTAGGTAGCTGTTTTATGTGAAGCATTTGAGAAAAGAGAGAAGAAAGGAAAGAGGTTTTTTGGTAAGGCTTGGCAAAGGGAGCCAGGAGCCCACTTAAGGAGCAGTGGGTCTTAGGGCTGGATGATTTGTTTGGAGAAGCCCTCTTCAGCCAAAAGGCGGATTAGCTGCACGCAGGTTCCCATGGAACCAGGGTGAGGTGGGGAGGGATTTTAGAGGTTACCACACCCCTGCATGACTGCACATGCATGTAAGTAGACGCACATGGACAAACACATGTGGATAAAACACAGACATAAACAGCAACACACAAACAAGAATATACACCTGTATTCAAAGTACAAGTCATGTCAAGTTGCAAGTCTTTTCTGATTTGTCAAGTTGAGACTGAAGCCATCAAATTTGTGACTTGAATCCAAGTTATGTGATCCAAGTCCTCACCTCTGGGGAACACATCTGGGAGAGTCTCTTGTAAACTGCCTTAGGAGTAGTTGTATAGCCGCTGCATTGTTTTAAATTGTATCAGATTGTGTTTGTAATCCTGTTTATCTTATATTACAGCATCTTTGCTATCTCTTCCTTATTAAAGGATTTTTTTTTTTTTAATTTTACCATTTTCCTTATCTTTTTTATACACTGACCACTGAAACAAGTAACCCTGAACTCCTGATTACCTGGAAGGAAACACATCTACAGTATCACTAAGCCACAGCAAAAACAACTTTAAGGTTCATTTGTTGCTTTTTGTGTGTTGGGTGGCAGTAGCGTAGTCCATAATAGATGTTCTCCATCCTGGGGCCTTTGATACAAGTCATACCCTTCTGTCTCCATGTTTCCTGTCTGTGTCTCTACTTTACCCACACTCAGTTGCCAGTTTATTAGGTACACCTCGCCAAAACACTTCTGGCCCTAGGGCCTGTGCCTACAAAAGGCACATTCAGTAATCCATCCACAGTTATACTGGCAGGTGTTTCTATTGTTTTGTCCACCTCATTTAGCTGAAGTCAGGTTTTTATTGTGAGAGCTGCTTCATTCAGGTCGTTGTTTACTTACTGGCACCTTAACTGTGGCGATATGCTGTTCAATATTCAGCCAATATGACCCAAAATGATTACTTTCAATCCGGGTTACGGGTCGGGCTGCGGGTCGTGTTTCAACGGGTTGCGGTACTAATTGGCCTGATGCGCAGATTTGCGGTTCGGGTGCGGGTTTGTATGTCGCCAGGTCAGGTCGGGCGGATCTTGAAAACTGGACCCGTGCAGGACTCTGCAACTCTGTATAATTCAGTACAGTTCAAGGCATCATGGGGAATGTCACATTAACAACCTCTGCTGAATGGGCCATGCCTATGAGCATCATGACTTTAAGCTGCACATTTTCAAAAGCTGTTCACAGTGAGAGGATGAAGACTGTACTGATGGTTCATAAGGTGCGGCTGCTGCCATCTGCTGGACCAGCCACAGAATTGTATTTTAGTGAGTGAGATTAGTTAAAGCATTCACAGTTTGTAAAGTTTACTGTGTCTCAAATAACAAACTTCTTTTGTTTTATCAGACAAAATGTTTGCTGAAATGTACACTAAAACCAAATATTTCTCAAATGGCACTATAATTTGCCTTGCACACAACTTTTAACAGAACTTTGTTTCTGCTGTTTTAGGATTAATGAATTCAATGCCTTTAAGACTTTTTTTTAATGATCTGAGGGAACCCTGTAAGAATCATTGTGTTTTCATTACCTTAACATGAGCTGTTTATATCTACATAGGGAACAGGTCCCCATTATTGGAGATTGCCATATTCACCAGCCCAGGACATACAAACCAGTAGCCCAGGACAGACAAACCAAATGTAACATATGTAGCTAGAGCACGTAATTATTTGCAAAGTCATACCAAACACTGCTGAAAAACATAAATTTCAACATGAATTATATTAACAAATCACCACAAAACATTTAACACAGTATATTCATGAAACAACAGTGACACCTGGTGGACAGAGTAAAAAGGCACACATAGAGGGGGAACTAAACAGAAATAATGGAAAATACAACATAAATCAAATAAAAACATACCTGCAGAAGACACAAAGCACATAATTTGCCCTCTGTTCCACTGTCTGCACCTCAGCTCCCTCAGCAATGCGAAACAGCACTGTCTGAGCTCATTTGTCTTTTAACAATATGTATAAATGCAATAAAATTACATTTAAATATGTAATTAATATAACATACAAATTGCTTATTAAATTATTTGCAAAGTCATACCAAACACTGCTGAAAAACATACATTTCAACATGAATTATATTAACAAATCACCACAAAACATTTAACACAGTATATTCATGAAACAACAGTGACACCTGGTGGACAGAGTAAAAAGGCACACATAGAGGGGGAACTAAACAGAAATAACAGAAAATACAACATAAATCAAATAAAAACATACCTGCAGAAGACACAAAGCACATAATTTGCCCTCTGTTCCACTGTCTGCACCTCAGCTCCTAAACAACAGATTTTTAACAATGAATAAGGTGGAAAATCTCCTGCTCTAAATGAAGACAAGACTTTTGGCGGTACGCTGTATTGCAAATCGCGCCCAAAAAGTTATATAAAAACACCGTCCAAACTCCTAATAACACTGTTCAAATCAGCTCAAAACGGCTGGATAACATCATATTAACAACAGTTAACACTGCACACCGAGGGTTACGGCTTATGTAGCTCGTTTTATAATGTAAATAACAAAATAATGTCGGAGCATTTTCACACACAACTTACCCTCAGCAATGCGAAACAGCACTGTGAGGGGCAGAGAAGGGGGAGCTACGGAAACCCAGGAGGTAGTGAGGGGCAGAGAAGGGGGAGCTACGGAAACCCAGGAGGTACAGGAGCCATGAAGGGCAAAAAAAGCAGTTTCCACAGGAAAATTAAAATAACCACAAATAAAAACAACTAATTGAGATAAAATTCACAAATACTCAATAAAATATTCAGATAAAATAATTACAAATTCTCAAATATAGATTGGAAATATGTATTGAGAATTAAGTGCTTTTTTTTAACTCCGTTACATCCACCCCCACTGAATTGTATCGAAATGGAGCACCAACCGCACAATATGCACTAAAGAATTCACAACAAATTGACAAACCACAAAAGGGTCAGCATCAAGACAACCAACATGAAATGTATCCCATAAGGATGAAGTAGTATGAGAGCAGCGCTTATCTCTCAATCCAACAACTGGCAACAGGGTGCCTTATACACCCCACAAAGACCCTGAAAACATAGTGCAGTGCAGGCCCATGACTAGACACACAGAGAGAAAACAATTGAGACATTATTCAAAATTCCAGACCATTAAAGGGGTAGGCCACCCGAACGTATTTTCAGTCAGCAAAAGCTTGGAATACAGATTAGCAAACAGCCTCAACATTGAATTTATCATGAACAACATCCTGCCTGGACATGGTCTGTATGAGCCTGTTGACAGGTCTGACTAGGTGACCAAATCTTGACCTGACCTGTGTCCGTGCACTAGAATGATCACAGTGTGCGGGGGTAGTCTGATCAACAGAGTGTAGAATGTCAGTATTGTCAGTCTGAGTCATGACAGGAGATAGAGAGTCAGATTGTCCCACTCGCACTGAGGAGTCCACAGCAGTCACAGAGTCACAAGTCATAGACCGGTTTGTCATGTGATTCTCAGGGAAATCAGGCTCATGTTGGGGCTTGGAGGTCACACTCGTCATTTCAGTGAAGTCAGTCTCCGACAGACTTGGCGCAATAAGCTGTGTAATCCACTCGATGGTTCTCCTCTCAGAGTCCACATGCTCCAGATGGGTTGAGGGACACTGACTGGCGTCGACGGTCACAGGTGAGTTACTGCCACTCTCAGAATCAAGGTTCTCACTGCTCACACAAAGTGTCTCACCCTCTCCCTCACACAAGGTGTCCCCCGCCTCTGCCACAACATCAGTGTCTGGGATTGATCGCTCCGTAGCAGGCATGGAGGAAGCTAGGTCAGACATGTCAGGTGAGTCCCCAACAGGGAGGAAATTGGCCTGCATAAGCAGGTTGCGATGGACCACTTTATCCCGTCCTGTGACTGTATCACGGATCCTGTATGTGTGAGTCTGTGTGTTTACGTCCACCACAGTGTAGACAGTCGATTCCCACCGATCAGCGAGCTTCTTTTTGCCTCTTTCCTTCCTATTTGCCAAGAGTACTCTGTCCCCAATCTCAATGTTGGACCCTTTTACCTTCCTGTTGTACAGCTGAGCATGTCTGTTCTGCTCTTTCACAGCATGGTCCTGGGCGATCACCATCGCTTCTTTCAGGTCATTTGTAAGACTTGTCACATACTTGTCATAGCTCGTCACGGCAGAGTCATTAAGGACTGTACGAAAGAGGACATCAACAGGCAAACGAGGGACTCGGCCGAACATGAGATAAAAGGGGGGGTAACCTGTCGTCTCGTGAGCCGTGCAGTTATACACAAACGTCAGAGTCTGCAAGCGTCGAGGCCAGTCAACTTTCTCTTCAGGGGATAGAGCACGGATCATGCCACCCAGGGTCCGATTGAATCGTTCCACACTCCCATTCCCCATCGTGTGGTAAGGGGTTGTGTGCGACTTCCTAACACCAGAGACCTTGAGAAGCTCATTAACCAGGTGGCTCTCAAAGTTCGCACCTTGATCACTATGGATCCTTTCTGGGAAACCACAGACGCAGAAATAGCGGTCCCAAAGAACTCTCGCTACTTGCTTAACTGTCTGGTCTTTACATGGGAACGCCTGGGCCATGCGCGTGAAATGGTCTGTTATCACCAGGACATCGATGGACTTATTTCTGGAGTCTTCCGCGGACCAAAAGTCAATACATACTAGCTCAAGTGGCTTGGTTGATGTTATGTTTTCCAGGGGAGCTCGGCCTTCAGGCTCAACTGTCTTGCTGACAACGCATCGCTGGCAATGTCGAACATGATCTCTGACATCTCTGTCAAGGTTCAACCAGAAAAATCTCTGCCTCGCCAAGCTGAGGCTCCTGGACTGAGCTTGATGTCCAGCTCTATCGTGGATACCTTGTAGGACCTCAGTCTTGAGTGAGTCAGGGACGACATATTGAAGACGCTTCGCCTTGGTCTTCTGGTCCCTTGAAACTCTGTACAGAACACCATTACTCACAGTAAGCTTATCCCAGTGCTTCAGGCATCTTATGACAGAGACAGACTCTTTGCACCTTTCTCTCCGAGAGGGCCTCCGACACCTCTCGACGTAACACAAAACATGAGAGAGTGTCCTGTCCTCCATCTGCTTGTCCCTGAGGTCCTTTTGGGTGTAGGAGGGTAGGGCATCCTGCCCAGGAGGAACCAACTGGGGTAGGTGCTGCAGCATTTCAACAGCACAGACTCTTGGACCAGCATCCCATTCGACGTGTGACTGCAAAACAGCAGATACATCCTCCACTGCAACAGACTGAGCACAGGCATTAGGTGGACTGCATGCAGACTGGACAATGTTACTCGCTGAAGAGGGTTCCCCGTGACCACTAGACGACCTGAAGGCGTTCTGGACAGAAACATTTGACACATCTCTGACCTCATTGAGAAGGCCTGCAAAAGGCTCAGTGAGCAGTCTGTGACCCACACTTTCTTTGGCAAATGGCACACGGCTCAGGGCATCAGCCACGACGTTCTGCTGACCCGGGACATACTTTATGTCAAAATCATAACTCGCCAACTTGGCTACCCAGCGCTGCTCACAACAGTCAAGTTTTGGTTTCGTCAGGATGTGAGTTAAGGGGTTATTGTCAGTCCAGACTGTGAACTTATGACCTCTTTGTCGCAGACTGACCATTTCAGAGCCAAAAACTCTAGACGGTGTGCTGGATAGTTTTTTTGGGACCGAGACAATGACTTGCTGGCAAAAGCGATGGGTCTAGCTCGTGTGTCACCCTCACAGATCTGAGACAGAACAGCGCCTATGCCATCCAAAGAGGCATCAGTTGACAACAAGAAGGGACGTGTGAAGTCAGGATGAGCGAGAACAACACTGTGAACCAGAGAAGCTTTTAAGTTCTCAAAAGCCTGGTCCTGTTCTGATGTCCAGTCAGATGCACACAACTTTCTGCTTGACTGTTTGTTTACACGATGTTTGCCTTTCCTCTTCTCACCTTTCAACAGATCAAACATTGGCTTGGCGATTGCAGAGTACCTTGGCACAAAGTGTTGATAGTAATTCACCATCCCTAAAAAAGATCTTATCCGTTTCTGGGATGGGGTCATGCCATCAGGTTCCATGAGGTCAATGCTTGTCATGTTTGTGATACTCTCAACCTTGCTGGGGTCTGTTGAAACACCATTCTCATCGATTATGTGACCGAGGAACTTGACAGACGTCCTGAGGAAGAAGCACTTTTTGGGGGCGAGCTTCAAGTTATGACCACGCATCCTGTCAAACACCATCTCCAGGCGCTGCAAAGCAGTCTCCTCATCAGGTGCAAACACCAACAAGTCATCCAAGTAGCACAACAAACTCATGTAGTTCTGATCCCCAAAAATGCTGGTCATCATACGCATAAAACTTCCAGGACTGTTACAGAGGCCCTGAGGCAGACGGTTATACTCGTAGAGCCCCATTGGAGTGGTAAAGGCTGAGTACTTCCTGTCGTCCTCGTGGAGTGGCATGTTGTAGAATCCGGAAGTCAGATCCATCGTACTGAAGAGACAGTTTCCTCCAAGTGCTGCAAAGCAATCTGCCTGGTGAGGGAGCGGATGAGCGTCCTTCAGCGTTCTTTTGTTCAACCAGCGAAAGTCTGTACAGAGGCGGAGCTCCCCGTTTTTTTTCCACACAAGCACCAATGGTGATGCATATTCACTGGTCGACTTTCTGATGATGTCTTTTTCCTCCATCTCACTCAGCACCTGACGGAGCTTCTGGTAATGACCAGGGGGCACTCTCCTGTATGGGAGCCTGAAAGGTCTGCTGTCTGACAGGTGTATGCGGTGAACAAAGCCCTTTGCCTCCCCACAGTCAAGGTGGTGGCGTGAAAAAATGTCCTCATACCGCAAAACTAGGTCAGCCATTCTCTTCTTACAGTCCTCTGACACTTCACATGACTCAATGTCGATGTCACAGAGTCCAAATGACCTGAGCTTGTGTCTGACAGAGTCTGCATCAGCGTTAGGTGGTGCAGCTGATTGGCTGCTGCAAACCAGGGGAACCCCTGAGTGCTCATCAATATCCATGTCTTCAAGTGCCACACATGAATAGACATCAGCCAGCTTTACGTTGCGTCTTAGCATTACAGGCCTGTCAGACGCATTGATAAGCTTCAGTGGGACCCACCTGTCTCCCCACAATGGAGTCACAATCCTTGACACCAAAACACCTCTGGGAGCTGAGCGGGATGATGTGGGCTCTGTCATGACTGTGCTGCCTGGAGAAACAGCAGTGTTTTTGGGCAGCTTTCCCCAGATGAGATATTCACGGCCAGGCTCAAGACAGGTAGCTGAATTGCACCTCACTGTACCAACTTTATCGGGAACATGCTTACCTTTCCAAGGGTTCAAACCAGACAGCATAGACAGGAAATGTTCAACCTCAGGGTCCGTGGATGGGCAGGGACCAGAAACTGTCTTCCAATAAGACTCACAGAGTTTAGACTGCCGCAGGATGTGTTTTATGACATTGGTCCCGAGTATCAACTCATCATGCTGTCCAGGAACGACGAGCACGGGAACCAGTATTTTGCAGCCATACACTTCCATTTCCACATCGAAAGCACATTTGGGCTTAACACGAAGTCCACCACATCCAATGAGCACAACGTTCACATCAATCAGTCTCTGGTCAGTTATCACTCTGGCCTCTCTCAATTTCATCTCAGCTGTCTCACTGATACTGCACGCCATTGAGCCACTGTCCAACATCCCACCCATTGTCACTGTCCCACCAATCATCACAGGTGTGTAGAAAAGGCTGTCGCTGCCACCAACTCTGTGAATGTTCTGGTAAATAACAACTTCAGAGTCATTACATGAGTCTTTCACAGCTGTGTAAACTGTTTCAGCAACCGACATGTCATCAGTTTGGGAGTCTGTGGCATGACCTGTACTGCCTCCCTCCGAATACAGGTCGGCTAGTTTCCCTCAGACTGGGACTGGGGGGGAGTACTAGCCGGGCAATTCAGTCTGGTGTGGCCAGGGGCGAAGCAGGAAAAACACAGTTTGTCAGAAATGCAGTGTGAAGTGGTTGTGTGACTGGACTCATTACAGGCCTGGTGATGGTTGGTTGAGCCGCTCAGAGGTAATGGTAGTGGTATGGCTTTTTAGCTGGGCAATTCCAACAGTCCTGCCACTGGCTCTCAACTCTCTTTGATAATCATCAATCCTCAGCTGAACATCTCGTGAGGTCCACTCATGAATTGGCTTACACTTTAACGTGCAGGATAGCTCAGGATCAGGGCAGTGTTTGACGAACATTTGAGCCACTTCATCATTCATGTTCTCTGTCTGTTTCCCTCGTCTGTGCAGCCCCTCAAGAGCCAAATCAGCTGCCTTGTTCAGTCTTATCCAGTAGTCAACTGGGTTCTCTTTGTGCTTGGGCAGAGTAGCATAAAAGTCAGCTAGAGGGAGACATGAGGGCGCATCACTGAAATAGTGGAGAAGGACATCATATATTAATTCAGGTTTTTGAGTGACATCAAGTGCAGGGTCACTTCGCAAGGCAATTTTCACAACATCTCTGGCCTTGCCCATCAAATGATTCATAATCTCTTCTGCTTGGTCACGCACAGGAATGTTTTGTTTTCTGAGATGAGTTTTAGTCATGTCGATCCAGTCCCGGACTGAGTACTTATCAGTATTGTCACCTCTGAATGTCTGAAGTTCTTTGTCAGATTTAACATGAACTGTCACATGCGGAGTGTCATGTCCGTTAGTGTCAATGTAAGCAGTCTGATTAGTAGAGGTAATCCTGGAATCACCATTCATGGTTACAGCACCAGCTGACATCAGCTTTGCAACAATAGACTCACCAATCTGGGCACCCAACTGACCCACCATGTCCGTGAGACGGCTCATAGCATCAACATCACCACCAGGAGTAGAAGTGTGTGGACCCTCCCTCATGAAACCACTAACAGGGGTAACAACCGGGCTCTGACCCAACCCTGTACCTGCCAACCTGTCAGACACCGATTTCGAGTGTCCCACAGTCCTACTGTCAACCAATTCACTGAGCCAAGCACCCCTACCTTTTGGTAAGCTTGGGCTGGAAAAAGTATCCATCACTATATTAACAGTTGCTTCAAACCCTCCAATGTACTTGCGTTGTGTATAGTTACAGTAACAAAAACCAGTAGAGAAACAAATATATTCCCAGAAAGCAAATAAAATAGTGCTCAAAAATTGCCAAAACTGAATTAACTAAATAACTTAAAGCACAATGCCCTAAACCACAATCTCTTATAAAGTAGACCACCCATTAATGCTGGCACGCAGATCAGGACGGCAGCGCAGCATCCACGGCGACGAGCATCAAGCTGATCTGATGATCCAGAGGGTCACGGCACCAGTGTAACAGATGTAGCTAGGGCACGTATGGGGACCGACACTGGGACTGGTTTTCAGCATTTATTTTGGTCTGCAGAAGACACAAAGCACATAATTTGCCCTCTGTTCCACTGTCTGCACCTCAGCTCCCTCAGCAATGCGAAACAGCACTGTCTGAGCTCATTTGTCTTTTAACAATATGTATAAATGCAATAAAATTACATTTAAATATGTAATTAATATAACATACAAATTGCTTATTAAATTATTTGCAAAGTCATACCAAACACTGCTGAAAAACATAAATTTCAATATGAATTATATTAACAAATCACCACAAAACATTTAACACAGTATATTCATGAAACAAACAGTGACACCTGGTGGACAGAGTAAAAAGGCACACATAGAGGGGGAACTAAACAGAAATAACGGAAAATACAACATAAATCAAATAAAAACATACCTGCAGAAGACACAAAGCACATAATTTGCCCTCTGTTCCACTGTCTGCACCTCAGCTCCTAAACAACAGATTTTTAACAATGAATAAGGTGGAAAATCTCCTGCTCTAAATGAAGACAAGACTTTTGGCGGTACGCTGTATTGCAAATCGCGCCCAAAAAGTTATATAAAAACACCGTCCAAACTCCTAATAACACTGTTCAAATCAGCTCAAAACGGCTGGATAACATCATATTAACAACAGTTAACACTGCACACCGAGGGTTACGGCTTATGTAGCTCGTTTTATAATGTAAATAACAAAATAATGTCGGAGCATTTTCACACACAACTTACCCTCAGCAATGCGAAACAGCACTGTGAGGGGCAGAGAAGGGGGAGCTACGGAAACCCAGGAGGTACAGGAGCCATGAAGGGCAAAAAAAAAAGCAGTTTCCACAGGAAAATTAAAATAACCACAAATAAAAACAACTAATTGAGATAAAATTCACAAATACCCAATAAAATATTCAAATAAAATAATTACAAATTCTCAAATATAGATTGGAAATATGTATTGAGAATTAAGTGCTTTTTTTTAACTCCGTTACACAAACACTGGCTCTAGATAGGGCCATTCATGTTTTTGCATTGGCCACTGTTATTTGAATCTTGTCTGCAATGAACAGCGTCACCAGTTTAAATCACTGGGTAATGAGGAAGTAACCTTTGCAGATAATTCAATTTATCCTGAATGTCTGGATCTTAAGGTATCCGGAAAAACAAAGGTGAGCACACATTAAATGAACCTGCATTTGTATAGCGAGCTTTCTACTCATCTGACTATTCAAAGCGCTTTTTTACACTACGAGTCACATTCACCCATTCACACACACATACATACACTGGTGGCTGAGGCTACCATACAGGGTGCTGCTACTCAATTTTTAACACAGTCACACACCGATGGAAGCATCATCGTGAGCAATTTGGGGCTGCTCAGGGATCATTAGCATGTGGTGTGTGAGCTGACTGTCTCCGACATGCCAAACACCATCGGAGAAACATTGATTTTTAAGGTGAAACTGTGTTTTTACTAGTTTTAATCACTTGATCTGATGGTTTCAACGTATTCTTACAGAACGGTTCTTATGATATCCTACAAATTTGCACCCCATGAATGATGTTACATCCTTAATGTACAGTTATGTAATTAACGTAAGTTATGGAGGTTAGGTTTAGGCAATAAAAGCTACTGTGGTTAGATCTGTGGTAAGTCTGTTTTTTGGTGACAACTCCACTACCCCAACCTGCCTCCTTACAAGTGCTCGGGACTGCTTCCTTGTTGTCCTGCTATCTGCACACTGGTCACATACTGGGAAATGTATGAATTTTGGTGAATTGCTTTTCGTGGGAAAAACAGCAGAAAAATTAGTAAGAACAGCCTGATTGTTCTGGAGAGGAGGAGACGTCTGTACCTCTCTTGGTAAAGACCTCCTGAACGATGAACACTAAAGGAATTCTAGCTGGGAAAAGTTTTAGCTGGTTGCAATCTGCCACTTTAATAAACCTCCTCATCTCAGTGACAGCTAATATGGGAGTAAACAGGATTGGACTCGTCACATACAAAAGCTCGTATTCTGAAACATGTGGATATGTGGCTGTATTAGTGAAGCTTGCATGTCCTCTACTGGTGGACCCCCATGGTGATATCGTCATCGAAACAGCTGCCATACTACTGCCCCTCCCATCATCGACTCACCCAGTTGCTGTGGCTGTCCACGGCAACCTGGGAAATTTTTGGTCCCTTTCATCTCTTAGTACCACCCCAGTGGAGGATTGAACAACTGGTAGCACTACTGTCAACACCTCCCTATACATGCCACGGACAGCTCAGCTCAGCCTTGCAGCAAACATAGCGCAGATTAGCATGCCAGCAGTTCTCATCCCAAACATCTCTGACAGCATTAGCACATGCTAAGTCAGGGGTGTACGTGAGAGCCAGCTGTCAAGTGGAGGGAATTCCTAGTACTTCACTCAAGGTCGCTCCCACCATTCAGATCAACGGTGTTCTGTCATGGCTCCCACGCTAGGTGTTAACTCGGTATCGCTAACAGTTTAGCTTGGATGTCCTGGCTTGTTTGAAAGAGGGTCTTAACTGGTGCTTGACTGTCACACAGCAGGGCTACAGTGTGTGATCGTCACCTGTCGCACCACACAGCGTGTCTTAGGAGGTCACAGGGAAGGCAGCTAGGAGAGAAGAATATCCAAACTAATCAGAACTGCTGTTTAATTAAAAAAAGAAAAAAGAAAAAAAAGAAAGAGACAAAAACTGTTTCATCAACGCAGATGTCCTACATTTTAAACATTGGTGGCTTCAATGTAGTGCTAATAATGGCAAGACCTGGTAAGATAAGCAAAATATAAATATGTCATTTTTAAAATGTCTCCCAAACACAGGAAATTTTGAGCATTACCAACAGTGTGTCTTACTGCCACTTTGATGTTATATCCACTTGCAGATGTACCCAGCTTATCAGTCTTGAGGGATTTTGCACCCTAAGCAAGCTACTGTAAATCCTATCATCTTGTTACATGATTAAACAGAGACTTGATATTGGACAACATCAACATACATATTACTCAGCAATCACCATTACATATCTGTATATGACAAAAACTACAAAAGAAAATAGGAAATTATAATTTGTTGTTGATTGTTCCATTTTACAAAAACAGAAAACCATGATGGAGATGGGTTTGGTTTGCCTTCTTGAGGGTATACAGAAAATCGCTAAATGTATGATTTAACGTTAGCTCTTCTTTGATCACGGGCGTATTCCCAGGTGGCAGTTGGGCCCCTCCACCCCACGGGCCTGGTGCAACCGCACTGCCAGCACTATCCATGTTTATGCCCCTGATCCCATTCTGCTCTAGAACTAAAGAAATATTATCACATTTTTTGGAAAACAAAAAAGCATTCCAGAAAGAAGCAGACAAAAGGGTCCACAATATGAGTTTGAAGGATACATCCAGGATGTCAAACTGACTCAGCAGCAACAACAGGTTAAAAAGATAAAGATTGTCAGAAGCTAAAACCTAACTATAGGCTACAGATGACAATGTAAAAGTGAACCACCACATCACTGGCAATTGAGACAGAAGACAATAACTACAAAGGGAAACTTGGTGGATATAGAACCAACTATGTCACACTGCAGTGTGGGCAGATGAACATTGTTTGGTTTAGGTTTGATGACACACGGCTGGTTGAATAGGTAGTAAAGTTTCCCTGTTTACCTTCACTGGTTCTTGTAGGGCTGGGTAGGTCTTTTTTTCAGTGTGATACTCATTAACCCTATGGGCCCTAGGCGTTTTTGGGGTATTTTTACTGCCTTTACTTTTAAGCTCATATCACAGTCATTATAAAGGCTACATACACATGCTATATCTTGTTTTTTTTTTTTCAGGACAATCTGGGCTAACCAGATTTGCCATCATTCCATGTCCTCCTATGTGCCTGTATTT
>NC_065510.1:42881014-42908601 GCF_006386435.1 Epinephelus moara
AGATATTTGCATCTTGAAAGCCGGACTACAAATGTGGATAGGCAGGGAGAAACACACGCAAGCCTAAGATGTGGTAAGATACGATATTCCTCACTATATGAAGTGACTGATAACAAGATCTGTATAATGGATTGTAAAGAAATTCATCAGGTTTTTATTTTGTAGACAATTGGTCTGTATTTACAGCGTGATGGGATGGCAGCACCAATATATAACTGAAACTGATAAACAGCAACAAAAAACGTTCAGGTCAGGTCAAAGAGCAGTGATACTATGTCATGTGCATTGTATTAAGTTGTAGGGTATGCCTGCATTTATTTTTTTAATCAGAACACAAAATGAATTTCCACTTAGCTATAATAAAATGTTTTCTGATTAAGACTGACAATGACTCAGTGAATACCTTACTCAGTTTTATTTGATTAATGGTAAAACAGGTCTCTGTTCACATTCAAAGGTATTCGTGTGCGCAAACTGATGACAGTTAGTCTGTTGATGACCACAGTGGATTGTTCAGTCATTGTAGAGCCAAATTAATTCAAATTTACCCATTGAATGGGTCACCTCAGCCATCATCACAACAATTGCCCCCCCTGAGAAATTTGGCAGGAGCCGCCACTGTAAGAATTACAATTACTGCCCCTTGTTTGTAAGCCTCCATGCACCAGTCAAGTTTCTCTCACAGTTTACATCCATGTCTGTGGAAACATGGATGCTTAACACCCATTGTCTGCCCGACAGCACAGGAGATCTACACAATCAGCACAATTTCAAGGGGGGCACCAATTAAGTATCTGACCAAATATTCTCCCTCTGTTCCTGAGATGATTAATAATGGCCAGAAACGTGTTTAATGGAGCATTATGCATCCTGTCTGACTCAGACTCTGCTGCGGCTTCTCCCCAGCTTTGATGAAGGCAATGGACTGCCTTGCTGGTTGCTGCTGTCTACTTCCAAGTCTGTCCATGAGATCTTCTAATCGACTAACTGTTCCTATCGGGTCCACGCCCCTTGCTACCACATCCCCACTGTCCTGCTGCAGCGGGCTTCCTCCACCCCTGCTCGGGCCTCCTCCTGGATCAACTGGCGTCCCTCCTTTCCCTGGACCTTGGTGTAACGAGATCTTGGGTTGCTGCCGAGCCCTGCCCGTCCTGATGCCACTGCTACCATCAGCTCGCTGTGTCACAGCCGTCCCTCAGCCTGGTCGACCGCCTCACGAGCCTTCCACTTCCTGCCAGTTCGTATTTCTATGCCAGCCGAGGAGACTTTGATGTCAGAGCATTATGATGTTACAGTGAAGTTGATCTTTGACTCTTTGAATATACAATGTCATTGCTTGATTATTTTATTCTATCAGACATTTGTGAGAAGCTTTGTCATAATTGGATAGGTGAATTCTTAAGTTATGGCCAAATCCATATTTTACGAGCTCACACTGACCTTGACCTTTAACCTTCAGGCACAAAATTCTCATCAGTTCATTCTTCTTTATTCTTCAGTCCATGTGGACGTTTGTGTCAAATTCAAAGAAATTCCCTTAAGGTGTTCTTGAGATATCGTGTTTACGAGAATGAGACAGATGCAAGGTCAATCTGAAGAAATTCCCTTAAAGGGCCAGTGTGTAATATTTGGCATGGTTTATTGTCAAATCTGAATCTGAATCTGAATATTCTACCCATTAATATGTTTATTTAAGTGTATAATCGCTATAAAATAAAATTCGTTTGGTTTTCGTAGCCTTATAATTATGCTTTTATATATATATATATATATATATATAGCAAGGGCCTTGCTTTAGAGAGATTGCCATCTTGCGCCGCCATGTATGTAAGGCAGCCCTAGCGGACAATCCAGCCAGCCAGAGAACGCGTTTCGCATGTATAAATAAACCAACAAAGACAGCGGAAGGAAGGAAGGAGGAGGAGGAAACAGCAGAGAGGCGGAAGGAAGGAAGGAGGAGGAGGAAACAGCAGAGAGTGTTAGTAGTTCGTCGATAGAGAGTAGTTTTTTTAGTTATAAAGTTTGCGAATGGACCACACTTACCACGCAACAGGAGAGAATGAACCCGAACCATCATCTGCGAGAAAAAGAAGACGCAAATTCCCTCCTTGTGATGCACTCTCTGCAGCGCTTTTCCTCCTGATGATATATCTCCCCAACAATGGTAGCACCGAATCCCATTCTGTGCAGCAAAATGGGAGCGGAGGATTCAGCCTCTCGTCTCGCCCGCTCAGCATCCAACACATGGATTTCCTCATCTGTATGCTCCGGCTCAAACAGGTATGGCTCTGGGTCTGTGTCCGCTACAAGAAACTCGTCAAAATCGTGTTCAAAGTCGTCCATTGCAGCTGCTATAGTCTGGAGATATTGCTAGGGTAAATAAACAGCTGAGCTCTGTTTATAGGCTACGCTGTCAGTCAGTGTGTGGGCTGGAGATTGGTGGAGCAGAGAGGGGAGGGGGTCCCCACTCGGCATGGTAAACGAGTATGTGTGTATGAAGTGTGTGTGTTACGCTAGAAGAGTCAGAGTTTGGGACGGAGTCTTTTACCCCCTGGAGTGTTACTGGAGTTTTTGGAGTGCTCAAATAAACTGGCCTTTTTCCCGAACGCTACTCTGGTCTCCTGCTCATGAGGGATTCATTACAATATCGTAACTTGGCTTAGATTTCTAAATAAACATTTACCTCGTCGCTAGATAGACCTACTCCTGAAAAACTCGTGTCTGCGCAAGGCTTTTTGTCCCTACGAGGCCACCGTCATTTACCCGACGGGAGGGGTGAGCGAGTGAACCCTGCAATCTAGAATTTGACCACTGATGTCACTGTTTTCAACCCATTTTACACACTGGCCCTTTAAGAACATCTCAAGGGAATTTCTTTGAATTGGCACAAACATTCACTTAGACTCAGTGATGAACTGATTAGATTTTGGTGGTTAAGAGTCAGAAGTCAAGGTCGCTGTGACCTTGCATCCATCTCATTCTTGTGCACATGATAGCTCAAGAATATCTTAAAATATCACATCCATGAGAATGACACAGACAAGATCACAGTGACATTGACCTTTGTGCACCAAAAACTCATCAGTTCATTGTTGAGTCCAAGTGGACATTTGTGCCAAATTTGAAGAAATTTCTTTAAAGAGATCTTGAGATATCATGTTCACAAGGATGGGATGGACAGATGGACAGACAACTTGAAAACATAATGGCAAGCGGATGCATTAAAATATGACATACCTCAAGCCACACTGTTCTAACCTACAGAACTTTACCTAAAAATCGCTCACATATTCATGCTTCAACATGCATGAGCACACAGTTACACATGAAGATAAACTCTCTCTATCGAGACTCTTACATTCCTTTTAAGGAGGTTCTATCTGGATTTTATCTCTTCTTGTTATCACTTTTTAAAAAAAACCTTCATGTGATTTTTCTTTATTTCTGTATGCCTACCAGGTATGCGCAATATTACAACCACAAACTGAAACATAAGCAAAGGTATTTAAATGGTCAAGTTCTGTATTTGCAAAGGTGACATTTTGTCACTCTGCATGGAAGTGGAAACATAGAGCTTGTGCAGTAAAGAAAGGTCTGAATACACTGGGATGGCTGTAGACAAATTCAGTGATTCATGCTGATTTTGATTACAGCCAACAGGGCAGTGTATGCAACATTAGAGGCACAAAACGCACAGGGCTACGTTTCAGACAAGTCGTCCTCTCTCTATTTTCCTCCTTTGTCACTCTTTCTAGTCCTCCCACCCTTGGCTGCCCCTCCTTCACTTTAATCCAGTGGCGGAATTTCACTCGACAAGTGATCAAAGACCAGTCGCACGATGCCAGGTGTGGCTGCAGCTTCAACCGTTGACAACCACCTAGCAATTTTTCCCCCCTTCCTTTTCTCTTCTCAGAAAAAAAAGAGGAAACCTAAACAAAGCTGGGCAGACTGCTGTGTGTGTTTGAGTCTGTGAAAAACAGTTTCTTTCCCCACCTCCATTATTTCTTAAGACTTTATTCTTTTTTTCCAGAGAGGGAAGTAGGGATGTTTTTTTCCTTCTTTTTGACACTGATCTGTGTTACCTAGTCTCCTGTCCCCCTCAGCGCACTGTGGTGGCCAGTTTGAGGAGTTCTGTGACAGTAAATTACAGCACTCTTGAGACAGACGACCAGCAGGAGTTGTGGAACAGAGAGAGGATGCACGGCAGGGATTAGGCTTTATTAAGACTCAGCCACCACGGATGGGCACAACAACACAGCGTGCAGGTTTGTGTGAGTGAATAAGTGAAGGATACGGCACAAAGTATCCATCTCAACCTATAGGTGGTCCCCCACTGAAGTAAGATACACATCAGCTCTAATAGGTATTTTATGTCTAAAAGTGTTGCTGTACTTGTTTGGGGAATGTCACCACACTATACTTTTATATATATAAAGCTGCAGTTGTACAAATACAGTATGCAGGTGATGTCTTAATGCTGTGTATATGTAAGGGAGCAGGTATCAGTCAGGCTGCTATGATGGATTTTTATTATTTGTAGTGATTTCTAGTTATTGTTTTTTTTTTATCATTTTCTTGAGGTCGCACAAACTGTTCTCAATTATTGATACATCTATGCTTGGGTTCTCATTAGAAAAGAATAAAACTCTTATTGTTTGTTACCTAAAACAGACACCTCAATGTGGATCATATCATCCACTTTGAAACAGGCTGACACATATTGATATTGCTATATTTCACCTTGAATTAAGAAGGGTTATTTCACTTGTGAATCACATGTGAAATCAATAATAGCTAGAACATTCATTCTTTTTGCAGCAAATGGCTAAGACTTCCGTCTTCCATGTCATCATATTGTATGCTCGTAGTGCGTAGTTCAAATAACTTATGGAGCGTTGAGAAATATTTGTTTATGTTTCTACATATAAAAATCTTTTGGATCAATATGTTTTGTGTTTTTATTTTGTATAATCTGGTAAAAAAAAGTACAAATGATTTCTATATTACTTTTTATGACATAATTTCAATACTTCAATTATTTTCGGTTATTGACTTACTACATAACCTTTTATCTCAGGTTGTACAGATTTTAGGGATTTTAAGCATTTAAAATACTCCAAGAAATGACATCACAATAAACAACAATTCCATTGTCGGCACTGGCAGGCTGTTTCAGCGTTCAAACGGTTAACTTGTGCACTGTACTTTAGTCCTTTTCAATCTATCATTCTATCATTATCAATCTTCTTTCATTGTTGGGTGCTGCTTTATAATTGTCCATGTTTCCAGATGGTTCTGGTAGTCCATGATTTCTTGAATTATTTCACTGTCCATACATCTCAACCTTAACAAGATGCCTGTATGAGTGCTCCTGCTGAACACAGGCAGCACCGCTCTGCAACTGCCTCTACAGCCATCTCTGAACAGCATATAGCAGTGATGCACAGCAGGAACAGGACAACACCTCACGTTCCCACCATCACACCAGTCATTATTTATCATAAAGCACACGCCTCCTCTTCTTCTCATGCCAGAGTCCTCTGCTTTATCATATCAGCATATAAAAAAGAGCATCCTGTGTTGGGATTCACAGGACCACAGATGTTTTGTCATTTGGTAAAATCTACACTGGACATTTAATGGCTTTTTCCTCTGTATGCTCTTTGTCTTCAAAAAAAGAGAGCTAGGTGACACCCATCTTCACAGGAGGTTTCACCTCACACCTCAGTGAGACACAAGTCTCACAACTTGATTGGACAGGACTTTTATAGTGACATGTGACTCTGTGATGTCACAGGCATGTAGAAGTTCTGGTCCCTCCAAGCCTTTTCTCTCTTGCTCTCCAGCTGTTGAACAGCTAACACCTCTTTCCGGCTGGGCCTGGACCAGCCCAGATGCTCAGGCCCTTGCCCCAAACCACTAAAGGGAGGGCAATTGATCACAGACTCTCTAACCTGAACTGGAAAGGTAGAGGTGCAAGCACAATGTTTGCAACTAGCTTTCCAGCAACAAAGAGAACCAAGTGAGTTAGCGACCAAAGTCTAACTCTGCTAAACCCTGAGCGACCAGCTTCCTTGGAGTTTCACCTTTGGAACAAAGGACACAACAAAGACTGCAGCCACCACCTTCCCAGCCTTCTTCTGCCGGCTAACAAAGCAGTACACCACCAAGTGACTCTTTCTCCCATCCATTCAAGGATCGGTAATGTAACAACTGGGCATAGCTTATCACAGCTTTACAGGCTATGCAAGACTGTTTAACTTGCTGTATGTGATTTAATGCTGTCATTGAGTTATTGTTGTGATAGTTTGCAGTTAGGTCATTGATTAGTTGGCTTCGCCAAAGCTCAGTGTTTAGTTTGCTAATACTGTTCACAAACAGATTCTTGCACACAACTAAACAATCTCTGCACTAATCCAGACTGTTTGCAACACAAATCATATTGACATAGACTCATTAACAAATAGGCTTTCAACAGAGCTACACCCAAACAGGCATTTCAAAGTTCCCGGTACTTTTCCTTTGTCTTCGTCCTGACCACACGGTCAGACAAACACCTCACCCGACCTGAAGCCAGCCTTGATTCGGCCATTTTGGTAGTTCTCTGTTGTCAGCCATTTTGTTTTGTAGACCAAACGGCTACTTGATCACCACACCCGCCTTTGCCTTTCTCTTTTATCTCTCTCTTGCGCGCGCACGCACACACACACACACACACACACACACACACACACACACACACACACATATACACACCAAGCTTGTATATAGTTAGTTAGAATTTGTGTGTTTGGGTTTGCTTTGCTAGTTTGTGAATAAATATAATTCTTTGGAATCATACCTGCTGTCTGTTAATGTTGCACAAGAGTGAATGAATAGTCAACCTCTGCCATCTTGACTTGTCCAATGTGAGTGCTCATGAGTCGTTAACACTGAAACCTTCCCCATTGCTACCTTCCATTTGTGTGAATGAAAATGTGTCTTCACTACAGCTCTATTGGTTGAAGATCATGAATTTAAGAGTTTTCAGCATTTGTTTTAAACTTTTTCATCTATCAGCAAAATGCTATTCCTAATCAAGACCACTGATATTAGACAGTTCTACACAACCCTGAATTGTTACTGTAACCCTACTTTCTTTTATTGTAGTGTTCTCCAGGACTTCTGGCTTGTGGTGAATAGGCAGGCTCCCGTTTCTCATGTTATCTTTTTTAATCACACCGAAACAAGGCAAGGCAGGGTATTTCCAGCTTCACTCTTGAACTCAACTGTAGCACATGTTAACCTGTGTCTGTTACACTAACATAACCCCCGCAGAACAATTTGGGTAGGAACTATAGTAACTCTTACTCTTACGTGAGGCTAAGAGGACATGAAATAGCAACTTAAATATACACATTAATATATATAAATAAAATAATAGTTCAAGTTGATAAAGGAATAATTACTTTGTTTAATAACTCAACTTAACTCTGTAAGTCCAATATAACAATGTGGAATTATTCCTGCTAAATCATTTATCTTTCTACAGTATTCTGTAACAACAGAAATTAGTATAGTGACTTAAAATAACCCCCAAAAATAAAATGTGGACACTAACTATGGTCACAGGATCAATATTTTTTTCTTTCTATGATATCTGCATGGCAAATACAGTATGAATGTTCATGGTCATAGTGCAGAAAGCGCGATTAAGGTATGATTAAGGATAGGCTAGGCCTTGGTCAAGGAGAAAGATGGCACAAATGTTTAAAAAAAGAGGATGTTATTCAGAAATATTTCCAAACATTTTCTGGTTCTGGCTTTTTAGCTGTTCCGAAAGAGTGACCCTGTGGCCGTCTTGTTGAGGTCAGGATGTGTGGACAGTTGAATTATTCCACGACCAGAAACCATGGATTACCAGAACCATGGGATCACATTTTACTGGAGTTGTACCTTGTATGAGTTCTATGTGACAAATTAATTATTGTTTTCTCTGTTTTTATATGATTGTGAAAGAGGTATCTGACTGAAAAAACAAGTAATTTGAATATGTCTCCTTGGATTCTAGGAAATTATGAATGGCACTTTTCACTGTTATTTGGCATTTTATTGAAGAATCCACACATAAAACAGCAATGACAAAATAAAATATACAACATAAAATAAAATGAGAGGAAATAACTCTCCATACCAGCAGACAGCAATACTCTGTATTGTCATTCAAAAAGGGAAACTGAAAGGCCATCTTAATGCTAATTAGCCAGTTAGCACATTAACAACACAATTCAATGCTGAAAGAACAAAGCATATTTACCATGCGGCAGTCAACAATAACACAAACCATCGGGAGACGTTCCTGCTAAAGTGCTCAATGGCAAAAGAAAAATAATCTTACCTTTTGTAACAAGTTTGTTTTGGTCTCACTCCCCCTTGACTGTAGCTGCTTGTTCACTTTCTTCACTGTTTCATTTCTTGTGTGCTGAGCTGAACTGCCAATCAGAGTGATTTCATTCAACATGCTAAATCAGCTGAAAAAAAGCTGACAAGCGCCAATGAGGACTAATGTTGCTGGGCCATTGATGAGTGACTGTTGCCCTAGTCCCCTGTGGTGTGGCTTGGTGTGTCAGAGTCTTGACACTAGCTCAGTTTGGACAATGTGTTAGCGAGCTACAACATGAATTATTTATCATAAAATGGTTTGTATGATATCCTAAGAATTAGTGTCCCACAAATTATGTAATGTTACGTAATTAACATTAAGTTACGGAGGTCAGGTGTGGGCAAGTAAAGTTACTGTGGTTAGAGCAAGGAAAAGAAAGATGTGAAAATTTATGTTAAAATGACTCAAAGTTCACATGGCTCTTAACATGATCTCTTGGGGGAAAGTCCCATGTTTTGTGACCCATCCACCACCCCAACTTGCTTCCTATCTGGACTGCTGGGGACAGTTTCCTTCTTTACTTCCATTAATGTACATGATTGCAACATTCTAAAATTCATGGTTTGTATACAAATTACTGGCTCATGATTACATGGGATATGTACAAATTTTGGTGCATTACTACTCATAGGAAGATGTACAAACAGTGCATAAGAACAGCCTAATATTGTAATGGGCACATTATCCTCTGCATTGGCAATGGCATAGGCATTGGACATTAATCTTGACGTGCAGCTTTTTCCAATATGAACATATTTAAATGTAACGGTTAGAAGGCTCATGTACCGCGACACAGACATCACAGTGATCCTCATTGTCCTCATTTTTACACACCTTTCCAGTGACTAACAATTCAACAGAGAGCATCTATGCCATTTGAGCTAGTGAAAACACTCATCTGGGGCTGTGAGATGGTAAGAGGAAACACTAAAAATTATTTTCAAATGCTGTTTGACCCAGGAGTTCAGAGATGTTAAAGGGGACATGTGCCACAAATGAAAGGAAAGGTTAAAACAGCCAGTTAAAAGTCAGAGAAAAGGACCACACTAGTTGTTGTCCTTTTGAGCAACCGCTTGTTTTCTCCTCTTTGAAGAATTGGTTATGAGAGTAAATCTGACAGAAAATTACCTTACTAAAAGAATATAACTCCAACACATTGAGCGACTGAAACAGTGATGATCACATTAAAGAAAATCAAGCAAAAATATTCAGCCAGTCCCTTTCAAGCTGATATGAAAATGGATTGTTGCAAAAAAGAGAAAAGGGGGCCAAAGAAGTCTTTTCTGGCTGTTAAATTGGATGTGCATATGACAAATTTCAAAGGCTGTCAAAATAAAAAAAAGGGGGGGGGAGAAGAAGAAAGGGTTGAAAAAAATACATTTACATCATAAATGCACAGGTTCCCTTTCAATAGGCCTCTTCAAAACTCTGTCAGGCTTTTAATGGTAGGCAAGTTCAAAGTGGCACTAGACTCCCACTGCTTCCAGAGATAGAAGTAGAACAGTGTGTGTGTGTGTGTGTGTGTGTCACAGAATCAAAATGTGGTCACACACACAGTAGCATGTGAACTAATACCTTTCTCTTCTGTCCCAGATCTTCACACCAAACCTCCTTTCGCTTCTTGTGCTATTGTGTGTTTGTACATGTGTGTATCTGATTGAAGGGTGTATACAGAGAACTGATAGCGGACACTCATTGCCCCCCCAACCCCTGTGATCACTCATCTTTTAATCCCCCCCCCCCCCAATCCGTTCTGTACCGCTTTCTCCACTTCCATCCACTTTTCTTCTTTACGTGATTTTTCCGCTTCTGTTACTCTTCCGCTTCTCTCCCTCCTTCCTCCCAGTTTGTCCCGGACTTTTGGTGAGGGATTGCTCGAAATGGTGTCTTGGGGAACGTTGCAAACATTCTGAAAGCGCTCCGGATCCCAATACCAGCCAGCACGAGCCAACCAGCCATGCCCCACGGTGATATCCCTGCATCAAAGCCACAAATCTTCCCCTTTTTCTTTGCCTCCCTCCCCTTTCTCTGTCTCTTTTTCCATGGTGGCACTTCCAGCGGCTCCGAATGTTTAAACTTCATATATCAGCCTCATTACGGAGCCTCAAAGCCTTCCATCGATTCTAAAGGCACTCATTTGAATTTTTAATCACACGTATGTACGAGTGCTGTGCTCAGCAACTATCCGACGCAAGCGTGCACATACACACCCTCGCGCTCTCATCTCCGCTCCTTCAGCTCTTTCAAAGTGCTCTGCCTCTGAAGTTTGGGAGTTCAAACTTCCACTTAGAAAAAGTCTCAGCTAATATTGTTGCAATGAGTTTGAATTTGAAGTGATAAGCACGGGCACACAGTTCAGGCTCCATTGTGAGCACAGTGGCATTGCTTGTGGGCGGCAGAGTGCTTGACTCAAGTTAACAGTAGCATTTGATTGCCTAGCCGAGGAGTTACTTTAGCGTTACTGTTCTCTTTGATGTCAAATATGTAGTTTGAGCGTAGAAAATATTATATATAAAATATACACTTATACATCACTCAATCCCCTTGGTGGATGTACTGTAGCTATGTAGGGCCTACTCACGCTCAGTTACCATGTGCATACAAAGTCTTGGCTAAGCTACAGAGAGACTTTGTCACTCAAGCAATAACAGGGAGAGGGAGAAAGAATCCTTTAGATCTTCCTGCAAGAAGTACACCTTTGAATCTGAATTTCCTTGCAGAAAAAAAGCGCTTTGAAAATCTAATGCATAAACATTATCTTCTTTCCCCCACCCTTCTACTTCTTGCTCCCTCCATCCCCTCCCTTCACCTAAAGCGCACAAGCTTCTGAGCGACTTTGGAAGAACTTCCCTTTTTTAGAGTCCTCAGTAACTTAAATAAGAGGCGGTCGGGGATTTGGATATTGTTATGTCTCATCAAAGGCAGAGATCCTCAGCTATCCTCCCTTGCCTGTTCTCTTGCTGTCTGTCAACGCCCAGTCTTCAAGAAAGATGCTTCTCCTCAAGACTGATGTACTGTAATTTGATATATCCCCCGCTCCATCTCCCTTTCTCAGGGGTTTTTTGAAAAATCTTTGTTAGGGCACAAGCTAGCTCAGGGGAGTGCAGGCGAGGATGTTAGCACTGGTTCAGTCAGTTAGTTATCCTATTTTACGGCATAATAAAACTCAGTAACCAATGAAAAAGGTTGCCCTTGGTTACTTTACCTGCAGCCTATTCTTGTGAAAATACATCCACTTGTATTTTTCATAAAAACACAAAACTCCACTGTTTAAAGGTGGAATGTAAAGCTTTCTTTGCATGATTTAAAGGCTTCAAGACCAAATTTTCCCCAAAATCATTGAATTCTGTGCTTGCAGAATTGGGCGTGAAACCCTCAGCCAGGCAAAAGGAGAAAGCAGGCAGAGAGGGGACTGCTGTGGCCACATGGATCACATATTTCCAGTAGCTTGAAAGAATTAGAGTATGCTATTTGCTGCACTCACTATCTTCAACTGGTCAAAAGTTATTTCTTGATGTGTCTTTGCAATCGACAGCCACTCACTGCTGTCTCCGCTTTTTACCTTCACACAGCAGGCAGCGGGGAGTAAGGTGTGTGCCTTCCTGCTGTTATCAGTGTTGGCTTTACTGCCTCTTGCAGTCCAGAGCATCATCACAGCTCCTAAGTTCAATGGATCATAATGAAAAACCTCATGGTAGCGCAAAATCAAACACGGACTCCATCTCATTGGCTTATACGAGTTTGATTCAGTGAATGCTACCCATATGTTACCCCCACCCCACTCCCCCCTCACATGCTCTTTTACTCCTTTTCACAAAACCGCTCATACCCCCCTCCACCACACACACCCCACCCCCTCCCTCCCTTTGCACCTGCTGCTGTGAACAGCAGGATCCCAGTGTGTGTTTCTGTTCATCCCTCGCTTTTCTCCCTACTCTTACCACTCCATCCCACCATCCCTTTCTTTCATGTGTGCTCTGCTGTCAAGCCCAGCTGGATCAGGCCTGCCAGACTAGTCACATGCAGTCTTTGTTGGTGTGGAAACAAGCAGTGTTACACTATCGATAGTAAACCAGCAAAACTTGAGAGACATTTTATGTCCATGTAAGACAATAACATTTATGTTCAAATGATGTTGAAAGAGTACACAAGGACTTTTTTTTTTAAATTAAATTGTACTTGTGCAGCAGTTACAGTAATATTCTCAATTTGTTATGCTTGTACAGCTGTCATGGTACATGGCATGGGTTCTATAGAGAAGAAATGTGTTCTTATTTAGCCTCTCTCTTCCTGGAAAGTCCCACACATTTACACACATTTTATGTTTCCACAAACCATGGATTTTTTTAAATATATATCGACCTATCAACACTTATTGACATATGGTGTGCAAGGTACCCTGGGTGCCTTGGTTGCTGATGTTCTGGGACACTGTGTCAACTTCAGCCTGTGACATGCATTGTCTATTTGTAAATGAACGGCTTGCATATAGTCTCAACACCACAAATTGACATTTTTAACAAACGCACATGATCACGTTTAGCTAACACATGCACATGGTTGGGGTTTAGGCAACAAAAGCACATAGTTGGATTTTGCACACAAGAGCAGGGTTTGGCTTTACAGTCTGGTGGTCGTTGGACCCATCCACCACCCCACATGCCTGCCCTACTCAGACTTCCACCACCTTAACTTTTGTTGTGTCCCCTGATGCTGCCAGGCACCATTACTAGAGTTGGGTATAACGAGTTACATAGTAACGCGTTAGAGTACTTTGATTACTTTTTGCAGTAACAAGTAACCTAATGCGTTAGTTTGCTGTTTAAGTAATCAAATATTTAAGTACATTTTCAAACAAGACATCAGTTACTTCCGTTACTTTTAGAACACTGGTCCTTCAGCTCCGAAACAGCAACGGCTGTCGTTTGGTTCTAATAACGGAGATAACGTTAAACCTATCAGTCCAAAAGAAGTCATGAAGCTTGTGGCTAACTATGTGTTAGAAGAAATGCTGCCATTGTCTACGGTGGAGTCTAAAACATTCCGCAGGATCATCAGTAAAATCCCCACGACTCAATAGATGGAGGAGGACTCGCTGACAGATAGGTCAGAGTCAGGACTTGCATTATGCCTGGTACACACTACACGACTTTTCTGCCCATTCTGACAGTCACTATGTCACATTACACGATTGTGGAGTTATACAATCGTGCCGTGACTTGGCCGAAAGCCATGACACACTACACGATGGTACTCACCAATTATCCCCGCTCATCTTTCACGGCATGTGTGATGTTATCAGGTTATTCTTGTCCTATTTTTATTACTTTTACTATTATTTGATTCACTGTGTCTGTTCCTGTGCCAGCTGAAATGTTGTTGTAGTCACCTAAAAAGCACCAGCAGGTGGCAGGAGCTACACTTGAAGCACCGTACGCAAACATACAAGCTACTGTATCCTCCACAACCAAGTTCCTACAAATGTTTCACAATAAAAGTCTATTTAGAAAATGGAGGGATTCTCTCAGCTGAGGTTATAAGGGGCTTTTAATTTGAAACAAATTCAGGAAGTGTTGAGTTTAAAATGACGGCTCAATGCATTAACTTTATAAAGGCAACGGGAGCGTATAAAAAGTAAAAAAACACAGAGGGATTAATAAATAATGGCCCTTTTATAATGTAGTATATTTCAAATGAAGCTGGTAGCCTCTGCAGCTGTGGTGAGTAAAAGCCCCGCCGCTATTTGTTAATGTTATTACTTTATGTCAGTCTCCATTATGAGGACGTAACATTGTTTGCTAGCTTGATGCTAATGACAGTAACGTTAACTCAGCGGGTTGACAAAGTGCCTCTGCTGTTTCACACCATCATTTCCCCCTTTTACTCTGTGTGGTAACATCCCTAGAGGAAATATTAAAAACGCTGGGGTGTTGTTGTCATACAGTTGTCTACGGCAGCAGATCGTTCTGTGTTTCTACTGGTCAAAGTGACGGCTGTGATGGGAGAATTGGATCTCAGTGAAGGGCAAGTGGTCAATAACCAAGCGTCCTGTGGTCCATTACCCAATAGAAAATGTAGAATACTCAAAGGTACTTTAAAAGTACTTGAGTTACTTTTCTCAGGGAGTAACGAAGTAAAGTAACTGGTTACTTTTCAAAAAAGTAACGCAGTAAAGTAATTTGATTACTTTTAAAGTAACCCTTACCCAACTCTGGCCGTTAGACAATAACTGGCCACATATCATGCCAACGTGAAAGGACGTTTTTTTTTCGTTTGTGTCTGACATCATAAATCACTGACCAAGCGCCAGATTTTGACAACTTTGGAGTGAGACTGGGTTGTTTCTTTACATTTCAATTTTCAGTTTTTGTTTTAATAATACATATGAATATTTTTGGTCAATGTGACAATATTTTTCACTTACATTTGTAGTATTTTGTCCATTCATGTCATGCACTGACTGTGTTAACAACTGTTGGAAGCAAGGCAGAGTGTGGTGGCAACCCATGAGATTGACTTCTGGAGGCAATGGATGTGTGCCACACTTCAGACAAGGCTGGGAGCAAGTCTGAACTACATAGCTACACAACAACGATTGGACAGAATGCTGCCGAAATCATACGATTCAGAGGCAGCAAAAAGAAATGTTATGGATAATTGACAGCTCCGGCTGTAGTCTGTCTTTGTAATATTGTTGTATACAGTATTTACTTTGAATTTGACTTTTTATGTCAAGAAAACGTAATCAACATGGTCCGTGACAATGTGTTTTCCCCAATCAATAAATTAATATTCATGTTATTGATGATTGAAGTGTAGCCCATAAGAATAATATGAATGTATACATCATATAAATATATCCCATGAATATATAGCCCTCAGTTTTTGCAGTAGTAGTATTTTACATGGCCTTGATAATTATACACACAACTGTATTATATATGATATTATTGCTGTTGTTGTTATCATTATTATTATTATTATTATTATTAAATCAAAATGTAATGTTATAATGGAGGGATTTACCTAAGCCTGCATTATAATGGCCCACGCTTACCAATAGCAACAGATCTACCAACAAATCATGAGTAATTTTTGTCTTTTTAAAAGTCTGTTTCATCCAATGCTGGGGTGAGACGAGTTCTGCCTGTTCACGTTAATAGAAAAATTCACACCTGTGCCACTTTGGCCCCCTTGTGTGCCCCCAAGCTGTTTAACTACTACTATTATTTAAGCTGTGATGTCTTTGGAAACCATATGCTGCTCTTTTCCTGGTTTTAAATCGAACTTGTGTCAATTTTACCCTAGAGTCCTAGATTCTATAACCTATGTGGCACTGTCGGCAACGATTGCAGTTTTGAATTAATTTCATCGGTCATAAGATACATTTACTTTTCAATATATTTAATTTATTATCATCATTATAAATTATTATCCCATCCCCAATGACACCTCATGGCCTACTCCAAAGTACCTCTCTGACCTCTCAGGTCATAGGGCTCGGACCTTCTGGTTGTTCCTAAAGCTAAAGTTGATGAAGCAGCTTTGTCAGATGGAATTAGATGTTCTCTAGAGGGGAAAACATTCATTTTCTGTGGTGCATGTAAGTATTTTTGAATGCTGTATATAAAAGCTTTACTGATATTCACTTTTCAGGGTTTTCCACACATTCATTTATTTGAGGCAGCCCCTCAAATTACTTGAGAAAGACACGACTCGAAACATCAGCAAATCTTTGCTAAGCTGTTAAAGTTTGTACTGGACATGGAGGATTGCAGTTCCACTGATGAAGGGTGTGGACTTTAGATTCTGATAACAATGTCTTTTCCTCTTGCAGAGCCAGGGAACCATAGCATGCATCACTCTATTTGGCTTTCCTGTGGTGTTATTATTGATGAGAGTTTGACTTGGAGAGGACACATGGAACAGGTTAGCAGAAAGCAATTTATTGGTTAATAAAAAAGATTAGTCATTGTTGTCCCTAAATTTCATATTGTAACAGTAATAATTTGGGAGAGTACTTTTTCCTGTACTCTACACAAAATTTTGGTTCTCCAAAAACATTTTGTTTGGACTGCAACCAGGTCAGAACCTAATATCTCATCTGCTCCTCTTATCCAGAAACTTCAGATTCTTACTATTTACGACACAAATTTGTGTGTTTTTATTTATAAGACACATTCATGTGAAGTGAATGTTCCTGAGCACTTCAAGACTTACTGTTACCCTTTGTAACCTGAGAAAATTGGTTTGATTTCTTTGAAAAACATAAGATAAGGCAAGGAGCAATGAAAGAAGAAATTACCCCCAAAAATTACCCTATAGTTTTTCCCTTGTCCTGAGTTTAAAAAAAAAAAGAAAATCTAAATCTATTAATTTTTTGCAGTTTGTGGGACATTTCTTACCAAGTTTTTTATTGCTTTTCCCCCATGTTTTTGCAAGAAATTGCACCAATTTGCTCACGGTTGAAATGTTTAAATACTTGCAAAAGGTGTCTGAAAGCAGCACAAGAAAAGCAATGTCCCTCCAGGTTTCAAAGGGTTAAAGAACATTCACAAGTTCATTTTTACAAAAGAGCATGGATACCAAGAGGCGAAGCTCAATAGAACGCCCCATAGCAACAGACTCGCCCATGGTTTCGTCCTACCGCCATGGTTTCGTCCTACCGCCATGGTTTCGTCCTACCGCTGTCAGCAGACCGCAGCAGACCGCTTGCATACACAAACACACAGACAAACTGAAGTATATCGCTATTAATTATGCTTACAATGCTACTCACCTCGTGATAGCTTGGTCACAGCTGCTTTGTCACGTTTTTGTAAAGCAAAATATAGAAAACAAAACGAAAAGAAGAAGAAAAACGGCCTAGATGGCATCTCTACATATTACATCCACTTATGAGAAGATTAACTTAATTACTCCTTCAAAATCACCCCAGAAGCCAATCTACCAAAAAAAAAAAAAAAAAAAAAAATCAATATTTTAACTAGAAACACATTAATGGCGACATCACATAGTCAGGAATAAAGATTTATTTACAGTTTGTACAGTAAGGGGACAGTAATATTATAATAATAATAATATATAGGCTATTTTAATATGATATATTTTAATGCTAAAGCAGTAATCAGTTCTGATATAAATGGTCCAAGAGGCCATATATATGTATATATATATATATATATATATATGTTATCTTCCTTCCAAAACTGGCACCTCAGGAGTTCTTACCTGTTGGGAAATGGTGGAAGGCCAGGTGCGGGGTGTTCCACTGATAGTTGTTGCAGTTAATTGCACTACACTGTTTTCTTTTACTTTTTTCTCCTCTCTCCTTGACATCTTGCATGTTGTCTGGGCGCAACAGTCCAAGTTCAACAGTCCAAAATGGCGGCAGCGCCCCTAGTGGCTGTTGGCAAAAATTCAACGGAGCTTCGCCTCTTGGTATCCATGCTGTTTGTTTTTACCTAATTTGTTGACCCTCAAATCTTCTTCCTCCTAAATTCCACAATTACAGAGGTCAATTTTTGATAAGATTTAGAGATGACAAATTATGGAATGGCTTTTCCCACCTGTCAAAAAATGTTCCTCCATAAAAGGGTATAAAAGACACTTAAAAGACCATTTAACTGCTATTTGTAATGACTTTTCCCCATTTATTTTTGTGCATGTATCCATGTTCATTAGTTTTATTCACAGTGACATGTAGCCTTGCTATTGAGGACTGAGTCTGTAAATCAATGTTCTTCTCACAAAGACCTGTGCACACTCACACACATCCATGCACAAATACACGTACACCCACATGCATATATACACACTCATGCATACATACATTTTCATACACATTACACACTAACATATTTCTATTTTAGATTACTTTGATTATATCTACAAGAAATGAAAAAAAAAGAAACAATGATGGCTCAGTTTCATTTAGCGTCCCTTTAAGCCATGACTGTGACTACACAACACCAGGACCCTGGAACTACGTAGCTCACCTAAATGGAATGTATTCATTCTA
Source organism: Epinephelus moara (assembly GCF_006386435.1). NCBI lineage: Eukaryota > Metazoa > Chordata > Actinopteri > Perciformes > Serranidae > Epinephelus > Epinephelus moara. Next base: position 42,899,458 of record NC_065510.1, read on the forward strand.
AATGTTATTACGAAACCTGTGCTTTTCATAAAATGACAATCCGAAGATGTAATTAAATGTTGTTTTACTTTGATTAAAAGGTTGACCGGAAACCTGAATTAGTATTGGCTTTAAAGATACAGGTCAAAGTAAGTGTGATTGCCAGTGCACATACTCAAGCCAGACATTGACCTGTTCTAGCAGTGCTATGACAGCATCACCTCATCCAGTCATAGAGTGGAACAGCAGCAGGCCCCTCATATGTTTGTAAAGTATCGAAGTTTTTAGAGTGAAATCTAAATGATCTTATTTCTCACTGAGAGTTCTCCCAATGTACTCATTAAAACAGCCAAGATGGTGTCAGTCGCCTTCCTCCCACTCATCGCTGTCCTGTTAAAACTGGCAGGTTGGGCTCGAACTGAATGCAAACAAACCAACTTGGAAAAGAGAAACAAATCTTCATGAACTACAGCCTATATGTATGTCCTCAAATGATGTTTCACATGGGCCACATTTTCAGGTCAGACTCTCTGGACTTCTGGATTAATCAGCAACAGTCACCTTCCTGATACTTCTTCTACCTCTGCTGTAAACCAAGATAGGAGCTTTTGCCTGACATGTGTCAGCTGCCTCTTTAACACACAGGTCTTTTTACATGCCCCTTCCTAAAATCAGAAGCAGCAGGCCAACTAATACAACACATCCATGGAAACACACATACACACACATGCAAACTATCTTCCGTCAAACTCCAACTTCGTCCTAATTCCTCGCACAACATCCGCCACTTTCTTGATGTTTCATTTACATGCACAGAAAAAAGAGAAAAACATCAAAGATGAACACTTCAACAATCAGCTATCACTCAATTAGTGCTCGACAATTTTCCTCTCATGCACTCCAGAAGGAACGCGTGGAGGGTGTTGAAGAAGAGCGGCAAAGTCTTTGAAAAATCATACTTTTCCCTTTATCATTTCATCTCATAGCAAAACAATTTCTTCCTATTATCCTCCCAGCAGGGGGTCCACTGTCCTGTAAAGGTGTACCGTAACGCTTGATAGGCAGAGAGGAGAAGACTCTTTTATTCTTTGCACCTTGTACCCCAGATACATTAAACAGAATCAAAGACGACATTTACATACCATTTGCGTTTCATGTTTGAGGAGTTGAGACAGAAACAGCGTTCATCCTGTGTGAAAGTAGGGATGCTTTGACTTTCTGAACTTCTGCAGAAAGAGAGAGACAGGGAGAGTGATGATTGGAGGAGGGAGGGGGAGGGAGGGAGATGAGGAGTGAAATTGCTCTCAAAGTTTTCCATGCAATTTTCTTTTGTCATCCTGTCACCACTTCTCCTCCTTCCTATCCAACTTAACCAAGAACATGTCATAAATTAGTGACAAATGCCTTTGACTGAGATTCTCCTGTAATCGTTGTCTGTGATCCAACAGTGCTACACATTCCTCATGTCTGCAGCACTTCATCATATACTTGACATGCCACAAGACACGTTGTCTGACTAATGTTTGAGCGAACAAACAATGAGATCAACATGCAGAATTTATCTTTCTCTTTGTTTCAATTGGTGAAGATCTCCCTCTCACCTACGAATCACCTCTGGACTCGTAGGTGAAATCTGAAATATGTTCATTGGGTCTTATTCATGAAATGTGAGCAGAACGAGTTTGTGTGTAAACTACTGGCAAAAGGAAATTTAAGTGTATTTCGGCATTCATCAACGTGCTGCTCATCAATTAGTAGCTCCGATCTTTTCATAGTTACTAACAAAATTCACACCTGCCTCTGACTGCTCGTAGTGCTTGTGTAAATAAGGAATGCACATAAATACTGCTTGTCATTATTAGAAATTAAAATTTAATTCGTATTGTGCTCTGTTATGTTCACAATACGCAAATGCCTTTGAAACATGTAAGTTAAACATGAAAAAGATTAGAAATATAACACATTTAGCGAAATTAGTTGGCATTTGGGGTTCTCAAGATGGCGGCTTGAAGAGAGGTCGGTTTTAATCGAGCTGGCGCACCACTACATCGAATTTATACATTATAACCTACAAACGCTGGATTTTGCAATCTCTTGCAAGTCCACAACTCGTAATGAGTATCAACAAATACTTTTTGAGACAGTTCGATGACATGCCGACAAACCAGAAGAGCTTAGCCATCAAGCTAGCAGAGAAGCTAATGCAAGAGCTAGCGCCGAAGCTAGTGCACTTGAACCAGGGCTCCGCAAGGCTGTCTCTGAAATGACGGCTAACATTTCAAAAGTCAGCGAAGAAAAGCTTGGGCCACTGACGCAGCTGCTGCAAATACAACGGGAAGAACTCGACAGCCATGAAAAGCGGATCTCTAAAGCGGAGACGAGAATTTTCACACTGGACACTGTTGATCCTGTCGCTAGCAAGCTGAGTGAGCTGGAAAAACAGGTGTGTGACATGAGTCAACACATTGATGACCTGGAGAACCGTGGAAGGAGAAAAAATATACACATTGCCCAGAGGATGGGGAGGGCAACGATCCGACACATTTTTTTGAGACCTTGCTGGCGAAAATCCTTGACATCAAGACGAAGATGGGCAGGATGAAGCTGGAGAGAGCACATTGCTCAGTGGCTCCCAAACCACTACCCCCAGCAAGACCGCAACCTGTCCTGGTGAGATTCCACAACTTAGGGGATAAACAGTGTTTGATGAACACATCGAGAGTGATGGGGAAAAGGGATCTAACACTGAGACACAAGAACAACACAGTGATGATTTTCCAGGATTTTGCCACGGCTGTTCTTCGCAGGTGCAAACAATTTGATGATGTGAAGAAACACCTGAAAACTATCGGTGCGGAGTATAGCCAGCGCTACCCCGGCATCACTCAGAGTCTCCTACCGCGGCTTGACCAAAAGTGGAGCTATATGTGGACTCGTTGGATGTGGCTGCTGTTGGTAATGTGTGAACCACGGAAAGTTTACATGTTTTGGACTTGTGCAGTAGGTTCTCATTTGCTTGCTTTGAATGGGAAACATGCCATGAATAACTGATAGTGTACAGGCTGGTGGCCTTAAAGTTGTTATAGCGTTATTACTAACAGTAGGTTAAGTCATGGACGTTACCTCTCAGCTTTTTGAGCAGTTGGCCTAGTTTTTTACTGTCGTCAGAGGGCCCATGCACTTTTTAGTTCTCAAGTTAAGAGAAGGACCGTGCCTTAGTTTGATGCCAATGTTAGGTAAGTTACACCTTAAAGAGGACATGAAACACTAAACATAGTTATCATAATTTAAAGAGGGTCTCTCACCCTAAAAAGATAATTTTAGGTTAAACACTGAAAATGAAAGGAATCTCAAAATCCTGTCATTTAAGTTCAGCTGTTAAAACAAAGGGCGGCGCCATGTCTGTTGTGTCGCCGGACGTGACGTCACTGGAGTGGTTGTCAAGCTAGCGATCGCAGTGAAGTGAAGACAGTGGAGCATTTCTGAACCGGGTTGAGCGCCACACTTTTTGACAATGGAGGAAGACGAACTGGAGAGGCCTGTTGAGTCTGTGACAAGCCCCATTGCCTACGCATATGAGCCTATAACTGTGCATTCACACCAAAAGATTCAAAATCGCCAGCGGTCGCTCGCTGCAGCCGGCGCGAGTGACGCCCTTCGTCGCGAGTGTTCATTGAAAATGAATGACTGCTGGCTGCTTATGACGCTCATGAATCTTTTGGTGGGAACGTACAGTAAGGCGTGGGAATCGAGCAGTGGTACGGGAGGAAGAAGTGGTTGAGCCGGTGATTTGGGGTCAAGGGCGTGTCGGCAACATTAGGTGGTGTCAGTGTGGCGATGCCCACTGTGCCAGAGTCCATTTGGTGCCAGGAGGCTGGTCTGGACCATCTTCTCCATGACCACCCCTGCATCACCATGGTGCACTCATTCAGCACCCTGTGCCGGGAGGTGGACGTGTTGGAGGTAGCGGTGCTTTCGCTGAGGGATGTCAGAGCTGAGACGCTGCAGCGCCCGTCACCAGCAGGTAAGTCAAACTAGCTGTAACCGCGGGCGAATGACTCAGTAACCGTATGCAGTAAAGAAAACAAATGCATGCACTACGGTGTTGGCCAGGAATATGAACAATGTGTCCATGTGCTGTTTGTTTACATACAGTTGTTGTCTGACCGAAACGTCTTTGTTTATGTCGTTTCTCCGGTACTAATTGCTAGCTAACCCATAGCGTTAGCTAGTTGACGCTAACAGCTATTAGCTATCAATGCTGGTACCTAACGTTAGTTCGCCGGTTCACATAGCTGACTATGTTACATATTGCTACTGGTGAACGAGCCAGTTAGATGCGGAACATGTCTGAGAGGCCTGACATAACAATATAATGCCACATGAATGCTTTCTATACGTAGTTTGTTTACATCGTGTTGTGCAGCACGTTATGAAACCAACGTTTGGGAAACCGCTGTCAAAACACCGTGACGCAGACAGTTTGATGTCAGACATTCAGACGGGTTCATCCTCAATAACTTTTGAGTGAGATGAGCAATACACAGTTGACGTATATTCTGGAATCTGAAAGGAATGATTCAATATTTTGTACTTTGTAGGTGATATAGAATAATACATAGAAGTGGATATGAAGCAAGGCTCAAGTTAACATAAATTACCAAATGGATTTCCACTCTCACACTCTAACAAGTGGACACATATAAAAGAAAAAAGACGCCCTGTTATATCTTTCCTGACAACAAACAACTTGTTTATGATCTTAAAAAATTGAGACAAATCTAACCAATACATTTCTTTTCCATCAGTCTCTTTAGGTTGACTGCCTACAGACAGTTTACCCTCTGGGCCAGGGGCCATTTGGGAAGGAAGAACCGGGTCCCGATTCCAGCCTGTGTGGCCTGGCCTTCCACAGATGTACAGTATGAGTGGTCATTGTTTATGACCTGGTTGGTAAGTATGTCATCTGTCAAAGTGCCTGTGCAAATGTACTGCTTATTGTCTCCCTCTTCTGTATCCTGTTGAAATGGATCGGTCTGGGTGCCGACACTGACTGTCAGGGTGTGCACACTGCCTGTCACCTGCTCTATCTCCTCACTGATGTCAGCCTCTGGGAATTTGCTGCTGGCCACCAGTTGCATGCATGCCTGCCTAACCTGTTAACACAAATGTACACTTTTTAGGTACCCAAATGATGTTATCAGCCTTAACATGAAAGACTTTGTACTTACATCCTGACTACTGATTTATTAAAGATTCATATACCCTAAACACTTTTTGTTGTGTTTTTATTCTTTTGATAACCATGCATAGAAAACTATCCAATGTATCCTCTGATTTGTTTCAGTGATGGTTGGGTGTAATTGGTTTTGGTTAAATGTCCATACCAGTTCTGGCTGTAGTGCTTGTTGAATCAATATAATTATTTGGTGTTTTATTATCATAAGATTAATGTGTGTAAACACTGGGGATGTTTGCTTTGCTTCTGAGGGACATTAAACAAAATTAACAAAATTATAATGTTAATATCACATTTCTTGTAGGAGCCTGGGTACAGAATGTAGCAGCCAGAATCATATGTCATAATGTCACCAGTTCTTTTCCTCACTGACTTATCTTCTTTTCTACAGTTCTACTAGTTATTATTCTTTTGTGACTATCAAAAGTATCAATGTACAGTTATTTCTAATGTCCATGGAGAATCATGCACCTCACTACATTAGCAATGTCCTCCTGATTTGCACTAATGTACAATGTGTTTTTACTAGGTGCTGTAGTAGGTAATAGTTACTAGTACTAGTTTTTAGAGACTGATAGTATCTGTCATGAAGTGTCTGTTGTGTGTCACTGCAGTTCAGGACCAATACAAAGTTCCAGTGCTATTTGCATAAATATCTACAATGTATGTTCAGTAAAAGGTAAAAGCTAGACTAGAATGAAATGCTGAATAACTGCCAAATGCATCAATATATTATTAGGCCTGCCACCGCGACTGTTCTTGTTGACTATTTAGTGTTATGGTAATGTTGGTTATGACTAAACATTAGCAGTAGCGAGCGGATAGCGCTAACATCGGCCAATCAAAAATGCTAATTTTGTTGTGAGCCAATTCCGGCCCGGTGGTAAACACAACATCAAGTGAGGCCTCAAGCGGGTTGCTGGACGGAGGGTCAACACTTTAGGTTGAAAAAGTAAATTATTGTGCCTTACGTTGTGTCGTGATGGCTCCGACATATATATGCACATGTATATTTATTTTTTAATTTGCCACTAGACGCGTGTGACGGCTTTTCGGCAGCCGAGCCATGTGAAGGAAAAGCTAGCTAGAAAAAACTTTAGTGCATGCATGGCAAGAGGAATAAACAGGATGACGGTGAGGAAGATAACGGGATTGGAGTTGATGTATGGGGATTTTATTACGTTTGGATTCCTGACTGACTGCTTTGGAAAACGTGGAGTCACGGTAAGTAGTGTTTCTTTAGCGGTTTGCATCAGCTGTGATGACCGCTGACTGTATGGTGTGGGATAACATGAGTTTTAGGTGAAAACTCTCAGGCCCGGATGTTTATATGGGTTGTGGTTCATTTTTAGTTTCGGACAGTAACTTTGGCACATGCACCATGCAGTGTTGCCGACCCTCTCCTGGCTGCCATCCTCGTCCGGAGCAGCTGCCGCCTCCTCCGTAAAATTGTGACTTTCCACCCTCCTCCTCTTCACTGGCTCAAAAGCATAGGCCACTGGGTTTGATGATAGATCAATATATCTTTCGGCTTCGTCCTCTGACATCTTTTCACTCGGTAAATTTCCTAAACTACTGCTTCTTCGTCTTCCTCCGTCTACAGACACAGTGTCGTGAAACCAACCAACCACTCCGATGACGTAGGCAGTGACGTAAAATAAAGATGGCGCTGAGCAAGGCCCAAAACGTATCGTAAATGCATTTAAAAAGTGGATTTTCTCTAACATAGGCTGACTTTTCCGACTTTTTATTTCGTCAGTATGTCTTAATAATGCACACATCTCCTATGCTGGTGTCTGTTCCGTTGTTTCATGTCCTCTTTAAGTGTGCACCTTTTGTTTTTCCCTTTTTTATTATTTGTTTTTTTTTACTTGGCTCACTTTTTACTTGTATGATCGGACAACATATTGACGGATTATGTGCTCAGGAAATGTTTCAGTTCAATCTTGATGACAGAACAAACGTTGAAAATATGCGCCTGGAATGTTAATGGCATTCACACACCTGTCAAACGGAGCAAGGTCTTGACTTATCTTAAAAGAGAGAGGGTTCAAATTGTGCTGTTACAGGAGACTCATTTAGATGACAAGGACAAGGATGGGCAGGTTTTTTTCTCTTCATTCACATCAAGGAGCAGGGGCGTGGCTGTTTTATTTTAAAAAAAATTGCCATTTCAAAGTGTAAATTGCATTAAGGATACAGGTGGACGTTACCTAATTGTGCAAGGGGTATTATATGGAGAGGAGATTGCTATTATGAGTGTCTACTACCCCCCAGGACACCCAAGTGACTTTCTAACTACTGCCTTTGCTAAGTTGTCTGATCTCAATGTCAGGAATTCGTTTGTTGGAGGCGACTTCAATTACCATTTAAGTCCTACTATGGACAAATTCCCCTTGGGCAAACAGTCTCTCTCTCCTCAGGCAAAGATGATTAATGCCTGCGAAGACTTGGATTTTATAGATGTATGGAGAGCTCTACACCCTGCAGATAAAGAGTTTTCATTCTTCTCAAAAGTTCATAAATGCTACTCAAAAATAGATTATTTTTTTACCCCTAAAATATTGTTTCAATCAATGGTTAATAGCTCCATAGGCAATATAGTCATATCAGACCATGCTGCTGTATTCATCCAATTTAGTCTCAAGGACCCACACACTCAGACTAGATACTGGAGGTTCAGTCCTTTAATTTTGAAGGATCATAAGTTCATATCTTATTTCACAGAAGAATTTAAGTCTTTAATGTCTATTAACTTACCCTCTAACTGTGCGTTCACACCAAACGCGATGGACGCGATGTCATCGCTCGTAACGCAAGTATCGCGTCGCTTGATCACAAATGTCACCTTCTTGTCAACCATGGCTGAGTTAACTACCGTAGCTGGACATCTGATTTGGATCGGAGACCCAAACGCCGCCGTGTCTGGGTTCACAATATCCTCCAGAAACGCACACAGCTGGGTGAATATCATCACCTCCTGCAAGAGCTGCGTCTGGATGACGGTCGTTTCCAGCGGTACTTCAGGCTGACGCTGGCCCAGTTTGAGGACCTGTTGGCCCGTATCGGTGCGAGGATCTCCCGCCTGGACACCAACTACAGGCGCTCCATCCCAGCTGCGGAGCGCCTGTCCACCTGTCTCCGGTTAGTTGCTTATAATTTCTTTATGAAAATGAACGCTGATTGGATGTCGCGTCACAGCGTCACGCGATGTCGCTTGAAAAGTTTAAATTTTTCAACTTCAAGCGACACACGCGATGAGGCGATGGACGCGTCATCGCTTCATCGCGTCGCTCTTATCGCCTGAAACGCGTCGCCTGAAGCGACATCACGTGTCATCGCGTCATTTACATTGATTTTGAATGGAAACTTGTGGCGTTCATCGCGTCCATCGCGTTTGGTGTGAATGCACAGTAAAGATGACCTGTCATTGCTACGGGAAACCTCCAAAGCCTAGAGGTCTCATCATATCCTACATTGGATTCTAGAATCCAAACTTAAAGGGAAATTTAGGTTTATTTCAACCTGTCTCCTATCGTCCTAAATTTGTTTCAAGTGACTAGTGACATAAAAATAATAGTTAGCATGTTAGCCGTTAGCCTAGATACAGCCGGGGCGCATAGTAGCGTCAGACCTGTTAAAGGAGCAATAAGCGAAATCGTTTTACCGCTAGTTTCGCTGTTGTGCACTGCCTGTAGAGCAAAACAAAGTGCGTCATGAGCCACTCCTCCCTCTACCTCTGCTCTTGCAGTGCTCTCCACCTTGGAAATGCAAGGCCAATGTTAATCCCAGTTCTGTCCCTTTCCCTTTCCTTTTTATCCGACAACTTCTTCGCCAACAACCGTTGTTTCTTTAGAGGTAATGTCAGATCCTGGTCGTCTTCAGGTGGACGTTCCGCTCTCTGCCATTTCATTTCGAAAATACGC